>NC_056733.1:1520308441-1520673441 GCF_019279795.1 Protopterus annectens
GGGATGGGGCAGGCTGCCATGGGTATTTCTGCTCATATGTCCTGCATTTCATGGACACCTGTCATCAACCTTAAACACGCTGGTGGTGCATATGTCTAACTGTGCCATAGTCACGGCTGTTACGCCTTCAGCGTCGCTCCCTCCATCACGTTTCTATTGCATAGGGTTAAATTTTTGGGTCCTACAATGGACACCGATGTGCATATGTAAAGTGTAGAACCTGTTGGACTGTGTCCATCTGGCCAGTGGGTTTGACTGCTGCTGTATGTTCCCCGATCGCGGATGTCTGTTTGACTACACATATTATGTAGTGCTACGACATCCAGGTTTTTCTAACCTGAAACCAAATGGTGTACATCCAAGGATGCAGGTTAGCAACTGCTTTACATAATCCTCAGAAGTCACAGTAGGAAATATCCGCCACTGTATTGTCAGAATAACACCACCATAACATGTAGATCCTATTAATTTATTGAAGGATGTTCTTTATATGTGGGTACACCATAGCTTAACCATCCTATAACCTTCCTAGTTGATGTTGTTGGTGTGCCATTAGTATGTGTTCCGCAGGTCGCCCATTTGTTCCGCAGTATGGAAGCGAGTGATCCCCATTTTCTTGCTGGCAGATTGAGTGCTGTGCCGGTATTCGCCGGTCTGACTTTGTATGGGGGGTGTGTACTGTGGTCCCTATCTGTATTTCCTGTGTTATGCCTTACTGCAGCTGTGGAATTACACTGGGTTTGCAGTTATGGGTGCCATCTTGGTCGTACGTTTGTCCGTCCATGGGAATTGCCTACTGGACACTGATATAGGGCTGTACACATTTCACAGCTGCATTTAGCATTCTCCGGTGGATGATTTGCATTATTAGTGGGGAGTAACGCATGTGCTATACCCACATTCCTCCCATGGGGCGGGACAATGGGTTATCTGCCAATCAACACCGAGCCCCATTTCTGCATACCCACCATCCCATGGCTGCAACCCTCGACGGTACCCATTGTACATCCTTCATGTGTGCGGGAATGGGATGTGGACGCACGTCTATGGACTCAGCAATCTGGGGATTTCTATTCATATGTCCTGCATTTCATGGACACTTGTCATCAACCTTAAACACGCTGGTGGTGCATATATCTAGCTGTGCCATAGTCACGGCTGTCAGTTCTTCTGGGTCTTTCGATCGCAGCCGGTTGACATTGCCTACGGATAATTTTTGGGGTCCTACAATGGACACCAATGTGCATATGTAAAGTGTAGAGCTTGTTGGACTGTGTCCATCTGGCCAGTGGGTTTGACTGCTGCTGTATGTTCCCCAATCATGGATGTCTGTTTGACTACCCATATTATGTAGTGCAATGTAAACCGGGGATTTTCTACACTGAACCCAATTGGTGTGAATCCAATGATGCAGGCTAACAATTGCTTTAACTAATCCGCAGATGTCCCATTAGGACATTCCCATCTCTGTATTGTCAAAATAACACAACCAAAACATGTAGATCCTATTAATTCATTGAAGGTTGTTCTTCATAAGTGGGAATGCCATAGTTTAAACATCCTATGACCTTCCTAGTGGACGTTGTTGGTGTGCCATTAGTATGTGTTCCGCAGGTCGGCCATTTGTTCCGCGGTATGGAAGCAAGTGATCCCCATTTTCCTGCTGGCAGATTGAGTGCTGTGTACGCCGGTATTCGCACGGTGCTCTGACCTTGTATGTGGAGTCTCTACTGTTGTCCCTATCTGTATTCCCTGTGTTATGCCTTACTGCACTGTGTAATTCCACCGGGTTTGCAGTTCTGGGTGCCATCTTGGTCGTACGTTTGTACATCCATGGGAATTGCCTACTGGACACTGGTATAGGGCTGTACACATTTCACAGCTGCATTTAGCATTCTCCAGTGGATGATATGCATTATTAGTGCGGAGTAACGCATGTGCTATACCCACATCCCTCCCACGGGGTGGGACAACGGATCATCTGCCAATCAACACCGAGCCCCATTTATGCATACCCACGATCCCATGGCTGCAACCCTCGACGGTACCCATTGCACATCCTTCATGTGTGCGGGAATGGGATGTGGACGCACTTCTATGGACTCGACAATCTGGGGATTTCTGTTCATATGGCCTGCATTTCATGGACACTTGTCATCAACCTTGAACACGCTGGTGGTGCATATATCTAGCTGTGCCATAGTCACGGCTGTCACCTCTTCTGGGTCTCTCGATCGCAGCCGGTTGACATTGCGTAGGGATACATTTTTGGGGTCCTACAATGGACAACAATGTGCATATGTAAAGTGTAGAACATGTTGGACTGTGTCCATCTGGCCAGTGGTTTTGACTGCTGCTGTATGTTCCCCAATCGCGGATGTCTGTTTGACTACCCATATTATGTAGTGCTACGAAACCCATGTCTTTCTACAATTAACCCAAATGGTGTTAATCTAATGCTGCAGGTTAGCAACTGCTTTAACTAATCCTCAGAAGTCCCATTATGAAATATCCGCCACTGTATTGTCAATATAACACAGCCAGAACATTTAGAACCTATTAATTCATTGAAGGATGTTCTTTATAAGTGGGAACGCCATAGTTTAAACATCCTATGACCTTCCTAGTTGACGTTGTTGGTGTGCCATTAGTATGTGTTCCACAGGTCTCCCATTTGTTCCGCAGTATGGCAGCGAGTAATCCCCATGTTGTTGCTGGCAGATTGAGTGCTGTGTATGCCGGTATTCGCACGGCGGTCCGACTTTGTATGGGGAGTGTCTACTGTCGTTCCCATCTGTATTTCCTGTGTTATGCCTTACTGCAGCTGTGTAATTCCACGGGTTTGCAGTTATGGGTGCCATCTTGGTCGTACGTTTGTCCGTCCATGGGAATTGCCTACTGGACACCGGTGTAGGGCTGTACACATTTCACAGCTGCATTTAGCATTCTCCAGTGGATGATTTGCATTAGTGGTGGGGGGTAAGACATGTGCTATACCCACATCCCTCCCATGGGGCGGGACAACGGCTTATCTGCCAAACAACACCGAGCCCCATTTCTGCATACCCAGGATCCCATGGCTGCAACCCTCGACGGTACCCATTACACATCCTTCATGTGTGCGGGACTGGGATGTGGACGCACTTCTATGGTCTTGACAATCTGGGAATGTCTGTTCATATGTCCTGCATTTCATGGACACTTGTCATCAACCTTAAACACGCTGGTGGTGCATATGTCTAGCTGTGCCGTAGTCACGGCTATTCACTCCTTTCAGGTCTCTCGATCGCAGCTGGTAGATGTGGCATACGGATCAATTTTTGGGGTCCTACAATGGACACCGATGTGCATATGTAAAGTGTAGAACTTGTTGGACTGTGTCCATCTGGCCAGTGGGTTTAACTGCTGCTGTATATTACCCAATCGCGGATGACTGTTTGACTACACATATTATGTAGTGCTACGACAACCAGTTTATTCTGAACTGAACCCAAATGGTGTAAATCCGATGATGCAGGTTAGCAACTGGTTTAAATGAACCTCGGAAGTCCCAATGTGAGATATCCGCCACTGTATTGTCAAAACTAACACCACCAAAACATGTAGACCCTACTAATTCATTGAAGGATGTTCTTTATAGGTGGGAACGCCATAGTTTAACCATCCTATGACCTTCCTAGTTGACGTTGTTGGTGTGCCATTAATATGTGTTCCACAGGTCGCCCATATGTTCCGCGGTATGGAAGCGACTGATCCCCATATTCTTGCTAGCAGATTGCTTGCTGTGTACGGTGGGATTCGCACGGCGGTCTGGATTTCTATGGGGAGTGTCTACTGTAGTTCCCATCTGTATTTCCTGTGTTATGCCTTACTGCAGCTGTGTAATTCCACCGGGCTTGCAGGTATGGGTGCCATCTTGGTCGTAGGCTTGTCTATCCATGGGAATTGCCTACTGGACACTGGTATGGGCTGTACACATTTCACACCTGCATTTAGCATTATCCGGTGGATGCTTTGCATTATTAGTGGGGAGTAGGTCATGTGCTACACCCACATCCCTCCCACGGGGCGGGACAACGGATTATCTGCCAAACAACACCGAGCCCCATTTCTGCATACCCAGGTTCCCATGGCTGCAACCATCGACAGTACCCATTACACATCCTTCATGTGTGCGGGACTGGGATGTGGACGCACATCTATGGACACGTCGATCTGGGGATTTCTGTTCATATATCCTGCATTTCATGGACACTTGTCATCAACCTTAAACACGCTGGTGGTGCATATGTCTCGCTGTGCCGTACTCACGGCTATCGCGTCATCTGGTGGACGGTAACGGCTGGATGGAATTCTGTTAAGATAAATTTTTGGGTCCTACAATGGACACCAATGTGCATATGTAAAGTTAGATGTTGCTGGACTGTGTCCAACTGGCCAGTGGTTTTGACTGCTGCTGTATGTTCCCCAATCGGGGATGTCTGTTTGACTACCCATATTACGTGGTGCTACGTAAACCAGGTGTTTTAGAACTGAGAACAAATGGTGTACATCCAAAGATGCAGGTTAGCAACTGCTTTAAATATACCTCAGACGTCCCAGTAGGAAATATCCGTCACTGTATTGTCAACATAACACCACCAGAACATGTAGATCCCCTATGTATTCATTGAAGCATGTTTTCTTTATAAGTGGGAAGTTGGGAACGCCATAGTTTACATATCCTAGTTGACGTTGTTGGTGTGCCATTAGTATGTGTTCCACAGGTCGCCCATTTCTTCCACGGTATGGCAGCGAGTGATCCCCATTTTGTTGCTGGCAGATTGAGTGCTGCGTACGCCGGTATTCGCACGGCGGTCTGACTTTGTATGGGGAGTGTCCACTGTAGTTCCCAACTGTATTTCCTGTGTTATACCTTACTGCAGCTGTGTAATTCCACCGGGTTTGCAGTTATGGGTGCCATCTTGGTCGTACGCTTGTCCATCCATGAGAATTGCATACTGGACACTGGTATAGGGCTGTACACATTTCACACCTGCATTTAGCATTATCCGGTGGATGCTTTGCATTATTAGTGGGGAGTAAGGCAGGTGCTACACCCACATCCCTCCCATGGGGCGGGACAACGGATTATCTGCCAAACAACACTGAGGCCTGTTTCTGCATACCCAGGATCCCATGGCTGCAACACTCGACGGTACCCATTCCACATCCTTCATGTGTGCGGGACTGAGATGTGGATGCACTTCTATGGACTCGGAACTCTGGGGATTTCTGTCCATATGTCCTGCATTTCATGGACACTTGTCATCAACCTTAATAATGCTGGTGGTGCATGTGTCTAGCTGTGCTGTAGTCACGGCTGTCGCTTCTTCTGGTTGAACGATAACAGCTGTATGATGTTCCATAGGTATCAATTTTTGGGTCCTACAATGGACACCTATGTGCATATGTAAAGTGTAGAACGTGTTGGACTGTGTCCATCTGGCGGGTGGTTTTGACTGAACTTCCTAGTTGACGTTGTTGGTGTGCCATTAGTATGTGTTCCACAGGTCGCCCATTTGTTCTGCAGCATGGCCGCGAGTAATCCCCATTTTGGTGCTGGCAGATTGAGTGCTGCATACGCCGGTATTCGCACGGCGGTCTGACTTTGTATGGGGAGTGTCCACTGTAGTTCACAACTGTATTTCCTGTGTTATGCCTTACTGCAGCTGTGTAATTCCACCGGGTTTGCAGTTATGGGTGCCATCTTGGTCGTACGCTTGTCCATCCATGAGAATTGCATACTGGACACTGGTATAGGGCTGTACACATTTCACACCTGCATTTAGCATTATCCGGTGGATGCTTTGCATTATTAGTGGGAGTAAGGCAGGTGCTACACCCACATCCCTCCCACGGGGCGGGACAACGGATTATCTGCCAAACAACACCGAGGCCTGTTTCTGCATACCCAGGATCCCATGGCTGCAACACTCGATGGTACCCATTCCACATCCTTCATGTGTGCGGGACTGAGATGTGGACGCACTTCTATGGACTCGGAACTCTGGGGATTTCTGTCCATATGTCCTGCATTTCATGGACACTTGTCATCAACCTTAATAACGCTGGTGGTGCATGTGTCTAGCTGTGCCGTAGTCATGGCTGTCGCTTCTTCTGGTTGAACGATAACAGCTGTATGATGTTCCATAGGTATCAATTTTTGGGTCCTACAATGGACACCTATGTGCATATGTAAAGTGTAGAACTTGTTGGACTGTGTCCATCTGGCGGGTGGTTTTGACTGAACTTCCTAGTTGACGTTGTTGGTGTGCCATTAGTATGTGCTCCACAGGTCGCCCATTTGTTCCGCAGCATGGCAGCGAGTAATCCCCATTTTGGTGCTGGCAGATTGAGTGCTGCATACGCCGGTATTCGCACGGCAGTCTGACTTTGTATGGGGAGTGTCCACTGTAGTTCACAACTGTATTTCCTGTGTTATGCCTTACTGCAGCTGTGTAATTCCACCGGGTTTGCAGTTATGGGTGCCATCTTGGTCGTACGCTTGTCCATCCATGAGAATTGCATACTGGACACTGGTATAGGGCTGTACACATTTCACACCTGCATTTGGCATTATCCGGTGGATGCTTTGCATTATTAGTGGGGAGTAAGGCAGGTGCTACACCCACATCCCTCCCACGGGGCGGGACAATGGATTATCTGCCAAACAACACCGAGCCCTGTTTCTGCATACCCAGGATCCCATGGCTGCAGCACTCGACGGTACCCATTCCACATCCTTCATGTGTGCGGGACTGGGATGTGGGCGCACTTCTATGGACTCGGAACTATGGGGATGTCTGTCCATATGTCCTGCATTTCAAGGACACTTGTCATCAACCTTAATAACGCTGGTGGTGCATATGTCTAGCTGTGCCGTAGTCATGGCTGTCGCTTTTCTTCTGGTTGAACGATAACAGCTGTATGATGTTCCATAAGTATCAATTCTTGGGTCCTACAATGGACACCAATGTGCATATGTAAAGTGTAGAACTTGTTGGACTGTGTCCATCTGGCGGGTGGTTTTGACTGAACTTCCTAGTTGACGTTGTTGGTGTGCCATTAGTATGTGTTCCACAGGTCGCCCATTTGTTCCGCAGCATGGCACCGAGTAATCCCCATTTTGGTGCTGGCAGATTGAGTGCTGCGTACGCCGGTATTTGCACGGCGGTCTGACTTTGTATGGGGAGTGTCCACTGTAGTTCCCAACTGTATTTCCTGTGTTAAGCTTTACTGCAGCTGTGTAATTCCACCGGGTTTGCAGTTATGGGTGCCATCTTGGCCGTACGTTTGTCCGTCCATGGGAGTTGCCTACTGGACACTGGTATAGGGCTGTACACATTTCACAGCCGCATTTAGCATTCTCTGGTGGATGTTTTGCATTATTAGTGGGGGGTAAGGCATGTGCTATACCCACATCCCTCCCACGGGGTGGGACAATGGCTTATCTGCCAAACAACACCAAGCCCCATTTCTGCATACCCAGGATCCCATGGCTGCAACACTCGACAGTACCCATTACACATCCTTCATGTGTGCGGGACTGGGATGTGGATGCACGTGTATGGACTTGACAATCTGTGGATTTCTGTTCATATGTCCTGCATTTCATGGACACCTGTCATCAACCTTAAACACGCTGGTGATGCATATGTCTAGCTGTGCCGTAGTCACGGCTGTCGCTTCTTCTCGGTGGAATGGCAGCAGCTGGATGATATAGCATATGGAACAATATTTGGGGTCCTACAATGGACACCAATGTGCATATGTAAAGTGTAGAACTTGTTGTACTGTGTCCATCTGGACAGTGGTTTTGACTGCAGCTGTATGTTCCCCAATCGGGTTGTCTGTTTGACTACCCATATTATGTGGTGCTACGAAAACCAGGTGTTTCATAACTGAATACAAATGGTGTCCATCCACGGATGCAGATTAGCGACTGCTTTCAATAAACCTCAGACGGCCCAATAGGAAATATCCGCCACTATATTGTCATAATAACACCAGCAAAACATGTACATCCTGTTTATTCATTGACAGATGTTCTTTATCAGTGTGAACGCCATTGTTTAACCATCCTATGACCTTCCTAGTTGACGTTGTTGGTGTGCCATTAATATGTGTTCCACAGGTCGCCCATTTGTTCCGCAGTATGGAAACGAGTGATCCCCATTCTCCTGCTGGCAGATTGAGTGCTGTGTACGACGGTAGTCGCAGCGGTCTGGATTTCTATGGGGTGTGTCTACTGTAGTCCCTATCTGTATTTCCTGTGTTATGCCTTACTGCAGCTGTGTAATTCCACCAGGTTTGCAGTTATGGGTGCCATCTTGCTTGTACGCTTGTCCATCCATGGGAATTGCCTACTGGACACTGGTATAGGGCTGTACACATTTCACAGCTGCATTTAGCAATATCCGGTGGATGCTTTGCATTATTAGTGGGGAGTGAGGCATGTGCTACACCCACATCCCTCCCACGGGGCGGGACAATGGACTATCTGCCAAACAACACCGAGCCCCATTTCTGCATACCCACGATCCCATGGCTGAAACCCTCGACAGTACCCATTACACATCCTTCATGTGTGCGGGACTGGGATGTGGATGAACTTCTATGGACTCGACGGTCTGGAGTTTTCTGTTCATATGTCCTGCATTTCATGGACACTTGTCATCAACACTAAACACGCTGGTGGTGCATATGTCTAGCTGTGCCATGGTCACGACTGTCGCTTCTCCTGGTTGAACGATGAAGGCTGGATGGTATTCCATACGGGACAATTTTTGGGTCCTACAATGGACACCAATGTGCATATGTAAAGTGTAGAACTTGTCGGACTGTGTCCATGTGGCCAGTGGTTTTGACTGCTGCTGTATGTTCCCCATTCGCGGATGTCTGCTTGACTACCCATAGTGTGTAGTGCTACGTAAACCAGGTTTTCCAAAACCGAGACCAAATGGTGTACATCCAATGATGCAGGTTAACAACTGCTTTAAATAATCCCCAGAGGTCCCAGTAGGGAAGTATCGCCACTTTCTTGTCAGAATGTCACCACCATAACAGGTGGATCACGAGCACTTTGGCCCGGTCTTACCGGGCATTTGCAAATGTAATTAGCAGAAACATATCATTAAATGAATAATAATACATATTTTAATAATAAAGTTAATCTTATGTTATTTGGACAATAGCTTCTGCTATTGACATACGATGCTGTGGGTGGTGTCAGTTACCATACACATGGCTTTCTCACAGGCCGAATTCACAATTCTAAACACTACTGTGGTCTCCTTTAAGGACCCTTAGCCAGTGGTCAACATTACTCAAGCCACTTGCATCACTTACATATGCCTTCTACCGGCACTTACAGGACTGCATGGATCAGGCATTCCCTTACCCAACTGTGGTTCTTTGTACCAATGCCAAGCATCCAGTGTGGTGTACCCCAGCCATACCCAAGCTGTACAATGAGAGGAGGTGGCTACTACAAGACAGAGCAGACTCCTTGTGGGGTATGACACCCTTGCTCATTATATGTGAAGAGCTACAAGCTCTCATGACATAATCCGGGGCAGGTTCCACAGATATATGTCCAAGGACTCGACAGACAATCATACGGCCTTCATTAGCTATGCTGGACACCTGGGAGGTAACTCCCAGATATGCTCTGACTGGGTTCACAATGATGTGAATTGTACTGAACATACACACATTGCCAACATACTGGCTGACAGGTTCGGTGAAGACAACTCCACCCCCTCCCCCCCACATGGAGAGATGTCTGTACCAGCGGATTGTGGCCCCCAAATGTTCTGTACTGCACAGGTGGGACATGCTCTCTCCAAGGTAGTGAACACAGCATTCATGGGACCAGCTAGTGTCCCGACTGTGTACTCCGCAATCTCATTGAGGAATTAGACCCACAGTTAGGACAGCTGTTTGATCTTAGCCTCACCTCGGGTAACGTACCCAAGTTGTGGCGCACGGCAACTGTAGTCCCACTTCGCAGGGGCAGTGCCTCCACTGACCCTGGTTATTACCATCCCATTAGCATGAGATGCCTTATCTGGAAAGACATGGGGAAGGATCATACTGCAGCCCATAGATGACGACATAGGGGACCTGCATACTTTGCATCCAACCCAGTTTGGCTTGGTCAGGGTCAGATCATGCATTTAAAACCTGGTTGACGTTTTAGGGACAGTCACCGAGGCCATTGATGAGGGTCATGCAGTCCATACAGCCTACCTCGACCTGGCAAGGGCCTTCAACACAATACCCCCCTCGGGTATCATTGATACACTCATCGGCTTGGATGTGAACGCGTACATCGCAGGATGGGCTGCAAACTGGCTAGGTGACACAACCCACGCGGTCATAGTTGCTGGCAGCATGTCAGACTTACTGCCTGTCACAGGCGGTGTCCCACGGGGCTCTGCCCTGGGTCCACTCTTTTTCTACATCTACATTTCCAAAGTACAAGCACACACAGGGGGGTTAGGGCTGACATTGTTTGTAGATGACTGCGAACCGGGTGCCATAGTGGGACGGACATCTGACACAGATATCCTTCAAAGGGGCCTCACAGATATGGATATCTGCTGTCAGGGACATGGCCTACAGCTAAATGCCGGGTTATGCATAGTCATACCCATCGGGAAGAACAAGGTCACCCCTGTCCGCCATATGGGTGGCAGTCCACTGATCACGGGGGGAATTACCAGGGATCTGGGGACCCAGGTTGTCAGTCACCATTCGTTCGACACACATGTTGCTATGGTGGTTCGGTAGAACTTCTACATTGCCCACCTGATCGTGCAGGGATTCACATCTAGATCAGGGTGGGTCATCGTCTCCTTGTACTCATTACTCATTAGACCTATGATTGAGTACATTGCCCAGTTCGGAAGGTATCTGACCCGACACTTACAGCAGCTGGGAAGGCCCCATAGGTTCATCGTCAGACAGATGCAGGGTGTCAGGGATTTGTGTTATGCTGCCCCACTGTAAGGACTCCTGCTCCATTCAGTCACATACCACTTGTTTAGTGGTGACCTGTGCCTGACATACGAGGCCATGTCGACCCATATTTGATGACTATGCTTCACCTACTGGATCTACATCCCTCAGAACCACAAGGGCAGGTGACGTGAACCTTGACACGGTCATTAATAGAATGTGTTGGAGTGACACATACATCACCCAGACACTCACTATGCTGTGGAACAACGTCACAGTACATGTGAGGCAGAGAACCTTGCTAGCCTTGTTCGAGGGGGATCTTGTCCATTGGATGGGGGATTGCAGATATACCCCAGGGATTACATCATTGTCACTGCTTGACAGAGGTACAGCAATATAATAGGCATTTTATCTCCAGACTGGAGGGTTGGCAAAGGTAACATAACTGTGGCCTAGGGTTATGGCTGCCCTTGGGTAGGTAGCCTACTCTGTACCTATGGACCTATGAACCTATGTTCATAGTTTGTCCCATTCACACTTGTCTATCCCCTATCCTCATTCTTATGTGTATATTTCTGTGGCACGTGATTGAACTATGTATTACCTGCAGGTATGCTGTCTACAGTACACATACGTCACAGTTGATTACAGTGTATCTGTGTATCTACCTCTGTGATACTGAGGACTACCACACATCCTTCACAGCATTACATGCATATGTCCATTCTATTATTCTTTGGCCTGAGGGGGGGTGTTAAGGCAACGGTTCCACGTGTCCCTGTTTGTGCACGTGTCATGGTGGTCTTTGACCAGCCTCCGTTGCTGTCGTGGGATGGGCGGTAGTGCTGGTGTGTGTTTGGCATGTGTTTTCACTGCCGGTACATCTGTGGGAGGTGGGGTTGGCACATGTTCCTCTTTGCAGGGGGCCCCATCCTGGACATTTGTGCCATGCATCTACACTTGGCATGTGCCATATGTCCTGTGCTATTCCCACAGTCGTGTATGCCTTCCTGCATTACTACTGCGTGTTACTGGCTGTTTGTATCTGGTACACATGGCTATTATGGTGGATAGCTTGGCCAATTCCCATGCTATGACATACCCATCCATCCAGGCATATACATGTTATTCCGTCCTTTGCATTGGCCATGGGTGTTTGGCCGTCCGGCAACGCTACTCTCAACGTGTGATGTCCCACCTTCCCCTTCTGTGCCTGTGGCACCCTGTTGGGGCGTCCTGCTTGGTGGGCAGATGTTCCGCCATATGTGTTGTGTTTGACATGTCTGCATAGCTAATCATCGGTACGGTGGCTGAACATACCGCCTTGTCCAGATGTGTACAGTTATGGGCACCGTGGCGTGCCGCCTATGGGGTTTCGACAGGTCCATACCACATGCGGGATGTACACATTCTGCCGACACATTCACATGCAGCCATTTGGATATCTGTACCTGAGGTGGGATGTTAACATGTGGGGTACATATTTGCCTGCGTGGCACTGCCTAGGACAATACTTCTTACTACATTTCAGGTATGCCCATTGTGTGTAGGTGTGTAGCTGCGCAAGGCTGCTAGCTGGGTTGGGTGCACGGTCGTACATGGGTGCGGGTTACATGCTATGACGGGGCTGTTGTGTATTACATTTGCATGCATGAGTTCCGCTTCTGGATATTATGCTTAGGCATACGCCGTCCTATGTGTATGCGATGAGCACGTTGCTGGGTGTAGTACATGTTGCTATGCACATGTTTGCCTGTGTTTAGGGTATCTTGTTTCCTTCTTGTTGTTATATCGACACGGCTACCCGGCTGTGTACTCTCATTACTGCTGGTGACCATGCCCATGTTGCTACTTCTATGTCGGTGCGGCACGCTGACATGCTGCGGTACACCTTCACTGGGTATGCCCACTGACAGTGCATTGCGGGACAGACACGGTATTACGTGTATCCTTTGTTCCTTTGACGGGTACACTTTGGACTTCGTGGGTTAATGTTTGGTTCTCCGTTTTGTGTGAACGGGTACTATGTTGCATAGTCTGCGTACGTTTCATTATCCATGGGCCCTGGCTGGTGCGGTTACTATTGCAGGCGGCCTGTGGAAGTCAGCACTTTAGGTTGCTCATTGCCTGCCGGCTTGGCCACGCCTCCGGACGCATCCTACTTGGGCTCGCTCACGTGCCCTCCGCACGTGTCTGTGGTTGCGGCGCGCACTCATTACTATGCATATGGCGCTGCTACGCCGATTATTCACTGCACTGCCGGCGCAAGCCTTACACTGGCCTTGTGCCGAGCTTCATGAATCCCGGGGTTTGACTTGATGATACATTGTTGCTTGTTGCAATGTAGCACACAGTAAGCTGTGCTGCATCATACTCAGTTAATCAGAAATGTTAGCCAAGCGAACTCACCAAAAGAGCCTCCAAAACCAAGGATCTGAAATACACATAAACAGTAACATTCCACAAAACATAATGATGTTCCTGATATTATTTTCAATTCACCTGTAGGACATGGTTTCATGCAGATGATATGGTAATTCTTTTTTTTTTTGACAGGGAGTGTCTCTCTTTCTTTCCTTTTGCCTGTGTTTGCTTCACTCTATGAAAGCTGTAGCATTCTGTTCCCTGAGTATATTGAATACTGTCTACAGCTTTCTCTTCTCAAAAGTAGGACATATTGTCTTTGTGGCAACACATTCATTGCAATGTGTGTGGCCCACAGTATTCTATATAAGGTTACCTTATTCCAAAGTTAAATTCACATTCCCAGTGTAAGAATAAATTGTCTAACAGCATAAACAATATGTTTTTCTGTTTTCTCTTTCTGTGTCTCTCACTCTTAGTATGTTGGTTCAAGTGTTGTTAGTAGGCATGCAGTCCAGGAGACCACTAAAGAGCTTAGCCTGAATTCCCAAATGCCCCAAAGCACTGACTGGTTAATTAATGTGCTCAAGGTCATACAGTCAACAAATGAAGGCAAAAGGGGAAAAACTATACTATAGGAAGAAATATCATTAACAGCTCATAGCCTTAGTTGTCTGTGCTAACTGTATTACAGTATTTGTCAGTTGTCAGTCAACTGTGTCCCTCGGATAGAATGACCAAGCTGGGACATGGGATATATGGTAAAGCATGTAACAAATTAGTGATTATACTGAACAATATTCTGCACAAGGCTATCAACCCAACAGAGGTTTACAGAATGAATGAAATTGTAAAGTGTGTGACTGCATCATATATTTTTCTTTTCTCACATTCATTCTTTGTATCTTTCTGACTGCATGTTTTCTCACACAGTTTGTGATACTGGCAGTACTCAGTAACTTGGGTACCTTGGGTAGTCTTTCACCTTTTCACTTTTCCAAAGTGGAGAGGGGATATGTGGTAATACAAGAGACATCACAGTGGTTGTGACCCACAGTGTTCCTACAAGGCTACCTCCCACCAAAAGTAAGCTTGCCAGATACATGGACTTTTAAATTGTTTGACAGCATAAGAATTTTTTTTCTGTTTTCTCTAACTTCTTCTCTCTCTCCCCCCACCATGAAATTTCACATTATGTAACATGAAGAAGGTGTATCCTTTGAAATAATTGACAAAAGTATTCTTAATGACACGTTGTTACACAATGCTCTCTCAAAGTGTCATTTTATTCTTTTTTCACATCCCTTCCCGAAGATTGACAGATACAATAAAAATATAATAATGCCAGAGAAGCACTGTGGAGTTAATTGAAAGTACAGAAGAAACAATCACTGATGTTTTCGCGACTCCATTCATCGGAGAAGAGTGACAGCCAAAAGGGAAATGCAAGCTGTATAGTTAACGGCAAGGGTGAAAATATCAGGAAACAAAAACATCACATTTGTAAAGGCAGTTTTAAGAAAAACAAGCCCAATGCTGCTGATGCATAAAGAATAAAAAACTTGCATTTGAAACTGCTATTCTTTATGGCACTGCCTCTATTTAAGGTCATCAAAGGTTAAACCAACTGGTAAATATCTCAGGGATGAAGGTGTAATGATGAGATATTTGAAGGGATGCACAACTATAGTGGTATTTCTACTATTTCCCTGACTGTTTGGAGAACAAGGATTGTAACTTAAACAAGTTTCAATAATAGTCATTGTCCGGATGATGTAGCCATGCAGTAATTACAATAAAATACTGTCATGGGTTTATACTAAGCTAATGACCACCAGGGTTTTTACAAGCCTAGCCATGCAAACCAACCTAGTTTTGTTCCTGAGTGGATGCCTATATGGTGGGGTAAGTTAGCAAAGAGGTAGATAAGGGTTATGTGGGGGGTATGATAGATGAAGATTAATTTACTTACTGTCAACCTTGATTTATCACAGACATGGCAGCCAGACATGAAATTCTGATTTCACATCCAGTGATCAAGGTTTCTTTTAACTAGGGTCTGGTATGAGCTCTGCTTCACATAAATGGGGAGCTTATTCCATAGCACAGGGATCATTTGAGACACCAATTGGTCTCTCTAGCATGTTCTAATTCTGTCAAAGGCAAAGTTCATATCCTTGGATGTAACATTTCTGGTGCTGTCTGTCTTGTGGATGTACAAGAGATCTATCAGAGCTTATCTGAAATGCCTTATATGCCAGACATAGATTGCTTCTCAGTAACCTGTAGGAGACTGAGTACAGAGATAGGGACTTAAGGTGAACTGTGTAGGACAGGGTATTCATGCCCTGGATTATCCTGGTGAGGAACATGTTCCAACTGTTACACGTACCTGGCTAGATACATGCCAAAGGGGTATTGTACTCAATCATGGGTCTGACATGGGCTGAGTAGAGTGGTACTATAACTTTCTTGTACCTGGATGACATGCCATACCCTTGCTTATGAGTTGGGTGATATAGAATGATTTTCTTACTATCTTGGCTGTGTGAGGGCTAGATTACTGTCAACATATGTTCCCAGGTCCCTAACTATCAAGTCATGTCTTAGGGGTGTTTTCTCAATGGAATAATTAGCTTAGGTGGATGGTTTCCTTGAGCACACTATAATATGTTTCTTTTCATTGAGTTTTAATCTGTGGCTTTGGCACTAGTCATTTTCTTGTGTTAAAGCTTCTTGTAGGATGCTGTTGTTGTGAGGGGAATCTATGATAGCTCCTAATTTAAAGACATCTGTGAACTTGGTGATCCAGAGGCCTTTGACATTAGCCTTGTCTTCTGAGAAGTAGGTATCAAACAGGAATGGGCCCAACATAGAGCCCTGGGGTATTCCACTGGTGACCAGTCTCCTGGTGGAGGTGGTCTCACCAACCTTGATTTCTTGGGTCCTATCTATGAGCTAGCTAGCAATCTAGTGAGTTATTTAGGGAGTGATGCCCAGTTCTAAGAGTTTATCAACAATACCTTAGTGGGGTATTGGATCAAATTCTTTAACCAGGTCAAGGTAGACTGTAAACACCATTTTCCCCTCATCCATAGCCTTGGTTTTCCTCTCAAAGAAGTCTTTCAGGTTCAGTAGGCAAGACCTTCCCTTAACAAAGCCAAACTGGGATGGGTCCAGTTTGTTTGCTGCCAATGTCCTTGTTGATCATTTCCATGCTAATTTGCTCCATGGTTTTGCATATTAGACTAGTCAGCCTGATGAGTCTGTAGCTCCTGGGGGTCAGTTGATGGTTCACACATATGAAGAGGGGGATCCCTATCAGAATATCAAAGTTTTAAAACCATGACATTCACATGGAAGAGATAATGTGATAATGTTTTAGCCAATATCCAAAAACCCAGGGGGTACAGGTGCAGACCATCTTTGTAAAGCAACATAACCTGTTAACCATGTTCTCTCATGCTGATAGATATTGGATTCCCCTGGAGTGTCACCAGAAACTAAGCTAATTATTAAAATCAATAATTTTGTGTTCATACTGTGGCATCATCCTTGGTGAAGGTAGAATGCTGCTCAATGCAAGGTACGTACCTGTCTGTGACACATATTCAGAGAAATCTATAATGATCTAAGTTTTGAAACTTCAAAAATAAAATTAAAAAAAAACACATTTTTTACATTTTTGCAGGGTGGTAAGCCCCCCCCCCCTGCACCCCCTACTAAATAAATATACCAACTCTCAGATTACACTACAGTGAGGAAAATGGTAAATTTCCCATTTCACGCTGTGCTGTGATCTCCATTCAAAATGTTCAAAATTTCAAACCTTCAATCATATGGTCTTGGCTGTATGATGTTTGAAGTTTTGAAACTTTGATAATCTGATAGGGATCCTAAGAGAGATGACCATTGCAGCCCTACAGTCACCTGGCGTATAACCTGTTTTGAGACTGTTGTTCAAGAGTGCCTCATGTGGTCCTGCTAGGTCATGTTTCAGATATTTAGGAGACAACTGGGGATATTGTCAGAACCCACTGAAGCAGTGTTTTTGGCCTTACTGGACCTGCTTCCTGTTGACAGTGGAAGGGGGGGATATGCTAGAAGAGATTTCACAGGGGGTAGCAGGAGGTGAAGTTAGAACTAACTTTATCAGACAGTAGATTCACTATGTCACCCTAGTCAATGAAAGTGGTGCCATTTACCACCAGATCTGCCCACTGCTGAGTGTTACATTTAAGGTTCCTGACACAGCTAGAGAAGGCCTTGCGATTGTCTTTAACCTGGTAGGCTATCCCGACCTTGAAGTTGGCCTTGTTGTACTTTCTTAGAGTTCTTACTTCTTGTTTAGTTGAATCACAGAGCCCTTGTTTTTTTTTTTTTTTTTTTTAGCTGTGTTGATGGTTTTGGCATTTTTGGCATTACCTGAAAAGGCTCAAAGGAGGTGGATAATGTTTTAGCCAATATCCAAAAACCCAGGGGGTACAGGTGCAGACCATCTTTGTAAAGCAACATAACCTGTTAACCATGTTCTCTCATGCTGACAGATATTGGATTCCCCTGGAGTGTCACCAGAAACTAAGCTAATTATTAAAATCAATCATTTTGTGTTCATTCTGTGGCATCATCCTTGGTGAAGGTAGAATGCTGCTCAATGCAAGGCACCTACCTGTCTGTGACATATATTCAGAGAAATTTACAATGATTCTTTTCATATAGTCCAGTGTGGTATGTATCAGGTCATTTAAACTCACGTGGACTATGATAGAATCATATGTGTACCTATGTTGCAGTGACATGACTGCATGCATGATATTGCTGATCCTATCTCCAGATATGGAACTGTTATCTTCTCTTTGTCCAGGCTGATGAGAGGTGTATCTGAGTGTCATATAATAGAATCCCCTATGATAAGAATACTTAGCAAAGTGTTTGCTTGTCTTATGGGCTTTGGTCTTGGAGTGTCATTAGGTGAAGGCTTATGTGTGGTGTTAAGTAATGCTTTTGGTGTGTGCTTTAGTGATTGCTGAGGATAGGTGTTGCTGTTTGATAGCTTAGGAGTTCTTTGAGATGTGGAGAGGTTTCTTTTAAGTGTCTCAGCATAAGAAGGTTTATATACATGGTGAGCAGTATGTGTGATGGATGTAGTATGTGTGTTCTTGTCAACCCCGTTTGTAAGTAAGATGTTTGCCTCCAAGGACATCATGTATGTACAACTCTCAAATACTGTGTTAGTTTCTTTAAGTATTAAAAGATTGTCTAAGTACATGAGACAATTGTTACATTTCCTTAGGATGCTCAGATCTACCAAGCTGGACACAGAGACATTAGGACATTGCAAATTCATGCTGTCAGGATCTGTACTATTATTGGACTATTATGGTTTAATTACTTGGTTTTACAGGGGTCACCTGAATGGTGTCTAGGGTTAAGGCTAGATGTTAAATAGTACTATAATCTGATATTAGTACTGTATGACACATTAACTAGCTGATCTAAGCTCAGCTCCATGCAAATCTTTTCTGTGTTACAGGTTATAGTCCTAAGTAATCATTTTAAAGGTTTACTACTATACAGTGTACTGCTAAGTGTCACTGCTCAGTGAACAACTCTGCAAAAATGTACCTAATTTATAGCAGACAGAAAAAAATCTGACAACTAACTCCTTTGTCCTCTTGCCAATAAATAACTACACTTTGAGAACCGTGGGGTGTTTCTTAACTGATAAAATCCAGATAAACACCTTATGTCACAATCTGGGTGAACCTGAACTTCTTAATGTAAAAGCATTGCAAAAGTAGCTCACAAGTGCAGATTAAAACCAAACAACTAGGTCCCTAAAAAGCTAAATAAATACATATGCAGTATATTATCCTTATTTCATTTTAAGCTTTGCCCATATTTTCAGACCTCATCTATTGATCCATCTGTTGATCTACACACCATGCCGACCTTGTGGAAAACCTCTTTCATCATTCCCTTTCACAAAGGTGGACCCTCTTCCGAACTCACTATCACCCAACGTCAATTCTTTCACCCCTGTCAAAGATTCTAGAGAGATGCATACATCACCAAATCCTCTCCCACCTCCTCTCCAATAACCTTCTCTCTCCAACCCAACCTGGCTCCCACCCATCCCACCATACCTCCACCACCCTGCTCAGATTCACCAACTCTATAAACTCCAATAGGAATGAAGGAAAACTTGTCTCTGCTACCTTCCTTGATTTATCCAAGTCATTTGACATGGTATCTCACAAAAAAACTTCTAACCTGTCTCTCTAAACTTAACTTCAACACCCCCACTCTGATCTAGTTCAAAATCTACCTAGGCATCTGACACCAGTCTGTCAAATGGATAAACTCCCTATCCCCCCCTCTTTCAATCACCCTAGGCATACCCCAAGGGTCTATGCTTGCCCGACTTCTCTTTAATATCTTCACCAACCAATTCCACCTAGCTACCACAAAAGCCAATATAGTCCAATACACTGATGACACAACCTTCATATGCTCTGTACCCAACATCCAAATTCTTCAGCAAAAAGCCCAACTAAACTTCACTGAAATTGAGAACTGGCTCAATAACTCACAGCTTATACTTAACCTCATAAAAAAAAAACAACTCATTCTGCTCCGCCCAACCAAACCCACTAACCTACCCTTTTCCATATTCTCCACCAATAACACCCAAATCACCCCGGTCTCTGAGGCAAAACTCCTAGGAATTACCATTCACCAACAACTCAAATTTAATAAACACATATCAACAACTATCTCTAAGGTCCACAAAAATCTAGGCTCACTCTGTAGATGCAAAAGGTACCTTACCTCAGAATCTCATATTGCCATAGCTAGAACTCATCTTCTGTCTACACTGCTATATGCTTTTCCCTCACTAATAAACATAAATAAAACTGACAAACAAACTCTCCACCTGCTACAACAAAATTGCCAGATTCACTGCCAGTGCCAAGTCACGTTCCCACCATTGCCTTGCCCTACAAACCCTGTATTGGCTAGAATTCCCCAACCTACTAAAATATCACCAACTCCACTTAGCCCACCAATACCCTGAAAAAACACCTGCCCTGAACAATCTCCTTAACTTCCACAATCATAATAGACAACTACGCTCTAGCAACAAAACCTTAATTGAAACCATCTCTTGCAAAAACAACTCAGGGGAATCTGTTTTTTCCCATGAAATTGCCAAGACCTGGAACAACCTTCCTCCTGACCTTAGACTTCTAAATTCTACATCCTCCTTTAAGACTCTCCTAAAATCATATCTGTACTCCAACCACTTATGCAACTGTAACAAACCATCATAAAACAACATACTACTGCAGGGAAACCTTTTTAACAAGTCAGGTGCATGTTCTGTTAGGGTCACTGTTCAGTCTGTACTATACTCCTCTAAACTCATCTTAACGCTCACTGTAAATACTGTAAATATTTGTACAAATAGTCATCTGTTCATCCATCCATCAGTGGAATACTACAAACTGCCATGCTCATTCTGCATAAAAATGTTCATCTTTTATCCAATAATAGAATGCTCATTGCTATTAACTGAAATATCTTTATATCGTGACATCCACCTGCAAACTTATATCTATGCTCTGACTTATTGTAAGCAACTTGTAACTTTTATACTATGTTAAAGTAATCTGCAACTTTTTATCTCATATTATTGTAAATTGTATTCTCTTTTTAATTGTGCTGGAGATTTTCTCCCCAGGACTACTGAAAACGGGCACATGCTGTCCATTTGGACTATCCTGGCTAACAAATGTGAAATAAATAAATAAAATAAATAAATATTGAAGTGCAGTCACTGTTATCTTCGTACAATAAACCAATTACTGTTATAACATAAAATAAATAAGCAATGAAGACTTATTTCTTTCTGTCTTTTGACCCCAGTATTTTGAAACTCCTAAGATTAGGTGCATGCCTACTCCTGGCTGGTTAGATGACCAGGCCCTGTGTGGGTTCCATCACTGCATCATATTTTAACAAATACATTTTATTCTTCTACGTTGCAAATCTTTATAGTCCCCTCCTGCCATATCATTGCCTCCTGCCACCCCTTTAAAAGTAGCGGCTTCCGTTATTCCTCTTTTCTCCTGTCTCCTCCCTTTATTTCTAATTATACATTATGGGAGGGAGGCATACACAACAAGTGCTTCTGCATCATTGTGCTTGTCTTGCCTCATAACTGTCATATTATCTTTGGTCTCTTTCCTGTTAATGTCTCATACTCTTTGGCTTGGTCCACAATCTTTCCTTTATCTTCACTTTAGCAATATATCTAACTTTCAAATTCCCAGAAACATTGTTAGAATTAGTGCAGGCTATGTGACACAAGTACGAACAGCACTCAGTCTTACAGAGGGGTTCCCAGTGGGAGTGGGAGTGGAAGTGAGAGTGGCAGTGGGTGTGTATCATGGTGCAGCTTTGAGCCCACTCCTGTTCATACTGGTGTTGGACTACATTAGCAAACAGGTTGGAGGGGACAGATCAACAAAGCTGCTGTATGCAGATGATCTGGCACTATAAGCAGATTCTGAACAGGAACGTCAGCAAATGATAAGGAAATGGAATGCAAAACTGAAGGCACAGGGGATGCAACTGACTAAAGTCGAGACAATTGTCATGCAGCAAATGGAGTAAAGCAGAAAACATTGAAACTAGAGATATAAGGAAAAATAATGGAGCAGCTTAACAGCGTCCAGTAGCTGGGCTGGGGGGTGGAGGAGAAGGGAAGTGTGAATGATGAGGTCAGAGCTAGAACCAGAGGGGCTGCAGCCAACTGCACAGTGTGTCAGAGGTAGTGCATGACAGCAAAATGCCTAAGAAGCTGAAAAGTAAGGTGAACAAAAGAGGGGTGTGACCAGTACTACTGTATGCTACAGAAACCAGGGCAGTGAAGGCAGAGCAGTTGAAGAGGCCATTAGAGATGAAGATGAAGTGGCAGAGACATGTCATATGATGCACATTGTCACACAGATGGAATAATGATGTCATCTGAGCAGAAGCTAAAGTAGCTTCATTTGCAAAGAAGATCAAAGATAATATACTACAATAGTTCAGGCATATGTAGGAAAGCAGAACATGATTTGGTGAAGACAATTTGGGTGAGAGAGGAAGAAGGCAAGAGGAAATGAGGATATCTGTCAAAGAGATGAATGGACTGCATACAAAATGACCTGAGACACTCAGGCATGACTGTCTAAGAAGGTAGGAAACTAACAATGAATCAAAGGAATGTGGCAAAAGTTCACATAAACCCCCAATTCCATGTAGAAAAATAGGAATAAGGAGGATTGATGATAATAATAGTGACCCAATCAATCCACGATAGTGTTCACTTTCTTACAGAACAAATAATTTGACAATGCAGCAAATTTGTCTAGGTATGACAGCTAAGCACTGGGCAAGTATACTACTTTAAACTGTGGCAAGACCAAGTAAGTAAAATAATACTTGAACATATCACTCATGATTTCCAAGACTGCAGGCTCTAGCATACAAAATAAGGTTAGCTACAGTGTCTTTGACATCATTATAATCATGATCAATATCACTTTCAGTAGTTTGAAATGTAGACATCATCACCATAAGGATCCAAGCCATTAAAATCGGCACACTAC
The DNA here is from genome assembly GCF_019279795.1 of Protopterus annectens. Taxonomy (NCBI): domain Eukaryota; kingdom Metazoa; phylum Chordata; order Ceratodontiformes; family Protopteridae; genus Protopterus; species Protopterus annectens. Next base: position 1,520,331,472 of record NC_056733.1, read on the forward strand.
TCAGCTCCAAACTCAGCATTACTACCTCAATTAATCTGAACTATAATTGTTCTTCTAATTGATTGCACTGCTAAACATTCTTATCAGAAACCCTCTGGTGACATCTGAAGCTGCAGATCAAACTGGCACACAATTATACAGACATGGCTACAGAGAAAACACAATAAGGCTTCTTATGATTGTTGTGGGAAGCAATCACCTTTACAACACATGTACTGCAGCATACTTTTATGTTGTACTGCATTATAACACAGGATGGGTTATAGTGTGACCTGACACTTTAACTTTAACAGAGTAGAAAGAAAATATAATATTTAAATGATATATTTATTTATTTTCTGTAATGCATCTAGAGTATAAATCAAATGCCATTCTCGCTTGTTACCTTTAAAGTGCATAACACTGAATAAGCTAATATTTTTCCATTAACAATAATTTATATTTTTTCAAAACTAGGTGACTCGGAAATCAAGAATATCTTGGTGTTTAAATATGCTTAGCAGCATAAATAAATAAATAACAAAATAGACAGGAACATGTGTAAGAGTTTCCTGCTCCCCATCCAATATAGGCGTTGTCTAATATTCTGCTTTGAATGGACTGAAGGATTATTGACGTTTTTCTATAAGATCCATCTTCATACTTTTCATACTTCATCCGTTTGCTTCCTACTCACCCTTATCAGCAGTTACTAGTGATATCCTTCCACAGCTGGTAAACATTTGGCATTGCAAAATGCTTTCTAGGAATGTCATAAACAGAAGCATGCGGGTCTGTAACTGAACAGAAGCAGTGTGTTTTCTTTTAAAATCAGCTTTTGATTCAGTTAATCCTTCTTTTCTTCGGAATACTTAACTGATCTGTCATGATTCTAGTTGATGTTAAGATGTTTTTTTTTTCTTCTTTGGTTAAACAGATATTTTCCAGGTTGCTACTAGGATTAACTTTTGAATGAATCATAACAACACACTAAGGAAAGAAGTATGTTTAATTTGTTGAAAAAGTAGCACCCTATTAACCATAATAAAATTTCTCTTTTTCAGCTATCCAACAGCCTCATAATTACACTCAGGGCCAGATTTCAAAAGAATTTACATAGTATTGCAAAACCAGTCTACCAAGAAGGTATGATGCCTCACACTCAAAACTGGCACCAGAAAGAATATGTATGTATAACACTTGGAGTTGTGAAATAACCATCCACATGCTGACAGCCTCTTTTTCCATTCCATAGTGCTGAAGTGCATTATACATGCAATGCAAATTCCGAGGCCAGCCAAAGTCTGATGTATTCATATTATATAAGTGTCTTTTTTGAGGGAGGGGAAACAAAGGGAAGGAATAGTGTCTGGCACTGCACCATGCCAGAGGTGCCTACACATATGCAGACTAAGAGAAAGGAACATCTTCATGCACACGCAAGCTTATTCTTTGCAGAAGATACATAGCTAACATGACTTAGCATTATCACCTATAAGGTACACATCACACCACAAAATAAGAAGTTAAATGATTCTGCAGTTTCTAGTTGATATACAATCTCATGCACTTTACATTTTTGGGCACTGATTTACCCCACATGTATGGTGGGTACATACAAGGCAATCTGGTCTCCAGAGGTTTAGTGACCAATTTTTACTTTCGTCCTCATATAACACTACAACATTTTTGATAATTGTCTATATGTCAGTAACTAGTGCAAGCTGGTGGTAGTACCTTACCCCCAAGCATAATTTGTTTTGCAATTCAGGGGTAAATAGACAACTCTGCAATATATTAATTTATTATTACTTTATTTGACATTTGTTGACTGGGATAGTCAGACCGGGCAATTCTCCTTTTTCAGCAGAGGCCCGGGGAGAAAGTTTCCACAGTAATACACATAACAAAACAGATGAATTAGTATGACAAGTTTATAGTTCTTTAAATTAAGAAACCATATATAACAGGAATGTTGCAGTTTGAGAATACATTGATTATAGTGAGAATAAGACAGCAGTTGGAAGTGATTAGATACAAGATAATTTCATATAAACATTAGTAGTACAAGTCAATAGCTGAATCAGGGCTTTACAGAGAATACAAAGAACAAGGAATACCATATTATAGTTAGTCAAAAGTTCTTACGGTTAATAATTTTCAAAAGTCTTAATAGAACAATATATTTACACAATGATTTCATTTTACACAACTTGAGAAATAGTTGCACATACTTTCATTAATACAGGTGGTAGTAAATATTATTGATTGGGTGTATTCGTGATATTTAGTAACATTGCTTGCAATATTGTTTTATGAACAGTGAGGGACATTCAGGGATTTAGTTATAGTAGTAAAAGGTGTACAAGAGATTTTAGAAAAGATTTACCAGTAGGAATATGGTTAGGAACAACATTGAGAGAGAAGGAGATTGTAGAAAAGATTTACCAATAGGAGTATAGTTAGGATGAGTAAGGAGAGAAGGGAAGGGGTGATTAACCAAAGACTAGAACGGAAGTCATACCTAAAGATAATTGACTTTACTCCACAGTAACTATAGAAATTAAAATAACTGTATCCTGTTTCAAATGTTTTTTTCTTTAACTTGAAAAAAGGAAGACTGAGATTTGAAATGCCCCCCCCCCCCTCTCTCTCTCTCTCTCTCTCTCTCTCTCTCTTTTTCTCATTTTTTTTCTTCTACCAAAATATGTGAAATATCATCAAGTTGTATGAAAATAATTTCAGGGATTTGTAAAGTGTTACAATTTTACTAAAATATTCTTTGTAACCAAGGAGCATTTACTAATACAATATTTAAATAAGTACTTTAAATTTGCATTCCTCATCTTCAAAATGCATAGGTTTAAATAATTTGTAGTTGCAGATGGGTGATCAAAATTCATTTAAGTAAGTCCATAGTTAGTTACTAGACATGCAGTCCAGGAGACCATTAAGGAGCCCAGCCCAAGTTCCCAATAGCCTCAAACCACCGACTGGTTAAGTGACTTGCTCAAGGTCACAAAGTTAGAAAATGAAGGTGGAAAGATTCAAACCATGTACCCTTAGCATATGATGTACCTCATTAAGAAGTCATAGCTTTTGTCCTCCGCACCTTTATAGCATTACTGCAGCCAAAGTCCCATAAGTTGATTGGTCCAGAAGCAATACTAAGTATCCATGAAAATAGTTTCATCATGATGCAGTTCTTTAAGGAAACAGCATGAGACGCTTAATGGAAACTTGCTAAATATAATGCTTAGCATAGCCCATTCCAGTGGTATAGATGGATAAAGCCCTGAGTATGGCTCAGGTAGCTCTTGTTTGATAAGCATCTCATGTATCTGATGGAGCTGGTACTGAGGACTAGCATATCCAGGTGAGGCATAGCAAGATAGAGAGTCACAATCCCTTTGATCAGAGGTACAAATGTCATGGTCCACTTCCAGGAGGTGGGCTTTCAGCTCACCAAATGTCTGCCTGATGGTAGCCTTCATTAGTGAGTCTATGGGAACTTGGAGTTACAGGCAAAAGGTATTGTAAGCCCCCCGTGTTAGCTTGTCCCCATGCCCAGGGGATTGGGAAAAGTTAAAAAGTACCATCATTACCAGGATGCCAGTGAGAGTACAAGCAACCCTCATGGCTGCCTGTATGATGACTTCTCTGGATGACTCTCATCCCCCAAGCTTTACTGAGGTAATTCCCTATTATGAGGGAGCATGTGGACAGAGTCCATTTGGGACATGCTGATTATCAGGAATGGGGGTAGAAAAAGTTCCTAGAAATAAATAAATAAATTCCCCAAATTACATTTTCTGTTTGATTAATTATTGGAGTTGGTAAGTGCTTGTGTAACTGTAAAGAACATACATCAGGTGACAATTAGTTAGACGCTAATGTAATATTCCTACTCTAAAACTGGAACATCAGATGGAAAAAAATAAAGCAGAGGTGAATGCCCCAGATGGGAGAGATCATGTTGTTATTAATAATTGGGGGGGGGGGGGTTGTTGCTCTTAAGTACTTTTTTATTTGTTATACATTCTGTCAGTTTTCAGCACCTATGCAAATGACACATACACCAGCCAGTGCAATAGTTGACAATGAGCAAAAGTTCAGCCTGGAGCATTCTGTGCAGTGAAGTTTAAGGAAGGGTCTACTTTGCTTGACAGAAAACACATTTCACTGAAAATCATTTAGTCAAAGCCTCATTTCACTGAAAATGAATTGCCTGAGCACAATTCACTGACAGCTCACTTTACTGAAAACTCATGTGACTGAAACTCATTTAATCTAAACAGGTATATGCCCTGTTCCCCACTGTAGTGCGATCCTGGAGTTAGTATATATAGTAAGGGAGTGTGTGGAGCATAGCCCCCCCACCTATTTTAAATGTTGTAAACCATAGACATTGATTCTTACAAGTCAAATGAATAACGCTTTCCAGAAAATAATATATACCCAAACTATGTGGGGGGCTGTACCCCCAACACCCCCCAATGTGGGGACATAGTCCCCCACACCCCCCCCAGCTATATATACTAACTCCAGGATCGCACTAAAGTGGGAAAAGGGCATATACCTGTTTAGATGAAATGAGTTTCAGTCAAATGAGTTTTCAGTGAAGTGAGCTTTCAGTGAATTGCGCTCAGGCAATTAATTTTCAGTGAAATGAGGCTTCGACGAAATCAGTTTCAGTAAAATGCGTTTTCTGTCAAATAAAGTAGACCCATAATGAACCAAAAGCCCTAGTGAGTTTTCTGAATGTTTCAGATGTATGTGGTTCATAACTTCTGCTTGAATTCACACATCGTCCTCCCTCCACCAGATTCTGACTTAGGTAGTGAGTATGCAGTCAGATGAGAAAAAAATAGGATTGTAAATACTTGGTAGTAGGCCTCAAAACCTAAGCAAAAAAAAAAATGCATGAAGACTAAGGCATTTTATATGTTTTACAGAAGAGAGAGGGAATTTACTGCTGATGAAAAGATACTAAAAAAGGAAGCAGCTTTAACTTTTGTTGACACACATTTCTCAGAAATAATAATAAGGAAATAGAGCTGTTACCTGCTGCATTGTTTTTCTGCATATCACATCTGACATTACAGATAATGGATCTAGTGAAAAAAGAGAACTTTATGAAAGCATGCAAATATCTTTGCATGGCGGACTACAGATACCTTTGTGTTGGAGGAGCACAGCAGCAGGTATGCAGAAATGCAAATGCTCTGGTCAGACTGGGCTCTGAACTCAGCCATCAAGGATTTGATTAACACGCAGTACAAGAATATGATTCACTGAAAAAATCAGCTGGTACAAATTATCCCAAATTAACAATAAATAAGAAAAGTTAAATGTGATGTCCATACCTCTGTCGGTTAAGTATCATAAGATATACATTCACAACCAAGAAAAGCAGACCAATCCCTTTGCTGAAGGAATAATTTAACAAGACTGAAAACATAAACATCTAAAATTCCTTCATTGAATACCTTAGTCCTGAAGAATACCCTTCTGTTGAACAGACAAACTGGAAATAATGCACATACTATCATTTCTTATTGTTACTTGAGAAAAATCCAGTGAGCCAACTTCTGTTTTATAGTGATGACCTGGAGAATAAAATTCACTTCTGTTTTATAGTGATGACCCAGAGAATAAAATTCACAGTACAAATTAAGGGAAAATATTTTAGGAAGCCAGTCACCTTAGCAGCATGCTTTTAAAAGGAAAACATGAGAATTCTGAGAAAATCCTCATGAATGCAAAAAAGAACATAGCATGTCCATTATCAGATCACTGTGCGGCAGCCTAAAAATATGGGGCATAATCTCCCAAGGAAATAATTGGATGGCCAGCTTTCAAAGCTTTAGGGCACCTTACTTGCACATTAGTCATAACAGAGCTCAAAGAGAGTGGTATAAAGACAGTGGCTGTGGTGTAAAAACTTCAAAATGTTCTTGCCATCGAAGAGTGTTCTTCCCTGTAGCATTCGAGTGACTGATGGTCAGCTATAGCTCCTCCAAGGCTGGGCATATAAGTATCCCATTGCAGAAATACTTCTACTCTTCATATTTTGGGGAGAAATATTTTTCTTATCTGTCAGAAATTTATACCAGAGGCTAAAACTCATGTTTTTTTAATTGGTTGTCACTAAACATTTTACCACAAATCTTACCTTTCATTATAGTTCTCTATGGGAAATGCCTTTCAAATTACTCATTTTTGTAAGAAAAACAAAATATTTTTCTGTCAAAACTTGTGGCAGTGGTCTAAAACTTGTAGTTTTGGAGCTTGTCAATAAAAATGTTTACCTCAAAACTTATTTTTCAGTTAGATTATTTCACAAACTCTTTTAAGCTCATTTGTCAGACTATTTTTTCAGTGCACAGTCAATCCTAGTTCCCTGTCAGAATTCCCTTCTAATGTTTATATATATATATATATATATATATATATATATATATATATATATATATATATATATATAGTAAGGAAAAGTATCCTCTTCTCCTCATTCCCAGGGAAGGGACTGTCTTCAAGCCACATTTTTTCTGAGAAGTCAGAAAGAGGAATCATAGGTTCATAGGTTCATACTAGGCTATCTGCCCTAGGGCATTTATAAGCCTAGCCAGAGTTGTGTGGCTTTCACCACCCCTTAGGTTGAAGAATACTATACCCATTAGTTTGCCGTGCCTCTGTCCAGCAGTGATACAGAGATGATCCCCGGGGTAAACCTACGATCTCCCATCCACTGGTCAAGATTCCTCTTGAACAGAGCCAGCGAGGTGCTCTGTCTCACATTGACTGGGATTCTGTTCCACAGCATAGGGAGTCTCTGGGTGATGAATCTGTCCCTCCAGCACGTCCTATTTATATCCGTGTTGAGGTTTAAGTCTCTTGCTCTTGTGGCTCTGGTAGATTTGGATTTTTTGAGGTGGAGCATGTCCATTAATTCCGGGTTGGACATGGCCTTGTATGTCAGGCACAGGTCACCTCTGAGCAGACGGTATGCGACTGAATAGAGCTGGAGTTTCTTCAGTCGGGCAGCATATGGCATATTTTGAGCCCCTTTATCCTTTTGGTGAGGAACTTTTGGGGTCTTTCCAATTGCTGCAGGTGTCGGGTAAGATACATTCGAATGGGGCATTGTACTCAATCATTGGTCTGATAAGTGAAGAGTACAGGGGAACAATGACCTCCCTTGATCTGGATGTGAATCCCTTCATAATCAGGTGGGCAATGTAGAAGGTCCTCCTAACCACTTTGGCAATGTGAGTGTCAAAAGAAAGGTTACTGTCAACTTGGGTCCCCAGGTCCCTGATAACCTCTTCTGTGCTTAATGGATTGCCACCTATGTGGTAACTTGGGGTTACCTTGTTTTTACCAAAGGGTATGACTATACATTTTTGGCGTTTAGCTTAAGGCCATGGCTCTGGCACCAGTTATCCGTTTCTATGAGACCTCTCTGAAGGATATCTGTGTCTGATGGATTTTCAACTATGGCCCAGTTTGCAGTCATCTGCAAACTTTGTCAGCCACAATCCTCCTATGTTTGCCTGCACTTCTGAAAAGTAGATGCCGAACAAGAGGGGCCCAGGACTGAGCCCTGTGGGACACTGCTTGTGACCGGCTTGAGTCTGACATGGCACCAGCAACTCTAACCCTGTGGGTTCTGTCCTTGAGCCAGTTTGCAACCCATCTTGTGACATATGGGTTTACATTTAAGCTGGTGAGCTTTTCTATGATACCCGAGTGGGGTATTGTGTCGAAAGCTTTTGCAAGGTCAAGGTAGGCTGTGTGAACTGCCTTACCCTCATCAATGGCCTTGGTGACTGCTTCAAAAAAGTCGACCAAGTTCAAGAGGCATGATCTGCCCTTGACAAAGCCGAATTGGGTAGGATCCAATGTCTGTAGGTCCCCTATGTCTTTATTTATGAGTTCCATTATGATCCTCTCCATAGCTTTGCAGACCAAGCTTGTTAAGCTTATGGGGCGGTAATTACCAGGGTCCATAGAAGCACCGCCTTTGGGGAGTGGGACCACAGTTGCCATACGCCACTCTCTGGGTATGTATCCTGTGGTAAGGCTAAGATTAAAAAGCAGCCTTATGTGTGGGTTTAGTTCCTCATTGAGTTCGTGTAGCACACAGCTGGGGACACCATCCGGTCCCATTGACGCTGTGTTTTTAGCTTTAGAGAGAGCAGCTCTCACCTGGGCATTTGAGATGATTGGGAGGCTACACTCTGCTGGGATAGATATTTCTCCTTTTGGGGGGGGCGGAGAAATTTTCACTGAACCTATCTGCCAGTATGTTTGCAATGTCTGTGGGTTCAGTGATTTTTGTATCATTTTGGACTAATTCTGAGCATATCTGGGAGTTTCCACCCAGATTTCTAACATAGCTAAAGAAGGCCTTATGATTGTCTTTTGAGTCCTTGGCGATTTTTCTCTCAAAGTTGGCCTTGGATGATTTTATGAGTGATCGTAGTTTTTTACTAGTATTGATCAGAGATGTCTTCCCTTTTAGGTATTTTGCTCTATCTTGTAGTAGCTTTCTCCTCTTGTTGTAAAGTTTGTTTATGGCTGGGGTCCACCAGATCGGGCGCTTGCCTTTGGTGGAAAGGGTCTTGATTTTATTTGGGATTGCTTGATCCATGCAATCCTGGAGGTGCTCGTAGAAAGCATTTGTAAGGGATTCAGCAGCGTGGGTTGTGGTTTCCAATGGCTCAGGGGCCTTGAAGGATACCACACCAGTCTTAAGAAGTGTGAAGTTGGCTTTTGAGAAGTTCTTCACTGTGGTCTTTTGTTGGCGGTGGGGGCGGATGTGGATCTCCAGTGAGATTAGTTTATGGTCTGATCTCACCAATGAGGGATATACTTCCGGTGTGGAGCATTTTGTCCCCATGTTTGTGATGATCAGGTCTAGTATATTTTCACCTCTTGTGGGAATGGTGATAAGTTGTTCCATAGCATTTGAGTTTATGAACTCCAGGAACCTTTGGGCTAGGGTATTGGGGCTTGAGTAATGTTCCCAGTCTATGTTTGGGTAGTTGAAGTCACCCAATATGATGGTGTTTGGAGAGACATTTATACTCTCCAGTGTCTTCAGGAAGGCTGTGTGGGGTTCCTGAGTTTGAGAGGGTGGCCTGTAACATGCTACAAACTGTAGAGCAGTTTTGCCTATGGTTAATTGCACCTGAATGGTCTCTGATGCTTCGTGAGTTGCCACCAGCCTGGAGGTGTGGGTATCCTTGATGAATATGGATACACCCCCTCCTTTTGTGGTACGGTCCGGGTTTTGGGGCCAGAACGCATGATATGAGGTAAAACCTGATAGTGCCGGGGTGCTCTCAGGAGCCTTGAACCAGGTTTCAGTCACAGCACAGACATCGATGTTCTCCATACTGAGGAGGGCTTTGAGGGCGTGCATCTTGAGATTTAGACTTCTGGCATTGAGCAGCATTACCCTTAGTTTTTTTCCATTATTGTTTTCTAGGGCGGTGGGTTTAGAATTTGAGCCTTGTCTAAAAAAGGCACTATGGGGGTGGCAAGAGCCTTTGCCAATATACGGAAACCCAGGGGTGACAGGTGCAAGCCGTCCCTTGCAAAGCAGTGTGGCTTGTCAAGCATGTCATTCCAGGCAGGCAGACATTGGATCCCCTTAGAATGACACCAGAAATTAAGCCAATTATTAAAACTGATCATTTTGTCTCTGTATTGTGGCATCATTCTTGGTGAAGGTAGGATACTGCTCAGGGTCAGGGTCATACCAGCCTGTGCTACATAATCTGAGAGCTCCTTTATGTCTCTTTTCATGTAGTCCAGGGAGGTACGTCTCAGGTCATTCACACCGGCATGGACAATGACTGAGTCATACTTGTACTTGCTGTGGAGTGACCTGAGTGCTTGTGTTATGTGGCGGATTCTAGCGCCCGACAGGCAGCTTACTGTGACCCTCTCCTTGTTCAGTCTGGTAAGTGGGACGTCAGTGTGTCTGACTATGGAGTCACCTATGACAAGTGTGTCTGGCATTGTGTTTGGCTTTAAGGGCTGACTGATTTGCACACTGACTTTGTGATCTATGTGTTGCTTGTGTTATGTCATGAGGTGGCAGTTGTTTGGGTGTCTGCTTTGGAGGCCTCTGCTGTTTTGGTAGATTTTTGATCAGTGCCTCCGAGTATGTCTTTGTGTGTTTATGTGTTTGATTTGTAGTTGTGATAGTTCTATGTGAGACTGGGTTTATGGTGTGTGTGGTTACCTTCTCCTCCTGTCTGGTTTTGCCAGTCCTGAGTTGAGAGAGCTCAGCCTCCAGTTTGACTATATAGTTGCATCTCTCACATGTATTTGTGTTTTGTGGGAGGAGGAGAGGGTTGTCTGTGTACATGAGGCAATTGTAACATTGCCTCAATATTCCCAGATTCACCAGCTGAGCAGGAGAGGACACTAGCAACTGACCCTTTGACATGCTAGAAGAAATGAAAAAGTTTGCTGTGTAACTGAGTCAGAAAGGACCTATAGGGAAGTGGGTACTCAAGGGGTTTTAAGCTAGTGAAGTACTTTGTATAATATAGAAGTGCTTTACCTGACTAAAAAATGCTTTTGGAACAAGTGCTGAGCTTTACAGATAGAGAATAGACTGTTTAGATTACAAGTAGAGCAGTTCTAAGGGAAAAATGAAGAGCAGACTTTACGGAGCCAGAAATAGTTTAACCTTGTTTAACCGGCGCTGCCCGATGGTGCTCTAGTGGCAACTCCGTGCTAAATGCAGAAAAGGCAATAAGTCAGTAGTACAGGCTAGCACACTTTAGTGGGCAGCCAAACAATTAAATTAAACAGCAAACAAACACTTTTCGACTTGAATTAGACTAATTTCGACTAAAATGTACTTTTAAGTGCAGATAATAAAAAATGCAGTAAATAACTATGAAAACAGTTAAAGCTTGCTCTAGGTAAGCAGTAGAAGGTAAAACAAATATAAAAAACAGCAGGATACTTAATCAGGAAAGCAGTAAGCAGTAGAAGGTAAAACAAATATAAAAAACAGCAGGATACTTAATCAGGAAAGCAGTCGCTTTTTTTCAGTTCTCTGTAGCCAGGAAGACTCTACAGGACCACGTGGAGCTGTGTCTGAGCAATATGTAAAGCTAGACATTTATTTCTACCTAAAACAGATAAGGATGATTGGCTAGGACTTATTAAGGTGTATTTAGGCGTTTCATTTTTTTAAATGCTGAATCTTACCCCTCATTTAAAAAGGAAAACATTTTCCTCAGTTCAGATTCTGATTCCCAGTCTGAGGGTCAAGAAATAGTTAGACTGTGTTTCTCTCCACAAAGCAAGAAATCTGACTCTATGAAGGAAGTATTTCAGTGGGAACAAAAAGAAATGCCAGAATCCCAGCAAATATATTATGATTTGTTGCAGCTAGATTTTTCTCAACTTATAGATGTTCCTATTGTGTTGCCAGCCTTTGTGCTATAATATCTACAGTGGTGGTTTGTGTTATAATATCTACAGGGATTGGTCTTGATTGCTTCTGGTATGGTTTGTTGGGTACCTGACTGTGCAATTTATGTTTTGGTTCACAGCCTCGGTGAATGTTTTTTTGTAGCCAGCAACTTGCCTGACAGTCAGCCAAATGTGCCCAGAAAGTCTGATAAGTTAAATAAGGTGCTCCAGACCTAAAATTCCTTTTTCTAACCCAAGGTCAGACCCTGCAGTAATTCCTCTGTCAAAATCAGCTTCTGCCAGACTTCCTAGATGGCTCCACATTGAGTAACAGCTTCATTCTAGTTCTCCCAGTGTGAAAACAGAAACCCAACAGAGAAGGCCAGTGGGCTTTTATGTTTCTGAGTAAATTTTAGTAACTGACTAGTAAGTGCACTGCCCGGATCCCAGGAAAAAATAAATACAGAGGAACTGAAAGAATATAAGCTACAACAGGTGAGAAACAACACTGACTGGGAAAAGTACTGCAGCTGTTCAGCAAAAAGCAGTGCAAGTTCCAGATATGACTTCCAGTAACCTTGAGGAAAGTATAAGACAGCGGCACACAGACCTGGTTAAAATACACAACTCAAACAACAAGTCTGGAAAAAATGGAAAAAGCTTTAAAAAGATATTCAGATGAGGTGAGAAAACTGTAAAAATCAGAGGCTGAAATGAAGAAAAGACTGGGTGAATATGATACTGCTCAAGAATATATATTAAAAAAAATAATAGAATTAGAGGACAGAGCATGCAGGGACAATCTGAGATTTTCAGCTGTACCAGAGAAGCTGGAAGGAATAGACTATATTAATTTTATGAAAACACAAATAAGAAAATGGCCTGGTATTCCACAATGGAAATTGTTAATTGAAAGGGTGCATCATGTGTATGCTCCAAACCTGGCTATGAGAAAGCAGCCTAGACCTTTAATAGTAAAGATGCAATCCCACCAGTAGCAGGAGTTGATTCTGACAAAACTGTGGCAGAAGGACAAAGTACTAAAACTGGGACAGCAAAGTGTTTGTGGAGAATGATTACTCACTGTACACCAGACAGAAGTGGAGTAATTTTTTTTTTACTATTCAGAGAATGTTGAGAAGCAGGCATGAGATTCAAACTGCTATACCATGCTATCTTCAAAGTATTCTTCCCTGGGAGGGGAAAATATTTTTTGATAAAGTACATGCTAAGAAGGAAATACAAAAAGTTTGTCCAACAAAAAGTGAGCTGTGAAAGAGAAGGGGATTCTGCTTCTTGTTCTTCTGGTAATAAACACCACATAGAGACTGTGCCTGTGAAATCTTTTCCAATGTTTCAATGAAAAATGCTGGAAGAGAGCATGGGATTTGACTAGAAGAATTAAAAGTACATTGGAAATTAAGCCGAGACAGGATCTGGGAAATGAAGATGAACAGGAATAAAACCAGTAAATTAGAAATTGACAAATGTGGGAATTACAGAACAATAATTATATTTATGAAATATGACAGAACAAGAAAACCTGGAAATATTGGACTTTTTTGGGCTTGTGGTGGACTCTAAAGCATATGCCCTACTTCATGTCATTAATGTTCTGAAAAAATACTTGGGAGAGAGAAAGAGGGAGAAAGTTAACTGTACGTAAAACATTTGTTTTCTTAATAGTGCTATGTTTATAGTGCATTCTTTGCATGCTATAAAGTAAAGTTATCTCAGGTATTTTTAAGTGCAGTGGGGATGCTATTGTAAACAGGTGCTACTATTTTTTTTTTCTTTTTTTTCTTTCTCCTTTCTTCTCACTTTCTTCTTGTTCAGTTTTAAGAAATGCAGGCACTGAAATGCAATGTAAAAAAGTCTAGTTAAAAGAAAAAAAAATAATATGCTTTTTTTCATTCTTGCATGAGGGTATGACTGGATTAAGGCCCTTAATTTGATCTAGTAAGACTTAAGAGAAGGCAAATAAATGAAAAAGAATATTGAATATTCTAAGGCTTTTTTCTAGTTAATAAATGTATGCTTAGTAGCAATTTTGTATCTGCTCTTCACGTCTCCATGGAGACAATCTGATAAAGAGAAATTGGCTAGGAGATAATGAAGTCTGAAAGCATTCCACGTGTTTTACCAGCTGGGAGAGCTATGAAGATAAGACAAAACTGGACAGAACTTTGGAGAAGCACAGGCTGCACCATGTGTCTTAACATGGATAACATTTCTTTTAAGATAACTCGAGTTTGTGAGTGAGGCTATCAGTTTGGGACATTTCTTCCTATAGGATGGTAAAACTTCAACATTTAAAGATGTACACAGTTTTCTGTGTTGTTATGTATTTTTTGAGGGCTTTCAATAAAACAAACAGTTTTGTAAGGTGTGACATAGGCTCAAATGGATATGACAAGAAACAGCTGTATAAAAGTTCAACCTGCCAAACAGTGTATGCATGCTCACAAAAGCTGGAGCTAGACATTTAACAAAAAAAAGCTGTTATACATAAAAGGTGGAAATAACTTTTTAATACAATGATGGTTTCTGTAATGTCTTTAAATGTCAATGGACTCACAGATAAATACACAAAAGAAAGAGTAGTGAATTATATTAAAAATATAGAGTGCAAATAGCCATGCTACAGGAGACACACCGAGAATGAACTGAACATGTGAATTTGATAAAGAAAGGTTTTCAGGATGGTTATTCAGCAGAATACCTGGGACAAAGGAAAAGAAGAGTGCTTATATTAATTGAAAGAGAAACTCAGATAGTGATAGAAGGGGATAAGGAAGATAATAATGGTGAATTTGTAGTACTAAGGGGCTACTGACAAGAGAGGAGGCTTACACTGGCATGTATTTATATTCCACCTAATAACAGAGCTTAAGAAATTTATTTTAGCAAAGAATATTACTTATAGGTCGGGACTGGAATTTGATTTGCAGCAGTGAAGATGTGTCTGTGGGGGCCCAAAAGGGAAAGTATAACAAAACAGGGCAGATTTTTAAAGAAATTTATGAAAACATTTGGCATGGAAAATGTAAATTCAATACTAGGAGTTAAGAGTAAATTTACTTATTTTTAACCAAGATACAAAAACTGGGTGAGGCTAGACAAACTTTACATTGCACAGAAATAGGTGTATTTAATTGAAGGTCTTGATATGCACCCAATAACTATTTCAGATTGTGCATCAATAATAACTAAAATAAAAATACAGGATAATGAAATAAAAATGGCACACTGCCACTTTCCTACCTAACTGTTGAAAAGAGAGGAATTTAATGAATGGGTAGTGGAAATTCTTCAGGAGCTATTAGAGAAGATACAAATTTCTTCTGAAAACAGAGCTAGGGAGTGGGATAAAATTAGAGTGGAGTTTAAAAATAGGGTGAAAATAAAATAAAGCAAACTATGGTTAAGAAGAAACAAGAATTATTTAGAGAGACTGAAAAATATACAAGTATCGCAGAACAGGGGTAATATCACAGAACAAGAACAGGAACAACTGCAGAATGCTAAACAGAAAATAAGGATTACCTCGGTAATATGCATGTGTTTAGAAAGATTGCTTTTAAGCAACTGCTTTTTGAATGCAACTGTAGATCACAAAAACTTTTAGCACAAAGACTCAGGCAACAGAAAGTAGAAAGGATTGTCACCAACCTTAGGAAGCCTATAACAAAGAAGATAACAAGAGATCCTGTATAGGAACTGGAAATATTTCAGAAATTCTATGATAGTCTATATAAAAAGCACAGAAATATGGAAAAAAAAAGAAAAGGTACAAATGGAAATGCTTATGGAAGAATTAAATATGCCAAGGTTAGAGGTAGATGAGGTTCAATTAGTAACAGTTAGGACAGAAGAAAATGAGATAAAATGCTGATATATAACTAATCTACAGGAAAGTTCCCAGGAATAGATAGCATTCCTGTGGAAGTTTGGAAGCTAGAATGGAAAAACTGATAAAGATCTGGAAGGTTTTGTTTAACAATATTAAAAGAGGAGGATAAGTTCCAACATCCTGGAAAAAAACAGTGGTAGTTTTAATACCTAAAGAGGGTAAAGATCCATCAGATCCAGCTTCATAAAGGCCAATTTCAATACTAAACTATAATTATAAAGTATTTATGTCTATAAAGGCTAAAAGAATGGCAAAAGTAATGCCAAAATTGATAGATATGGATCAACATGGTTTTGTGGAGGGGAGGAAAACATTTGACAACATTAACAAAACATTGATGATCCAGAGGGAAGCAAAATGTAAGAAAATACCACTCTTGTTGGTGAATATTGATACACAGAAAGCATTTGACAGAGTAGGTTGGGACTTTATGAGCAGGGCAATGGAAGCATTTGTATTCCCTGATAAAATTATAAGGTTGATTAAGAGGATATATGAGGGATCAGGGGTGAAAATTAAAGTGGGTGGGTTCCTCTCTGATAAATTCTGCTTGAGCAGAGAAATCAGGCAGGGGTGTTCTCTTTACCCATTGATATTTGCATTATATTTAGAACCATTGGCAAAGAAAATAAGGAACTCAGAAATTCAAGGATATAATTGGTAATGGTAGTCAGGAAAAGCTGACTCTATTTGCAGATGATATTATTTTATACATGATAAAACCAGAAAAGGACATTACAGTGTTGTGAAACATTTTGAGACAGTTTCAAATCTTTTCAGGATACAAAATTAATGAAGCTAAAACAAAGGCAATAGCAGTAAATTTGTACTGACATGCAAATTGGTTTAGCAATAGCCATATTTATTGGCATATGATAAAATGAAGTATTTAGCAGTATGGATAAATATGATTTTGGTGTGGCAGCTAAGGATCTGTGGGAAGAGACTAAACAAAAGATAATATAAAAACTGAGAAATGAGAAGCTGTGTTATATGAGTATTGATAGTAAGATACAAGCAGTCAAAATGTCTTTAGTCCATTTAGTTTTATATCCAGGTTAGGCATATTTTTATCAACCAGAGTAGAAGTTGTGGATAGCAATTAATAAAGAGCTGAAGGATTTTATCTGGAAGGCGAAGATGGCAAGAGTCGAGTGGAATATGCTAATTCTTCAAATAGAACAAGGCAGATTGGGATTACCCCATTTGAAGGGATATTTCAGAGTTGCACAATTAAGGCTCCTATACACAGCACAAGCAGAAACCTATAAATCAAAGTGGAAAGGGATGATGATGAAATAGGGGGGAAGTTGATGAAACAAGTCCTTTAAGGAGAATAACAATAATCGTAAAGAATATTCTATTCATAAAGTAGCAGAAAGTATTCTGAGAACTAAGCCAACACAAGAATGGATAAAAGAGATTCAGCTGATAGAAATGACTGTAATTAGGAATACACACAATAGGCAAGAGGGGGCCGGAATTTATTAGAGAAAAGTAGCAAAGGAGCCAAGGTATGTGGAGCAAATAACTAGAGAGGGAAAGGTAATAGAATGGGAAGAAGCAAATAATTTATTTAGACTTCCCTATCAAGGACTAATATAGTATAGGCAAAAAGAAAGAAATAGGGGGGTCCTAAATGAAAGACAGGTGCTGGTAGAGTTTTTAGTAGAATCTAGAATAGAAGCTGCCATTAAAAAAGGAATAATTAGTAGGGCATATAAAATATTGCATGATAGCTATAAGAATCAATCAGAGGAGGTTAGAAAGGATTAGGTAGTGAGACTTGATAAACAACTCACAAAGAAACAATAGGGGGATATATTTATGTCTGTCAAGTATGCAACAAAATCTAGAAGATTTAGGATTTTTGCTTGGAAATGTTTACGTAGATATTTTATACCCCAAGTACACCCCAGATAATTTTTCTTCAGGTAGAAAGCAAATGTTGGAGTTGTGATGGGGAAGAAAGAGATAACTGGGAAAATATTTTCTGGGAGTGTAATCATTTGGCAAACTTTAAGGATTTCCTGCAGACTACTCTGCCAGAGAAAATGGGTGAGCAAATTAGTGTAACTAGGGAAACTGATTTTTCTGAACTATGATAGAGAATTGGAATTGCGTAGACATAGTAAGGCCTTGCTGAGATTAATTATGGATGGGTGAGCAAATTAGTGTAACTAGGGAAACTGATTTTTCTGAACTGTGATAGAGAATTGGAATTGCGTAGACATAGTAAGGCCTTGCTGAGATTAATTATGGTATCTGTCAAAAAAGCAATTCCTAGAAAATGGAAATCAACATCTAAACCAACTGTACTACAATAATAGACATAAAACAATGGAAATTGGATATTTAGCAAAGGGTAGGAGCAAATTACACAAGAAAAAATGGGAATTGTGGGAACAATACATACAGGGGAGGAATGAGGTCTGACTGACAATAATTGGTAGATTATAAGTGATGTATACTGTTTGCAACTAAAATTGTGTCAATATGGTTTGTGATGTAAAATACTTGTAGCTAGGATTATGCCAATATGGTTTGTTTTCATGTATATAAATGTATGATTGCCCAGGTCATAAGTGATAATTTAACAAATATGTTTCTTGTTTAAAAAAAATCAGCTTCTGCAACTCTTTATAGCAGCTACCCATATTCCTTCTGATAAGCTGGGAAAAGCCTTTGATAAGTTTGGGAAGAATGTTTATACTTCTTCTCCTTTAGGCTTCAGGATAGTGAATTATCAAGATGACATATTTAACCTTGTGCTGGCTTCATTTAATAATTTGAGAAAGTTAATTTTAGAGATGAAGGTATCTCTGAATTCATTAGGATCCTCTGTGTCTCAGGTAACTAAACATGCCCTAACATATGCTTATGACACTGCTGATGCTGTTTCTAGAGCAGCTACCACTGAGTCAGTGATGAGAAGATCTGACTGGCAACATTCTCACAATTTAACAGATGATGTCAAATATGAGATCAGGCCTACTTTTCTGGATAAAGAGATGTTATTTTGTCCTTCCCCTGCTGAGGTCCTTAAAAGATTTGATGAAAGGGGAAAGTTAATTCAGAGGATTACCCAGATTTTCCAACCCTGCATGTCAAAGTATAATAGAATTTTTCTTCAAGTTCAGGTTCCTTTTTTGTGAATCAGAATAAACATTTCCAGGAAGATACAGGCAAACATTTCAGAAAGCAAAAGCAGGAATATGCAAAGAACTGAGATTTGTCCAAAAACAAGAATAATCTAAAAAATCAGAATGACTATATGCCCCATTATGTTTTTCTCTCTCTCTACCCTGGCAATCCTGTAAATCTTTCCCAAACTCTAGATCTTTGCTTCTCTCTGTGACACCACATAATATCAGACCCTTGAACTCTGAGAATCATTCAAAAAGGCTACAACTGGCAGTGGGATGCTATTCCTCCTTTTCAAGGGATTCTACTTTGTCCATCCAGTCAAACCCCCCTTTTCTTTCCCATTTTACATCAGTTGCTGTCTCATGGAGGGTATAGAACCTGTTCCACAAGATCAAATAGGGAAAGGATTTTATTCAGAAGTCTTTATGGTGTCAACAAAAGAAGGATCCTGGGAATCTGTACTAGACCTTTCTTTTCTAAATCTTCACATCAAAATTCCAAAATTCCAAATAATGTCTCTACAATCTCTGTTACCTCTCATCAAGTCCCTCAGATTTCTGGATTTAAAAGATGCTTATCATCACATTCAAGTTCTCAAATATTTCAGATACTTTTTATATTTCTCTGTGTCTGGTTTACATTTTCAGTTTACTGAGTTGTCATTTGGGTTGTCAATAGCTAAGAGCGTTTACAAAATGCCTGGCTCCACTAATTGCGCATTGTAGGTTGCAAGGCATTCACATTTTCCCATATGTAGATGACTGCCTTATTTTCACAGATTCCTTCACAAGCTGACAAGGATCTCTGTCTTGGATATTTTTTTTCTCAGCCAAGGTTTTCAATTAAACTTAATTAAATCTTCTCTCATTCCATCTCACAGAATAGTGTTTCTATGATGTCTTCTGAACACATACCTCATATTTTTTGTTTCCTCAGGCCAAAATGGAATCTCAAAAGAAGCAGTTTCCGATATTCTCCAATCAGTCTCCGGCATATGCAAAGGAATATTTCACAATTCTAGGTTTCATGGCCTCTACTATTCTAATAATTCTTTTGGCCAAGCTTAATATGAAGAAATTATTTTTTTTTTCCAAATCAGTGTGGACTCAACACCAGCATCTTCTTTCATTTCAGATTCCAGTGCTGGAGTTTGTGGAAAAGGAGCTTTCTGATGGGTGAGTCATTCGTCTCTCAACCTAGATCTCCCTTTTTCTCTTCCAACACCTAGTCAATCTGTAACCAGAGATACACTGAACTTTGCTTTGGGAACTGTGTCCAAAAGAGTGAAATTTCAGGGTCCATTGAATAAGCAGGACAGACTGAAACACATAAATGTCAAAGAAATAATGCCGTTAATAAATGCTGTCAAATCTCTAAATCAGGCCCTCTGCTAGTAATCACAGATAACACTGCAGTGATGTGGTGCATAAACAAACAGGGGGATCCAGGTCCTACCCCTTTTGTAGACTAGCTGTGGTAGTCTGAGAACTAGTATCTAAACACACTCTGTCTTTCTACACTGCTTACATTCTAAGCAAACCTTTGTTACAGACAAGCTGAGCAGGACCAAGACAGACTTTTAGCAATGGAAGTAGCACCCAGGGGTCTTACAGGAATTGATCCATCTATGGAGACCTCTTCAAGTAGATCTGTTTGATTCCAGCCACAATAAATAGTTAAAGAAATCTGCCCCAGAACTCCTTGCAGATAAGCTTAAAAAGCAGATACCTTTTTATTCTCATGTCTGCCTTTCTATCCTTTCCGCTGATAACTAGAGTTATTCTAAAGACTCAGAAGGACTCTCCAAGGTGACTGTATTTTGACCGAGTCAACAGTGGTTCTCCCTTCTATTGAGAATAATTAAGGGCAATTACCAAATGTTTCCTCATAGAATAGACTTACACATGAATGGGACTGTTTGATACACCCCAAACTTTAGTATTTTCAGCTAACTGGATGATAGAATTTTAATATGTTTTAGACATTTTTGGAGGTTGTGCATCATGTATTAAAGGAGGCAAAGGAACCTGCTTCTAGAAAGTCATATGTGGGTAAGTGGAAAATATTTTCTTGTTGGTGCCAAGACAAGAACCAGGATCATTTTGAGAACTAGACTCCTTTGGTTTTTGCAGTATGTCTATGTGTATGAGTTATTATCCTCTGGCCTTTCTAATTCTTTTGTCAAGATTCACCTTTCAGCCATCTCTGCTTGTCTGCCCTTAGGTCCCCGGCTTTGCATGCTGTCTAAAGTGGCACAGTTTTGAAAGGAATTTTACATATTCTGCCACCTAAAAAACAGCTGAATCCTTTTTGGGTTCTTAATTACACACTGGAAAAACTTAACTGCTTCCCTTTGAACTTGCTTATGAGCCTGATTTGGATTTCTTATACTGGAAAAGCGTGTTGCTCTGACTTCCACAAGAAGAGTTTCTGAGTTATAAGCTTTTATAATGAGTCATCCCTATCTCATTTTTCACAAAAATAGAATAACTTTAACAACAAACTGTTCCTTTATGTCTAAGGTTGTTTCAGTCTTTACATTGAGACAGGCAATTCATCACCCTGTTTTCTTTCTAGAACCTAAAAATAAGGGAGAAAGATAACCCCCAGATGCCTACAGGCAACTCAGATACTGCACTAATGGGCCAAAAACCTTCAGGATTTCTGAGCAACTTTTTATTTTTCCATGAACATGGGAAAAAAGGGGTATTCTGTGTCAAAACAGACAATTTCTAAATGGCTGTTTCATGCAATTGCTTTTTGCTATTCTCACCATAGCAAGATGCTTCCAGGCAAAGTCAAGGCCCACTCCACCAGGGCTCTGGCTAATTCTGTGGCCATTTGGAAAGGGGTGGATTCTAGAAATATACTAGAGGCAACAACTTGGTCATCTATACACAGTATTGCTAAGAGCTAGAAAATAAATTCCTTCTCTAAGCCCAGAGCAGCCTGTCCTCTAGGGGCTCCTAGCCATTGATCCTCCTTCCTGTTTCCTTTCTTTCTAAGCTCTGGTATTTATCCCATTTAGCTTTGGCGACTGCAACAGTGGTCTAATGATGAACACAGTAAGACGTTGTTTGAATAGATCACTGTTGCGGTAGACACACTGTCCCTCCAACCCCCTATTTTTTACTGTTTTTATGCCAGAGTGTGGGATTTTTGTTATTAATGTTACTATCTGGCAGGGCTATTGCATCCCTATTCTGAGGTAAGAAAGCTTTGAAGCTTTTGGTGCCTTAGCCCCTGTCTCCTCTTGCTGTAGAATGGCTAGGATGTATGGAAGGCATCCTAAAGCTTTCAAAGCTGACTGTCCTGTTCGATCTTTGGCAGGATATGTTCTATATAGCTTAGGCTAATGTAACAGTGACCTATTTAGATATCTACTATTATACAAGAAAAAAGTCGGCGTCACTGCTAGATGGTGAATTCCACCAAAAAACAAGACAAAGCAACAAATGAAGTGAAATCCCAACCACGATGAAAGAATGCTGAAATCTTCAGTAATAGACCACTCGAAATGAAGGTTTTCCAAGAGCAAATATAATCCAAAGACTTTATTAACAGAAAATGAGCGCTTTCGCGTGGTCCATCCACGCTTCTTCAGATGATAATCATTACACAGCTGTTACATATTTATACTTCCGCTAAGCGCGGGAAACTAATTAATTGAGTGGAATGAAATAATTCCTTATTTTTTAAAAACATTGTTATTCAAAATTAAGAACATATGTATTACTTATAAATAAAAACATATATGTACACAAATCCTGAACATAAAAATATAAATCAAAAGAGAAGAAAAATCAAAATCACGTTTACAAATAGTCGTATTATATAACAGTGCAATATGTACAATATATGCATCTATTACAATTAAGTAATGCATGATTCCAAGAACAAAACCAATAAAACAGATTTTATCTAAATATACTTGAAAAAGTATGGCATAGACCTATCTAAAAACGCCATACATAGAACAAGCCATATATGAATAGTGGAATAAAATGAGATAAAACAAAATAGGACGAAGAATAGATATCATAGTACTATACTACTCCATCAATGAGTGTACAAATTTAAAATATTTTATGAATTACGAATCTAAATATTAATTTGGATGTGAATGAGAATTAATCTCGTTATGGTGCATATATATACTTGTTTATTTATGTATATGTATAACAATTAAAAATATATGTATATTACTACGTGTATAAGACCAGTTGTAAGTTATATATCCATATCATATATCCATATGAATATGGAGAATAAGCATATGTACATAATATGATCTACACAAGTATATATCTATACAAGAGGGAAATATCTAAACTGTACATATATAATATCTCTGAATATGCCCATGAAAATATATATATATGGGCATCATATAAACAATTACTTTCTAGATATAAGTACAGGCTTAATGGATAAGTAGTTGTTTATACCTGGGAATATATGTGCGCCCAATTTCAACATCCAATTCTGCTCAGCAAGAGCCAAATCATTGTCCAGGTCCCCCCCTCTATTATTTAGTGGTATCACTTGCAAAACCCTAAAACAAAAGGAGTGGGTGGAATGCTCAATGATGTGTTTAGCTAAGGCATTAGTTTCCACAGCCTTGCGGATATCATATAAATGATTGTATATGCGTTCTTCTAGCCTCCTCTTGGTTAGCCCTACATAAAATGCCTGACACATAGTGCATGTGGCAAGATAGATCAAGTTACGTGTATTGCAGTCAGCATAAAAATGCGGATTAAAAACGTAACCAGTATATGGATGTTGAAATGTTACGTTGTTATGTTACTAGCATGTTACTAGCATGTTAGATATGCTATCCAGTGTTGATACATACACTCCACTAACTTTCAAAGAAGTAACAAATATTGTTAAAATAGTAAAAGATGTTCTCTATGACCTCCTTATGTGTCGCCAAATAACCTCAGAAGTGTATGAATTTCTATATATAGAATATCCCACCATACCTATAATCAAAGGGATACCCAAAATACACAAAGAAGAATATCCCGTTCCCCTCAGACCTATTGTTTCAGGGGAAAATTGGACTACAGCACATGTTTCTATTTTTCTAGAAGATATCCTAAGACCGGTAGTGGATCAATTTCCTACCATACTTAAGGATACATATGATCTACTTAATAGTATAAATAAGCTACAACTAAATACTAGACGACAGAATATACTAATAACAATGGATATAAAGAATCTATTTACATCAATACCGAATGATATCGGTATAGATTACATAAGAGATCTATTAATCAAAGAAACCATTTTCTCTAATGACAGAGTTATTCTAGTATGCCAACTTCTAGACTTAGTACTTACAAACAACACTTTCATGTTTGGCGGTACGTACTATTTGCAAAAGTGGGGGGTAGCCATGGGCACCCCCTGTGCAAATACGTACGCCAATTTGGTAGTCCTCTGGTGGGAAAAGCTATACCTTTTTAACAATGAGAAATTCAAATTCGTCAAGTTTTACAAGCGTTTTGTGGATGACATTATAATTGTTTGGGAGGGTAGTATAGAAACCTTTGAGACATTTTTACAATATTTAGGAAGCACTACTACTTTTTTGAAATTTACCAGGGAAATTTCTACTAAAGAAATAAATTTTCTTGATGTTACACTAACATTAACATCAGATGGTAACATAACTTCCACCTTATACAGGAAACCGGTTTGGAGAAATGCCATCTTGACTTCTGATAGTATGCACCCTAGACATACTTTCTATGGCATAGTGAAAAGCCAGTTTGTAAGAATACTTAGGCTTTGCAGTACAACCGAAGACTTACTGAAAGAAGCACACTCCATGGAAACCATATTCATTAATAGTGGGTATGATCCTGATATGGTTAAACACACTAAACAAGATATCCTAGGGCACAAAATACCTATAGATAAGGATGATAAAAATAAATGTAGATACAATAACAAACATCCCTTTATCTACAACACAAGGGATGATGGAGTTGATAGATACTTAAAATATATTATAACATATACTAGTGATGTCAAGAATATACAACAGGTTATCGTAGATAACTGGCATATTCTAACCATTGACTTGCTAACTAAAGATATTGTGGGCAAGAATCCCAGATTTCTCTACAAGAATAGCAGGAACCTTAAAAGAATCCTGTGTGGTGACCACAATATTGAAGTTAATAGGAAAGAAGAAGGAACAAATAGTTCACATCGATTGAATAAAGGCACATTTCCTTGTCATGGATGTAATAGATGTAAATACATAACAGAAAAGCAAGTTTTTCAACATCCATATACTGGTTACGTTTTTAATCCGCATTTTTATGCTGACTGCAATACACGTAACTTGATCTATCTTGCCACATGCACTATGTGTCAGGCATTTTATGTAGGGCTAACCAAGAGGAGGCTACAAGAACGCATATACAATCATTTATATGATATCCGCAAGGCTGTGGAAACTAATGCCTTAGCTAAACACATCATTGAGCATTCCACCCACTCCTTTTGTTTTAGGGTTTTGCAAGTGATACCACTAAATAATAGAGGGGGGGACCTGGACAATTATTTGGCTCTTGCTGAGCTGAATTGGATGTTGAAATTGGGCGCACATATATTCCCAGGTATAAACAACTACTTATCCATTAAGCCTGCACTTATATCTAGAAAGTAATTGTTTATATGATGCCCATATATATATATTTTCATGGGCATATTCAGAGATATTATATATGTACAGTTTAGATATTTCCCTCTTGTATAGATATATACTTGTGTAGATCATATTATGTACATATGCTTATTCTCCATATTCATATGGATATATGATATGGATATATAACTTACAACTGGTCTTATACACGTAGTAATATACATATATTTTTAATTGTTATACATATACATAAATAAACAAGTATATATATGCACCATAATGAGATTAATTCTCATTCACATCCAAATTAATATTTAGATTCGTAATTCATAAAATATTTTAAATTTGTACACTCATTGATGGAGTAGTATAGTACTATGATATCTATTCTTCGTCCTATTTTGTTTTATCTCATTTTATTCCACTATTCATATATGGCTTGTTCTATGTATGGCGTTTTTAGATAGGTCTATGCCATACTTTTTTAAGTATATTTAGATAAAATCTGCTTTATTGGTTTTGTTCTTGAAATCATGCATTACTTAATTGTAATAGATGCATACATTGCACACAATGCACTGTTATATAATACGACTATTTATAAACGTGATTTTGATCTTTCTTCCTTGATTTATATTTGGATGTTCAGGATTTGTATATATATTTTTATTCATAAGTAATACATAATGCTTTTAATTTTAAATAACAATGTTTTTAAAAAAAAAAATAAGGAATTATTTCATTCCACTCAATTAATTAGTTTCCCGCGCTTAGCGGAAGTATAAATATGTAACAGCTGTGTAATGATTATCATCTGAAGAAGCGTGGATGGACCACGCGAAAGCGCTCATTTTCTGTTAATAAAGTCTTTGGATTATATTTGCTCTTGGAAAACTTTCATTTCGAGTGGTCTATTACTGAAGATTTCAGCATTCTTTCATCGTGGTTGGGATTTCACTTCATTTGTTGCTATATCTACTATTATGATATGTTTACTTACACAAATGAGACACACCAAGAAGCAAATCACAGACTCAAAACTGTAAAAGTATAGCTGCAACAATCTATCCAGATAGTATCCTTCACTTCTCACAATTCTGTTCCCATTTCAGTAAAAGTTACAAATCACCACGTTGTAGAATTGTAATGACGATTCAATAAAAGGTCCAACCAAATAAAAAAACAAATCAAATTAAGCACTTTTCGTCTTCCAAATACAAAGACTTCTTCAGATAAACTAAACATTTCTACTACCCCATTTTAAATAACTCCTATTAAATCACATGGTACATACAACCCAATGTGCTCACTATTTAAAATTCCATTAATTGTTACATAATTAATTAAACAACAAATGTTATACAAAATTCACTAATAAAGTAAATCACCATATTTACATGAAGAATAAGATATACATAAGTGAAAGACATTTTTATATACATTTAATTTTTACCTTTTAATTCAATATTTAAAAGCTTTTTAGCTATTAATTTTAGTTGCCTTTAACTCACATACTTTAGGCTATACTTATGTTAAATACACCTGTTTAAATTCTTTAATCTTAAAATGCATAAAATGGAATAAATTTCATTTATTCCTGGGTATAGGCAGGCATTTGTGCATAATTGCCACACTAATTCTAACCTTTCTAGTAAAAGGCTGTCAGGTCCACCTCTTCCATCTGATATAATCTGATCTATAGCTTGGAACTTAAAAATATGCTCTGGATGTTCCACTATGTGTCTTGCAAGAGCATTCTCTGACTTCCTACGAGTAATAATATACAAATGTTCATATACTCTTTCCTTCAAAGTCCTAATAGTTTTCCCTATGTAAAATACATGGCATTGCTGACATTTTGCCAGGTACACAATCATTTTGGACTGACAAATTTCCCTTTAGTGTGGTATTTTCTATTTCTAATGTAAAAAGTCTGCCCAGTTTCCATGTGCTTACAAAAGTTGCACATTTCGCACTTGGTCATCCCTGGATTTCTAATGAAACTATAGGACTGATTTTCCAAAATGCTTTTAACATATCTTCCCTTCCTGAATATTATCTGAGGAAGTTTTGGAAGCGTTTTGCTGACATAAGAGTTATTTTCTAAAATCTCCCAGTTCTTGTGTAAAATATCTCTCAGGTCTCATGCACTGACACTATATGGTGTCACGAAACTATAACTTAAAAAACTATGTTCTCTAATGGTGTTTCCACTCTCTATAGCTCCGTTGTCAGTATAATTAGTTCCTTGTTCGAACCATAAAATGGGTTTGTATACCCCGTTTCTCTTATTACTAATTTCATCAATTAGGTGTCATATTAGGTCATGGGAGTAACCCCTATTAAGGAACATCTCTTCAAGCTTTTTACATTCGATCTGAAAATCAGATTCGAGGCTAGTCATTCTAGCAGCTCTTACCAGCTGTCCCTTCACCACAGATCTTTTTTGGTGGTATGGGTGACAGCTGGTAAAATGTAAAAAAACTGTTGGAATATGTTTCCTTTCTAAATATGGTACTAACATACCTGTTGTTGATACTCCCCGGGATTCATGAAGCTCGGCGCAAGGCCGGTGTAAGGCTTGTGCTGGTGGTGCAGTGAATAGTCGGTGTAGCAGCGCCATATGCATAGTAATGAGTGCGCGCCGCAACCACAGACACGTGCGTAGGGCACGTGAGCGAGCCCAAGTAGGATGCATCTGGAGGCGTGGCCAAGCCGGCAGGTGATGAGCAACCTAAAGTGCTGACATCCACAGGCCGCCCGTAATAGTAACCGCACCAGCCAGGGCCCGTGGAGAATGAAACGTACGCAGAGTATGCAACATAGTACCCGTCCCAACAAAACGGAGAACCAAACATCAACCCACGAAGCCCTAAGTGTACCCATCCAAGGAACAAAGGATACGCATAATACCGTGTCCATCCCGCAATGCACTGTCAGTGGGCATACCCAGTGAAGGTGTACCGCAGCATGTCAGCGCACCGCACCGACATAGAAGTAGCAACATGGGCATGGTCACCAGCAGTAGTGAGAGTACACAGCCGGGTAGCCGTGTCGATATAACAACAAGAAGGAAACAAGATACCCTAAACACAGGCAAACATGTGCATAGCAACATGTACCACACCCAGCAACGTGCTCGTCGCATACACAGGACGGGGTATGTCTAAGCGTAATATCCAGAAGCAGAACTCATGCATGCAAATGTAATACACAATAGCCCCATCATAGCATGTATCCCGCACCCATGTACGACCGTGCACCCAACCCAGCTAGCAGCCTTGCGCAGCTACACACCTACACACAATGGGCATACCTGAAATGTGGTAAGAAGTATTGTCCTAGGCAGTGCCATGCGGGCAAATATGTACCCCACATGTTAACAACCCACCTCAGGTACAGATATGCAAATGGCTGCATGTGAATGTGTCGGCAGAATGTGTACATCCCGCATGTGGTATGGACCCGTCCAAACCCCATAGGTGTGCACACGCCACGGTGCACATAACTGTACACATCTGGACAAGGCGGTATGTTCAACCACCGTACCGATGATTAGCTATGCAGACATGTCAAACACAACACATATAGCGGAACATCTGCCTACCAAACAGGACGCCCTAACAGGGTGCCACAGGCACAGAAGGGGAAGGTGGGACATCACATGTTGAGAGTAGCGTTGCCAGATGGCCAAACACCCACGGCCAACGCAAAGGACGGAATAACATGCATATGCCCAGATGGATGGGTATGTCATAGCATGGAAATAGGCCAAGCCAACCACCATAATAGCCATGTGTACCACATACAAACAGCTAGTAAAACGCAGTAGTATTGCATGAAGGCATACATGACTGTGGGAATAGCACAGGACATATGGCACGTGCCAAGTGTAGATGCATGACACAAAACTCCAGGATGGGGTCCCCTGCAAAGAGGAACATGTGCCAACCCCACCTCCCACAGATGTACCGGCAGTGAAAACACATGCCAAACACACACCAACACTACCGTCCATCCCACGACCACAATGGAGGCTGGTCAAAGACCACCACGACGCGCGCACAAACAGGGACACGTGTAACCGTCGCATTAACACCCCCCCCCATAGGCCAAAGAATAATAGAATGGACATATGCATGTAATGCTGTGAAGGATGTGTGGTAGTCCTCAGTATCACAGAGGTAGGGACACAGATACACTGTAATCAACCGTGACGTATGTGCACTGTAGACAGCATACCTGCAGGTAATACAGAGTCAATAACATGCCACAGAAATATACACATGAGAAAGAGGATAGGGGATAGACAAGTGTGAATGGGACAAACTATGAACATAGGTTCATAGGTCCATAGGTACAGAGTAGGCTATCTACCCAAGGTCAGCCATAACCCTAGGCCATAGTTAGGATTCCTTTGCCAACCCTCCGGTCCGGAGATAAAATGCCTATTATATTGCTGTACCTCTGTCAAGCAGTGACAATGATGTAATCCCTGGGGTATATCTGCAATCCCCCATCCAACGGACAAGATCCCCCCGAACAAGGCTAGCAAGGTTCTCTGCCTCACATGTACTGTGATGTAGATCCACAGCATAGTGAGTGTCTGGGTGACGTATCACTCCAACACATCCTATTAATGACCGTGTCAAGGTTCACATCACCTGCCCTTGTGGTTCCGAGGGATGTAGATCCAGTAGGTGAAGCATAGTCATCAAATATGGGTCGACATGGCCTTGTATGTCAGGCACAGGTCAACACCGAACAAGAGGTATGTGACTGAATGGAGCAGGAGTCCTAACAGTGGGGCAGCATAACACAAATCCCTGACACCCTGCATCTGTCTGACGATTAACCTATGGGGCCTTCCCAGCTGCTGTAGGTGTCGGGTCAGATACCCTCCAAATGGGGCAATGTACTCAATCATAGGTGTAACACGTAATGAGTACAAGGAGATGATGACCTACCCTGATCTAGATGTGAATCCTTGCATGATCAGGTGGGCAATGTAGAAGTTCTACCAAACCACGATAGCAATGTGTGTGTCGAATGAATGGTGACCGACAACCTGGGTCCCCAGATCCCTGGTAATTACCCCCGTGCTCAGTGGACTGCCACCCATATGCCGGACAGGGGTGACCTCGTTCTTCTCGACGGGTATGACTATGCATTACCTGGCATTTAGCTGTAGGCCATGTCCCTGACAGCAGATATACATATCTGGGAGGCCCCTTTGAAGGATATCTGTGTCAGATGTCCGTCCCACTATGGCACCCGGTTCGCAGTCATCTACAAACAATGTCAGCCATAACACCCCTGTGTGTGTGCTTGTACTGTGGAAATGTAGATGTAGAAAAAGAGTGGACCCAGGGCAGAGCCCCGTGGGACACCGCCTGTGACAGGCAGTAAGTCCGACATGCTGCCAGCAACTATGACCGCGGGTCGTGTCACCTAGCCAGTTTGCAACCCATCCTGCGATGTATGTGTTCACATCCAAGCCGATGGGTTTATCAATGATACCCGAGGGGGGTATTGTGTTGAAGGCCTTTGCCAGGTCGAGGTAGGCTGTATGGACTGCAAGACCCCCATCAATGGCCTCGGTGACTGTCCCTAAAACATCAACCAGGATTTAAACGCATGAACCGCCCCTGACCAAGCCAAACTGGGTTGGATGCAAAGTATGCAGGTCCCCTATGTCGTCATCTACGGGCCGCAGTATGATCCCTCCCCATGTCTTTGCAGATAAGTCTTCTCATGGTAATGGGACAGTAATAACCAGGGTCAGTGGAGGCACTGGCCCTGTGAAGTGGGACTACAGCCGTGCGACACAACTTGGGCACGCCCGAGGTGAGGCTAAGAATAAACAGCTGTCCTAACTGTGGGTCTAATTCCTCAATGAGATTGCGGAGTACACAGTCGGGACACCAGCTGGTCCCATGGATGCTGTGTTCACTACCCTGGAGTGAGCATGTCCCACCCGTGCGTTACAGAACATTCGGGGACCACAAAACGCTGGTACAGACATCTCTCCATGTGGGGTGGAGATGTCTTCACCGAACCTGTCAGCCCGTATGTTGGCAATGTGTGTATGTTCAGTAAACTCCACATCATTGTGAACCCAGTCAGAGCATATGTGTGAGTTACCTCCCAGGTGTCCAGCATAGCAAATGAAGGCTGTATGATTGTCTGCCGAGTCCATGGAGATATATCTGTGGAACCTGCCCTGGACCATGTCATGACAGCCTGTAGCTCTACACATATAATGAGCAGGGGTGTCATACCTCACAAGGTGTCTGCTCTGCCTTGTAGTAGCCACCTCCTCTCGTTGTACAGCTTGTGTATGGCTGGGGTACACCACACTGGATGCTTGGCATTGGTACAATGAACCACAGTTGGGTAAGGGAATGCCTGATCCATGCAGTCCTGTAGGTACCGGTAGAAGGCATATGTAAGTGATGCAGTGGCTTGAGTACTGTTGACCACTGGCTCAGGGTCCTTAAAGGAAACCACAGTAGTGTTCAGAATTGTGAATTCGGCCTTTGAGAAAGCCATGTGTATGGTAACCGGCAACACCCACAGCAACGTATGTCAATAGCAGAAGCCATTGTCCAAATAACATAGATTAACGTCGGTATTACAATATGTATTATTATAAATGTATTGACACGTGTCTGCTAATTACACTTGCAAATGGCCGGTAAGACCGGGCCAAAGTGCCCGTGATTTACCTGGTATGGTGGTGTCATTCCGACAATAAAGTGGCGATACTTCCCTACTGGGACCTCTGGGGATTAATTAAAGTGGTTGTTAACCTGCATCATTGGATGTACACCATTTGTTTCCGGTTTTGGAAAACATGGTTTCCGTAGCACTACACAATATGGGTAGTCAAGCAGACATCCGCGATTGGTGAACACACAGCAGCAGTCAAAACTACTGGCCACATGGACACAGTCCAACAAGCTCTACACTTTACATATGCACATTGGTGTCCATTGTAGGACCCAAAAATTGGCCCGTACGGAATACGTGCCAGCCTTCATCGTCCAACCAGGTGAACCGACAGTCGTGACCATGGCACAGCTAGACATATGCACCACCAGCGTGTTCAATGTTGATGACAACTGTCCATGAAATGCAGCACATATGCACAGAAATCCCCAGAGTTCCGAGTCCATAGAAGTGCGTCCACATCCCAGTCCCGCACACATGAAGGATGTGTAATGGGTACTGTCGACTGTTGCAGCCAAGGGATCCTGGGTATGTAGAAACAGGGCTCGGTGTCGTTTGGCAGATAATCCGTTGTCCCGCCCCGTGGGAGGGATGTGGGTGTAGCACCTGCCTTACTCCCCACTAATAATGCAAAGCATCCACCGGAGAATGCTAAATGCAGGTGTGAAATGTGTACAGCCCTATACCAGTGTCCAGTAGGCAATTCTCATGGATGGACAAGCGTACGACCAAGATGGCACCCATAACTGCAAGCCTGGTGGAATCACACAGCTGTAGTAAGGCATAACACAGGGAATACAGATAGGGACTACAGTAGAGACTCCACATACAAAGTCAGACCGCCGCTGTAATACCGGCGTACACAGCACTCAATATGCCAGCAAGAGAATGGGGATCACTCGCTTCCATACCGCTGGAACAAATGGGCGACCCATGGAACACATACTAATGGCACACCAACAACGTCAACTAGGAAGGTTATAGGATGGTTAAGCTATGGCGTACCCACATATAAAAAACATCCTTCAATGAATTAATAGGATCTACATGTTTTGTTCGTGTTAATTTGACAATACAGAGGTGGGAATGTCCCAATGGGATATCTGCGGATTAGTTAAAGCAATTGTTAGCCTGCATCATTGGAATTACAACATTTGGGTTCAGTGGCGGAAATCCCGTTTTACGTAGCACCACATAATATGGGTACTCAAACAGACATCCGTGATTGCTGAACATACAGCAGCAGTCAAACCCACTGGCCAGATGGACACAGTCCAATAAGTTCTACACTTTACATATGCACATTGGTGTCCATTGTAGGACCCAAAAATTTATCCGTATGCAATGTGAACAGGCAGCGATCTAGAGACCCAGAAGAACTGATAGCCATGATAACGGCACAGCTAGATATGTGCACCACCAGCGTGTTCAAGGTTGATGACAGGTGTCCATGAAATGCAGGAAGTATGAATAGGACTCCCCAGGTTGCCGAGTCCATAGACGTGCATCCACATCCCATTCCCGCACACATGAAGGATGTGCAATGGGTACCGTCGAGGGTTGCAGACATGGGATCATGGGTATGCAGAAATGGGGCTCGGTGTTGATTGACAGATAATCCGTCGTACCGCCCCGTGGGAGGTATGTGGGTATAGCACATGTGTTACTCCCCTCTAATAATGCAAATCATCCACCGGAGAATGCTAAATGCAGCTGTGAAATGTGTACAGCCCTATACCAGTGTCCTGTAGGCATTTCCCATGGACGGACAAACGTACGACCAAGATGGTCACCCATAACTGCAAACCCAGTGTAATTCCACAGCTGCAGTAAGGCATAACACAGAAAATACAGATAGGGACCACAGTACACACCCCCCATACAAAGCCAGACCGGCGTGCGAATACTGGCGTAGACAGCACTCAATCTGCCAGCAAGAAAATGGGGTTCACTCGCCCATACTGCGGAACAAATGGGCGATCTTCGGAACACATACTAATGGCACACCACCAACGCCAACTAGGAAGGTTATAGGATGGTCAAGCTATGGCGTACCCACATATAAAGAACATCCTTCAATGAATTAATAGGATCCACATGTCATGGTGGTGTTATTTTGACAATACAGAGGCGGATATTTCGTATTGTGACTTCTGAGGATTATGTAAAGCAGTTGCTAACCTGCATCTTTGGATGTACACCATTCGGTTTCAGGTTTGAAAGACCTGGATGTCGTAGCACTACATAATATGTGTAGTCAAACACACACCCGCGATTGGGGAACATACAGCAGCAGTCAAACCCACTGGCCAGATGGACACAGTCCAACAGGTTCTACACTTTACATATGCACATTGGTGTCCATTGTAGGACCCAAAAATTTAGCCCTATGCAAGATAAACGTGATGGAGGAAGCGCTGAAGGCGAACAGCCATGACTACGGCACTGTTAGACATATGCACCACCAGCGTGTTTAAGGTTGATGACAGGTGTCCATGAAATGCAGAACATATGAGCAGAAATACCCATATGGTCGTGTCCATAGATGTGCCCACATCTCAGTCCCGCACACATGAAGAATGTATAATGGGTACCGTTGAGGGCTGCAGCCATGGGATCGTGGGTATGCAGAAATGGGGCTCGGTGTTGTTTGGCAGATAATCCGTTGTCCCGCCCGTGGGAGGGATGTGGGTATAGCACATGCCTTACCCCCCCAATAATGACAATCATCCACCGGAGAATGCTAAATGCAGCTGTGAAATGGGTACAGCCCTACACCAGTGTCCAGTAGGCATTTCCCAAGGATGGACAAACGACGCCAAGATGGCACCCATAACTGCAAACCTGGTGGAATCACACAGCTGTAGTAAGGCAAAACACAGGGAATACAGATAGGGACTACAGTAGAGACTCCACATACAAAGTCAGACTGCCGTGCGAATACCGGCGACACAGCACTCAATCTTCCAGCAAGAGAATGGGGATCACTCGCCCATACCGCGGAACAAATGGGCGACCTGGAACACATACTAATGGCACACCAACAACGCCAACTAGGAAGGTTATAGGATGGTTAAGCTATGGCACTCCACATATAAAGAACATCCTTCAATGAATTAATAGGATCTACATGTTTTGTTCGTGTTAATTTGACAATACAGAGGCGGGAATGTCCCAATGGGATATCTGCGGATTAGTTAAAGCAATTGTTAGCCTGCATCATTGGAATTACACCATTTGGGTTCAGTGGTGGAAAACCCGGTTTACGTAGCACTACATAATATGGGTACTCAAACAGACATCCGTGATTGCTGAACATACAGCAGCAGTCAAACCCACTGGCCAGATGGACACAGTCCAATAAGTTCTACACTTTACATATGCACATTGGTGTCCATTGTAGGACCCAAAAATTTATCTGTACGCAATGTCAACCTGCTGCGATTGGGAGACCCAGATGAAGTGACAGCCGTGACTACGGCACAGCTACATATATGCACCACCAGCGTGTTCAAGGTTGATGACAACTGTCCATGAAATGCAGGTGATATGCACAGAAATCCCCAGATTGTCCAGTCCATAGAAGTGCGTCCACATCCCATTCCCGCACACATGGAGGATGTGCAACGGGTACTGTCGAGGGTTGCAGCCATGGGATCATGGGTATGCAGAAATGGGTCTCGGTGTTGATTGGCAGATGATCCGTTGTCCCGCCCCGTGTGAGGGATGTGGGTATGGCATATGCGTTACTCCGCACTAATAATGCAAATCATCCACCGGAGAATGCTACATGCAGCTGTGAAATTTGTACAGCCCTATACCAGTGTCCATTAGGCAGTTCCCATGGATGGACAAACGTACGGCCAAGATGGCACCCATAACTGCAAACCTGGTGGAATCACACAGCTGTAGTAAGGCAAAACACAGGGAATACAGATAGGGACTACAGTAGAGACTCCACATACACAGTCAGACTGCCGTGCAAATACCGGCGTACACAGCACTCAATCTGCCAGCAAGGAAATGGGGATCACTCGCTTCCATACCGCGGAACAAATGGGCGACCTGCGGAACACATACTAATGGCACACCAACTACGTCAACTAGGAAAGTCATAGGATCCTTAAACTATGGCGTTCACGCTTATAAAGAACATCCTTCAATGAATTAATAGGATCTACATGTTTTGGTTGTGTCAGTTTGACAATACAGTGGCGGACATATCCTAATGGGACATTTGAGGATTACTTAAAGCATCTCCTAGCCTGCATCATTGGATTTACACCATCTGGTTTCAGTTTAAAATAACCTGGTTAACGTAGCACTACATAATATGGGTAGCAAGCAGACATCCGCGATTGGGGAACATACAGCAGCAGTCAAACCCACTAGCCAGATGGACACAGTCCAGCAAGGTCTACACTGTACATATGCACAATGGTGTTCATAGTAGGACCCCAGAGATTCATCCGTACGCAATGTCAACCAGCTGCGATCGAGAGACCCAGAAGAACTGACAGCCGTGACTACGGTACAGCCAGACATATGCACCCCCAGCGTGTTCAGGGTTGATGACAACTGTCCACGGAATGCAGGACATATGAACAGATATTCCCAGATTGTAGAGTCCATAGAGGTGCGTCCACATCCCATTCCCGCACACATGGGATCCTGGGTATGCAGAAACGGGGCTCGGTGTTGTTTGGCAGATAATACATTGTCCCGCACCGTGGGAGGGATGTGGGAGTAGCACGTGCCTTACTCCCCACTGATTGTGCAAAGCATCCACTGGCTAATGCTAAATGCAGGTGTGAAATGTGTACTGCTCCATACCAGTGTCCAGTAGGCAATCGCTAGGGACGGACAAGCGTAGGACCAAGATGGCACCCATAACTGCGAACCTGGTGTAACCACACAGCTGCAGTGAGGCATAACACAGGAAATACAGATAGGGACTACAGTAGACACTCCCCATACAAAGCCAGACTGCTGTACGAATACCGGCGTACACAGCACTCAATCTGCCAGCACCAAAATGGGGATCACATGCTTCCATACCGCGGAACAAATGGGTGACCTGTGGAACACATACTAATGGCACAATATCAATGTCAGCTAGGAAAGCCATACGATGGTCAAACTATGGCGTTCCCACCAATGAAGAACATCCTTCAGTGAATTAATAGGATTAATGTCAATTGACCATGGAATACACCTAATCAACATCAAAGACCCGCTGGCACCTTATGGCACACAAACCAAGTCACACATAGGTAGATGAAACAGTCAACGTAGACATTTTGTCCACGACAGGTCACATATGGTATCCAAAGGTTACTTCATAGACATGTAAGCGCTATCACCCGTAGGCTCCGTGAGACTTACACATAACATAGAAGCATCCAGGCTTTAAATATCCCCCCTTACACCTCCATTTGTTACTTTCTATGCAAACAATGAACATGTAACCACAGCATAGAAAGCACAGACGCAATGTTAACCACACACACATATGTTAACATTTCAGAAAGCATCCTATTAACACATGTATTATACGATATTGTACTATGCCAAATACTCATCAATCAAAGATCTAACAATGTATATGGAAGATATGCATAGCATATCACTGTAATACAGCGGTACAGAACTGAAAGAGTGGACAAATGTGTGTTAACTCTACATCTGTACCTAAACTACATTCCTGTTACGGGGGTTTGCTCCACCTGCTTCTCAAAAGAGGCCTCATCAGTGTTCCATCGGTCAGCCCTGGTGTGTGGCCAACCCTCCACCTACTAATCCATCTAAATCCGCATTCTATAGCATAGCTGATGAGGTGCCCCCTCTGGTATTATAACCTAGACATCGTAAAACACCGAATGTAGACGATGCCTTGTGATGTGCCCATAGCCGGCAGAGGCATCGCCAATCCCGCGGCTGCCCAGGGCCGCACTAGTAGGGCCACCTGTCTAGTAGGTGTGTCATGTAGGTATACCAAGATGGGGCACCATGTGTTGTGGTGGGTGCCATGGAGCCCTACAGCCTAGGGCAGCAGTCGATCTAAGGCCGCTGCCGAGGGAGGGTAGTATGGTCTGCAGGTATGTGCAGACGCACATGAAACAGCGGTCCACAAGGATTACCCATAGTGGCGACAGCTGCACAGATGGCTATAGCGGGACACACACACTGCCATGCATACAGCACAGGTAGATATACACACACCATAAATAGGCAAGTACACACAAGGTGTATGGCGGTATGGTACAGAGTCAGGACAGCAAGGATAGCTGTCTGCCACGATATCCAGCAGATGTCTTTAGGGTGTTCTGGAATATGGACGGTGCATGGACAATGAGTGGATATGCAACGTACCACAGTTATATGTGTCAGCCGTGCAAATATGCGATACATGGGAAAGACAGCTGTCCATGCTAGAGCAGCAGTACGGGCACAACATAGGTACGTAGATATACAATGACAGAGATACAGACGGACACATGTGGCAGGCCCGTGAGTGTAATGTACACAGCACCACCCCACCACACCATAGCAGGGTGCACATGGAGAACACGCTACGGAGGTCGCCGACCACAGCAGGCACACAAGCAGTACACGAGCTGCGTCCCACCATCCACAAACACAGGGATGGCGGCAGGATATGAGTGTTCTGTGTAAACCTCAAAGCCATACCCTATGAACTCATGCAGCTGGGAGCATGGACACACACATGTGGCAGGCATGGTGATTGACCACACCCCCACATACCCAACCGCACAAACGTATGACACAGGTATGGAATGCGCTACGTGGACCACCGAACACACCACCATCAGAGGCACATGTACAGGTGGGTGACAACATCCGTAAAGGAATGGCCGCTGATAGCCAAGGTATGTGTTGCGAAGTGTCTAAAAGCTTGTTCATCTGCAGAGGCAGCTGGAAACACACACACACACACACACACAGGGAAGGGCCAAGAGTCGAACCTACGCCTACCTACATGAACTCACTACAGCATGAAGCATTTACAGAACGCGCTACCGAGATTACTGAGCACAGCGCTGTTAGAGGCATACTTCTAGGTGGGTGACATCACCCGTAAGAGAATAGCTGGCAATAGCCAAAGTATGTGTTGCGAAGTGTCTAAAAGCATGTTCATCTGCAGAGGCAGCTGGAAACACACACACACACAGGGAAGGGCCAAGAGTCGAACCTACGCCTACCTACATGAACTCACTACAGCATGAAGCATTTACAGAACGCGCTACCGGGATTACTGAGCACAGCGCTGTTAGAGGCATACTTCTAGGCGGGTGACATCACCCGTAAGAGAATAGCTGGCAATAGCCAAGGTATGTGTTGCGAAGCGTCTAAAAGCATGTTCATCTGCAGAGGCAGCTGGAAACACACACACACACACACACACACACACACACAGGAAAGGGCCGAGAGTCGAACCTACGCCTACCTACATGAACTCACTACAGCATGAAGCATTTACAGAACGCGCTACTGAGATTACTAAGCACAGCGCTGTCAGAGGCATACGTCTAGGCGGGTGACATCACCCGTAAGATAATAGCTGGCAATAGCCAAGGTATGTGTTGCGAAGCGTCTAAAAGCATGTTCATCTGCAGAGGCAGCTGGAAACACACACACACAGGAAAGGGCCGAGAGTCGAACCTACGCCTACCTACATGAACTCACTACAGCATGAAGCATTTACAGAACGCGCTACCGAGATTACTGAGCACAGCGCTGTCAGAGGCATACTTCTAGGCGGGTGACATCACCCATAAGATAATAGCTGGCAATAGCCAAGGTATGTGTTGCGAAGCGTCTAAAAGCATGTTCATCTGCAGAGGCAGCTGGAAACACGCACACACACACACACACGAAAGGGCCGAGAGTCGAACCTACGCCTACCTACATGAACTCTCTACAGCATGAAGCATTTACAGAACGCGCTACCAAGATTACTGAGCACAGCGCTGTCAGAGGCATACTTCTAAGCGGGTGACATCACCCGTAAGATAATAGCTGGCAATAGCCAAGGTATGTGTTGCGTCCTAAAGCATGTTCATCTGCAGAGGCAGCTGGAAACACACACACACAGGGAAGGGCCGAGAGTCGAACCTACGCCTACCTACATGAACTCACTACAGCATGAAGCATTTACAGAACGCGCTACCGAGATTACTGAGCACAGCGCTGTTAGAGGCATACTTCTAGGCGGGTGACATCACCCGTAAGAGAATAGCTGGCAATAGCCAAGGTATGTGTTGCGAAGCGTCTAAAAGCATGTTCATCTGCAGAGGCAGCTGGAAACACACACACACACACACAGGAAGGGCCGAGAGTCGAACCTATGCCTACCTACATGAACACACTACAGCGTGAAGCATTTACAGAATGCGCTACCGAGATTACTGAGCACAGCGCTGTCAGAGGCATACTTCTAGGTGGGTGACATCACCCGTAAGAGAATAGCTGGCAATAGCCAAGGTATGTGTTGCGAAGCGTCTAAAAGCATGTTCATCTGCAGAGGCAGCTGGAAACACACACACACACAGGGAAGGGCCGAGAGTCGAACCTACGCCTATCTACATGAACTCACTACAGCATGAAGCATTTACAGAACACGCTACCGAGATTACTGAGCACAGTGCTGTCAGAGGCATACTTCTAGGCGGGTGACATCACCCGTAAGATAATAGCTGGCAATAGCCAAGGTATGTGTTGCGAAGCATCTAAAAGCATGTTCATCTGCAGAGACAGCTGGAAACACACACACACACACACACACACAGGGAAGGGCCGAGAGTCGAACCTACGCCTATCTACATGAACTCACTACAGCATGAAGCATTTACAGAACGCGCTACCAAGATTACTGAGCACAGCGCTGTCAGAGGCATACTTCTAGGCGGGTGACATCACCCGTAAGAAAATAGCTGGCAATAGCCAAGGTATGTGTTGCGAAGCATCTAAAAGCATGTTCATCTGCAGAGGCAGCTGGAAACACACACACACACACACACACACACACACACACACACACACACACACACACACACAGAAGGGCCGAGAGTCGAACCTACACCTACCTACATGAACTCACTACAGCATGAAGCATTTACAGAACGCGCTACCGGGATTACTGAGCACAGCACTGTCAGGAGGCATACCCCTAGGTGGGTGGTATCATCTGCAGAGGCAATGCGGCCGATAGGGAATGAAGACAGAGTGCGCAGTCACACAGCCTGTTACCATCCCAAGGTGGCCGTACAGTAACACGGTAGTGCTGCAGTCGGGAATACCAAATAGCTACGGAGCAGTACATCACGACATGAATACGGGATGCACCACATGACAGTATACCCTATGAGAGGGCATGCAGGATGTAGGCAGCCAATGTGGCATGACAGCCACATATGAGTCACCTGGATGGTCACCATGGCTATGCAGGATGTCATTGGCCATGGCTACACGCCTAGTAGCAGACATCGGTGCCGACTGTCATGTGTACCCCCGACAGGTGTACTGGCCATGCCTCTCACACCTAGCGGTTGCAAAGGGGAGACAGACATTCTCACGGGGTATCAACGCAGTCGGGCGCGGGGTGCACTGTACTGTGTGTCCATCTACACAGCTGCTTACTGGGCATGCTCAGACACTTAGAATTGGCACAGAGCAGACATGCATACACATGGGGCGATGGCATGGGAGGCAGACTGTGGACCGTCGTTTGTGTCCAGCCACACAGCAGCAACCCGGCCATGCCACAGACGTGGCAGTTGCGAAGGGGAAACAGGCATGCACCCGGGGTATCAATGCAGTCGGGCGCGGGGTGCATTGTACTGTGTGCCTATCTACACAGCTGCTCACTGGGCATGCTCAGACACTTAGAATCGGCACAGAGCAGACATGCATACACATGGGGCGACGGCATGGGAGGCAGACTGTGGACCGTCGTGTGTGTCCAGCCACACAACAGTGACCCGGCCATGCTCACACACGTAGTATGTGCTACGTGCCGTCCAGCATGCAGATGGAGTGCACACACCACAAGTCACGGCCAGGTAAACCCGTACACACGCGCAGGGTGGACACACATGCAGTCACACGTACACACACAGATGACAGCACAGGCGCCATGGGTGCAGGCTGAACATGTACACACCGAAGTGAACACTGTAGCTGCTATGCCAGCACCTTGTTATCGGTGCAGCAGTATGCCTCACGGTCCAGAAACTGCATGTGACATATGTCCAGAAGACTATGTGGCAGTGTACGTCCGTCGTGCAGAGTACACATGTACTATCAATGATCCCACAGGTGTGATGTAGTCCACCCGTACCGGTATACATGGACAGGCGTGTTCCACACATGCCACGGGCCTGACACAGGTATGACACATGACTGCAGCTGTACCACAGTGAAACAATGTCCGGATATGTCACATATGTGTTTTCCAGGCTGTGTGCATGGACTGCACGCAGGACACATACGAGACCTGTGATGGACCACATGCATGACACAGGCGTACGCGGTAATACACACACGAAGGGAAGGTGGACACATGTCTGTGGTATGCACCCCCTACAGGGTGTGGCGGTGTTCACAGGCACACATACCCTTGTACAGTTTGCCTGTGACAGCTGTGATACCAAACCACAGTCCATGTTCCATGCATGTTGACACACATGTCACAACGTAGCAATGCATACACACATGGCAACAGGAGATACATGTGACACATGTACTGTGCACGGTGCAGCCGTGCAGGGGTGGTGTCTGGTGTCTGTAACACAGTTGCAACCCCCTCACACATGCCGTCATATGGTGGCATTGTAACAGCACGCATGGCAGCCTGTGTGTACAGCATTTGTTTAAACACCTGTCCACATGCATGTGTGCAGGTGCTGGTCACAGGTGTGTCACACACCGTCCTACCCTGCCATGTGCATACAGTCCGCTATGTCGCCTTTACATGACAGCACTGCCATAATGCATACCCATCGGCCATGCGGGTTTGACCATATGTCACATTGCCACTGTAACCCCTACCACCACCCAAGTGCAGATATTGGCACAGATGCCGGATACAGTGGTAGTATGCAGGATGCACCACATACCGCTGCACGCCTGCACAAATCCCATGTAGTGGGTGTGGCATTCCTAGCACCAACATGTGTGCAGGAATGTGTGCCCATGTATGCCACAGATCGGGGGAAATATGTGCCACATGCCACACATCACTGTACACCATGGTAGAGCTCTGTACCTACCTCAGTGTGGGGTGCACCGATGTGGATGGTGTAGTACATGCAACACGTCATCCCTCCGTGTAGACATGTGTGGCCACCACCATGTCGGTGTGTCGACATGTGTGTATGTCTGCTGCCTGTTGAGAGGGTGTATGCAGATATCGTGTTGTGACTGGACACTGACCACACAGGGGGAACATCCCGTAGTGGTGCTGCATTGTACAGCCCTGTCATTTCCATACCTGTGAGCCTTACTGGCCACCTGTGCAAGACCACCCCCTGTGACATTGCGCCGGTGCATTGTCTTGTGAGGGTGCCGACCACACAGACAGGTGTCCCCATCTGCACACAATGGTGTGTGTGCCATAGAGGTGTACGCCCGCGAATGTGGAATAGTCCTATACCGGTACAGCATCCGACTGTCGAACACTGTGCACCACAGCTGACAGGTGACACCTGCGTCAAGAGCCAGCACACTGCGTACGACACCCGCAGAATGTCACCATAGCTGTACTGTGTCATGCCATGTATGTGATGTCTCTGTCCACCGTAGCCTGTGGCACCGACCACAGGCGTCAGGTGCAGTATATGTGTGGACATGTGCGTCATGTACCGTGTAAGCAATGTTACACTGCATCCGGCTCCGTGCTCC
Source organism: Protopterus annectens (assembly GCF_019279795.1). Classification (NCBI taxonomy): domain Eukaryota; kingdom Metazoa; phylum Chordata; order Ceratodontiformes; family Protopteridae; genus Protopterus; species Protopterus annectens. The sequence continues at coordinate 1,520,375,283 of NC_056733.1, forward strand.
GCAGGTTTATGTGTATGACCTCTCTTCTTGCATTCCCGACTGTCTGTTCTCTACATCACAAAAGCTCTGCACCTGCTCCCATAGTATTCCCACACAGATAAAGTACATGTATACTCAATGGAGTACTACACTGTCCTAGAATCCCCTTGTGTGCCCACTTCCCTATAGGTGCCTTCTGACCCGGTTACGCAGCAAATGCATTCACATCCTCTGGCATGTCGACGAGTCAATTGCTAGCGACCTCTCCTGTTCAGATGGTGAATCTGGGCATCCTGGCCACTGTTACAGGTGCCTCATGGACACGGAGAAGCCGCACCTCCCCCAATGAACATAATACATGTGACAGACGCAACTATATAGCCAGACAGGGGGCTGTGCTCTCCCCAACCATGACCGGCAAGACCACGCGGGAGGGGAAGGACACAATGCACACCACATAACCAGTGTCACATGTGACTATCGCAAATGCTAATCAAACACATGAACACACTAAGACATACCTGGAGGCACTGTAGGACATATCACGAACCTAACGAGCCCTCTGATGCAGACACACAAGCTACTGCCTCCACAAGACATAGGACATGCAACACATGGTTCCCAACGTCAGTGTGCTAACACGGCAGAGACCCAAAGGCGACGCACACACTGCCAGACACACCTGTAATGGGTGACGCCACTGCCAGACACACCGACGTCCCACCCACCATACTGAACAAGGGAATGATCACAGTAGGCTGCCTGCCGGGCGCTGGAATACGCCACATAACGCACGCACTCAGGTCACTCCACAGCATGTGCAGGTATGACGCGGTCATTGCCCATGCCGGTGTCTACGTCTAGTGGCATACCACCCTGGGATACATTACAGGACACATAGAGGGCCACTCAGATTGTGTAGCCAAGGCCGGCATGTCCCTGAGCCTGGGCAGTATCCCACCCTCATCAAGTATGATGCCACTACACTGGCTCAATGTGGTCACCCTTGATAATGTCCTGGTTACCGGTGTCAGTCTAAGGGGATCCGGATTCCATTTACCTGGGATGACATGCTTGGCACGCCACGCCCCTTCGCATGGTATGGCTGGCAGCTGTCGCCCCTGGTCTACAAGGGTTTGGCAAAGGAACCTGCCACCCCCACAGTGCTCACCGCAGGCACAGCTGGAATGATAAACCTACCACCCCCACACTACAAGCCTGGAGAACACACAGGATAATACAGCTCACTGCCAGTGGTCTACAGCCAAGCTGCACACCCTCAAATGCCCTCCTCAGTATGGAGGACATCGATGTCAGTGCTATGACTGAAACATTGGTCAGGGCTGCTGAGAGCACCCCAGCACTGTCGGGTCATACCCTATATCACGTGTTCAGGACCATAACCCGGACATAACACAGAAGGAGGGAGAGTCCCCATTTCCATGACGGATACACACACCTCCATGTTGGCAGAGATGCACGTAGCAGCGGGGAATATCCAGGTGAAATTAACCATGGTTAGGACCGCCCTACAGTATGTTGCATGCTACAGACCACCCTCCCAAACCCAGGATACCTGCACAGCCTTCCTGAGGACACTGGTGAGTGTGCATGCTCTCACAACACCGTCGTATTGGGTGACATCAACCACCCATACATAGACCGAGAACATTACCCAAGACACAACACCCTACGCCACAGGTCCCAGGTGTTCATACACCTGACTGCTGTGGAACACCCATGCACCATACCCACTAGGGGACGATACCAGTTCTGATCATCACACATGGGGAGGATATGCTCCACACAGGATGTACATCCCTCAATGGTGATGTCAGACCGTATAGTGGATCCACTGGTAATCCACATCCTGCACCCAACACCGGCATGGGAGACCTAAGTGACGACCTCTCCACAGCGAACCACACACGCCATACGACCGTGTGGTACCCTACAAGGCCTCCATGCCAGTGGTAAACACAGGCCACACTGCTGAGACCCTTACAAATGCCTTCTCTGAGCACCCCTGGGATGTCTGCACCAAGCGATCATGATAACATCAGGACCTTGTCCACGAAGGCAGGCACATGGTCTGGTGGACCCCAGCCATTGACAAACTGTACGACAACAGTTGGAGCTAATACATGACAGAGCAATATCAGTACCAGGAAGGCATCACTCATTAATACCGGCGTTAACATACGGTCACACATACAATCATCCAAGGCCGCATGTGGGAGTGGTACTGCAGAGGGCACATGAGACAACCATAGGGCCTTCCTTAGCTGTGGTAGGGACATGGGTGCGAGCGCACAGTCATGCCCGCAATTACTCCAGAATGGTACAATGGTCACTGAACCCACAGACATTGTCAACAAACCAGCGGACATGTTCCATGCATACATCCACCCCCCCCAAGAGGGGACGTATCCATCCCACCAGAGTCTAGCCTCCCAAACATCTCGTATGCCCAGGAGTGATCTGATATCTGTTAAGCGGTGAACACAGCACCAATGGGCCCAGATGGTGTCCCTGGCTGTGTGCTACCCAACCTCATTGAGGCCCTCGCCCCACACATAAGGCCGCTGTGTCATCTTAGCCTTACTACGGGCTAGGTCCCTGCTGGATGGCATACGGCAGCTGTGGTCCCACTACGCCAGGGTAGTGCTCTTATGGACTGTAGACATTCCTGCCCTATCACCTTGACAAGCCTTGTCTGCAAAGCTGCACGCAAGATCCATACTGGGGCCCATGAATACAGACAGTGGTGTACAGCCAATACCGGAACATACCCACATCGACTTAGTCAAGAGCAGATCCTGCCTCCCAAACCTGCTCGACCTGTCTGGAGGGGTCACTAAGGCCATTGATGGGGGTACGTCGGTTTGCACAGACTACCATGACCTGGTGGCTGCGTTCAAACCACACTCCATGTGGGACTCATGGAAAGGCTCGCCAGCGTACATGTGGGGACATATGTCACACGATGGTTTGCCAACTGGATGGAGGTCACACCACACAGGGTTTGTGTTCCTGGTGCCATGTCAGACTCCAAGCTGGTCTCGAGTGGAGGCCCACAGGGCTCAGTCCTGGGCCCCCTCCTATTCGGCATTCAACCTTCCAATGTGCATGCAAACATAGGGGGATTGTGGCAGACAAGGTATGCAGATGACTGCACACCGGCCACCATACCCAACACCCCATCTGACACGGACATCCACCTGGGGCCTCATAGACATGGATAACTGGTGCCAGAGCCATGGCCTGCTGCTACATGCCAGGGAAGGTGCAGACCTACCCAGTGGGAAGGACATGTTCGCCCCGAAGTAACATGTAGGTGGTAATCCATTCAACATGGTGGACGTGTTCAGGGACATGGGTACCACACCTGTCGGTAACCAACACACACAATGCCAATGTGGTTGGGAAGATATTCCACTGTGGCCACCTGGTCAGGAAGGAATCACATCCACATCAGGGGAGTTCATTGTACCCCTGTACACTTCACACATCAGACCAGTGATTGCGTACAATGCCACATCTGGGCTGTACCTAACATGACACCTGCAGCACTCGGAAGGACCACAAATGTTCCACAGCACAGGGATAAAGGTGCTGAGACATGTGTCACACGCTGCCCGACCAAGGGGAATCCAGCTGTATACCTTCCCAGCACGTCTGCTCTGTGGTGATCTGTGCCTGACATACACGGCCATGTCCGACCTGGGTGACATGGACATGTTCCACCTCCTAGGCTCCAGGCAAACACGGGCACAGAAGCGACTGTCAGAAACCTCAACACGAACATGAATAAGACGTGCTGGGGGAACAGGGTCAATGCCCAGAGAACCCCTACAACATGGAGAGGATTGCCAGCCCATGTGAAGCAGAGCCCCTGACTGACTTTGTCCAAGAGTAATCATGACATGTGGATGTGTGATCATAGGTATGCGCCAGGCATCATCTCTGTGTCACTGCTGGACAGAGGGACAGCGGACCGATGGATGTGGTATCCTCATCCTAAGGGGTGTTAACAGCCACACACAGTCTGGCTAGGCTTACACATGCCGTAGGGCACATAGCCTGGTATGTACATGTGCGCCTATGTACTTATGTAGGGGTCCATGCAGGTTGCGGGTACCTGTGGTATGCTGATATTGCCAGATGTGCCTGTGGGTACCCCACAGCTACTCATGGGGGACTGATAACAGTGCTCCCAGTAGGCACATGCAAGTACACCATAATTGGCATACGGGTTAACTGAACCAACATGGTGCTACACATGTAACCTCCACGCATACCGTGTACACAAAACAATGAATGCTGCACCTGTACTACATGGTATGTCTGCTGCATGATGTCAGTGCATGACCCACGTCACATACGCACCTGTCACCTGTCATACACAACCACCGCAACATACACATCGTGTACTATGCGGACACAGGTATCACATACACCTCTCACTATCTTGTCCACCCTGTGCATCAGAATATGTTTACATAACCGTGCACCGATGGTGTAGATCACAGTGCTGCGGCAGAGGCTTCATCATATGCCCAGGGTGATATGTGTGCCAGGGGCATAGGTTGTACCAATGGATGACATCATGTGTGTGTGTAAGGGCCTGTGCATTTACTGGGCATGACTGTGCAGAATGCATGTGGATGTGGTGGAGGCCTACAGTTGTGTCTGCTGTGTGTGGGTATGTGTGTACGCAGTTCAGCCATCTGTGATGCCTACACGGGGTATACTTGGCAGCCCCAGACTGTACAATGCATGTTGTACGGCTCACTGTGTCCGCCTGCGGCCACGTGACCCGTGCCTGCCTGGGGTCGCACGGGCACTACCGGGTGGAGGTATGGAGTGGCCACTCTCTGATGACACATGTCCGCTGGAACCGTGTCCACTCTGGGACCGTCCAGGGCCACGTCCACATAGCCTGCTGTGTCCTGGTGTGGTTGGTGTAGCACCAGCTGCACTGCTGCTGCTACCAGTACTGTGTGAGTGGGCATGAGAGGTGGCACGCACATGTCGACCTGCACTAGGTGGTGTTGCTGGCCTACGGCCACGTGTCCTACGCCTCACCCCTACCAGGTGTTCCAGCACAGACAGCTCACGCTCGCGGATTGACATGCCTCGGTCGAGGATTCCAACCATCTCACCTAATCTCCTATCCAGAACATCGGCAAGCTGCTGTTGAGCATTCGCCATTGACTGGATGTTCTCATTTAACGAACGGATTGCGGCCCTCTGCAGCCTCTGCCCTTCTTGGTTCTGCCATTCGGCACGTGCCTGTGCTGCCATTACAGTCTGAAACATGTGTCTGGTGATACCAGCTGCTGCACCCTGTATGGCAGGTGCATGTCTAGCAGTGCTCCTCCTACGAGCAGCACCAGCCACATGCCTGTGTGGCACTTCTCCAGTCATTACACTGGCAACATGGTGTGTACCCGCACCTTCTGCAGCCACCACACATTCCTGCTCAGTGCCAACAGACGCTGACTGTCCTACCTCTATGGGCAACGGTGATGTGGTATGTGTCGGCATCTGAACCATGTGCGGGGATGAAGGGGACATAGGTGGGATGTGATCCAATGGCACAGCTTCTGCCCGTGATGACCCTGCCTGTGCCTCATGCACATGGTCATCACCGCTAGTATCTGTGGGGACACTAGCATCAGATGGACCGCAGGAGGGGAACGCACCTACAGCACCTGTGAATACAAAGACATACCGTAAGTTACATTACACACACGCAGACACACACACACACACACACATGCAGACACACACACAGACACACACACACACACACACACACATGCGGACACACACACGCTGACATACACACGCAGACACACACACATGCAGACACATCATGCATGTGATATTGCAGGTGGCATGCAGCATTCCCACACCACAGCCCAGTGAATGCAGCCCAGACATTAATAGTGGTAGTATGCATACTGCCCTGGAGTGCACACTACATCAAGCAGGTGTCCTTTAGTAGGCTTGTAGTACACACATTCATGGTAGTTTGCATGCATCACCGTGATACACCGTGTGGCCACGGGCGGGTTAACAGTACACATGGCTGGCGTCACTATGTCATGTAAACCGCAAACATCTGCGGTATCATGTGGACATGTGACAATGGTGTCCCACCACATGCACCACATCATAACGGATGTCACAGTGCAGTGTTATGTGTACAGTCTACAGATAGAATGCATGTGTAACAAGGATGTCTGTGCAGGTGTGGTTGGTGTGAGCTGTGTACATAGCTGTACAGTGGGGAGTACGGGCACTGTGCCACTGCACGGCAGCAGGACACAGGTATGTTTCTGTGCGATGCGTAACCTGGACGCATTGCATTGCCATGTCTGCAACTCAGTCATGCTGTTCCACAGCACGTATATGGTAGACATTGGTGGCACCTCTAATGGCTGCAGACAGGCATTCCATTTGTCTGGTGTACCACATCGGATGTCCAGGGGGTCCACTACAGTGATGACCGCACTATGTGTGGACAGGGTGCAACTGTGACTACCCACTGCGGATGTACTGTGTGGCAACATGCCTGTAGGTATCACCCATGGCCATGTTTGTCTGGTTCATGGACAATTGTGTGTGATGGGCATCGTGTACACAGCCCTGTGGCGGCCCATGTGACATACACCCGTACTAGTCTGAGGTGTCACATTCCCGAAGGCTATGCAGACATTGTGGATGTCTGCTATGTCGCATGGAGGTCATGTCATGGTGTGACAATGTTGCGGACAGACCACCACATGCATGGGACATGTCATGTGCCATGTCACAATGTGTGCACCCAGTGCAGGGGCATAGGTCACAGTGGTAACACCTGTGTTCTGGCCAGATCACAGCTCACTATGTGGTACTGTGTGCATACTGCAAAGGCATACCGATGCATACTACACATGCAGCCATTGTGGAACACCTCCACCATTGTATGCATAGCTGACTGCACATATCACACCGATGGGTTATGTGGTGTCATGCCGGTCTATACTAACGGTTGTATCTACTGTACATGGGTGGCGTGTGTGTCGGGTGGTGCAACCTGTATACCGTGACTGGGGCAGACCCAGGTGTGCATGTCATACCTGGACACATGGGGAATATCTATACACCGTATCATGCCTATTACTAGCAACAGTCTCACCTGCGACAGACCCATGTCTGTGCGACACGCCAGAGGTACCTGTATAGGGGCGACACAACAGTATACACATTATCCATTACTATCGCCACGGTAAGCTCTGTGCATGTCACATCATGCACCTGTGTGTTAGCATGTGCTATGCACATGTCTGCAAACACAACGTAGCATACTGTAGTATGCAGCTTGTGTGGCCATATACCTGGCATGTGTTGCTGCATTATGTGGTGTACTATGACACCCACACCTACGTCAGTTATCATACAAACATGCAAGACTGACTTACCAGGCAGCTCCAGGCTCGTTGGTTGGGAGACACCCACCTCCACGATGGCAGCGAGGGTTTCTGCATGTTGTTCCCTGGGTGTCCCCAGACTGGCCAGGAGCTCCTCCATGTGTGTGAGTGGGGGCTGGGTTGGTGGCCCACCACCTGTCCCACCTTGTTGTCTGGCGATTGCGGCGGCACGCTGTTTCGCATGCCGAATTAGGTCTGTGCAGTGTCTGCGGATCTGCTGGTATGTGCGGTTGTGGCTGCCCACGGTGTTCACCCTCCTGCGCAAATCCTGCCACACGTCATCACGCTGCTGTGCCTGTAGTGGCACATGGCTGAACAGTATGTCGTAGTTGTCGTGGAGCAACGGTATAATCACTTCATCCTCCTGTCGGCTGAAGGCAGGCAGCCGGGAATGTGGCATTATCTGTAAGACATAATGATGTTGACAGCTCACATTTACACTGCTGTACTGGCATACTCCTGGACATACATTGCTATGACATGTACAACATCTGCACAGTAATCTCTGCGATGCATCATGGCAGTGACACAGCCGACGTGTTGCCGTCACACCATTGAGCAGTGGGTGTCATATCATATCTGTGTGTCACCTCATCACACTGTACATGCACCATGTTGATGTTAGCCTGCTGTGGACATGTGTACCTGCCTGCACCTGTGTCCATATCAGTTGGCACAGGTCCCCATGTGACAACAGTTCTACTGTTCACCTGGATGCTGTGTATATGTCACTAGACATCCCGCACGCGCCATTATGAACGCCAGCGGTGGCACTGCACACATACACATGGACACCTGTACATGCATGTGTTGTGCCATGTACATCCACACAGCACTGTATGGGTGTTAGGCAACCTGCCACGGCTCACCTGTGTTGCACATGTGATACACATGGGACAATGTGTAACCATGTGACATTAGCAGGAAAGGTCATGCATAGCATGTGCGCACGCACGTTGTCCACAGCAACACACAGCACCTGTAACACCACAGGGTGCATCACTGCCACATTACTGCTGTGGACGGTTGATAGTGAAAGTGCCTTTTGCCCACCGCACCATGTAGGACTGTGATAGCACATGCAGCCTTGCTGGGCAGGGCTGCATGGTATGGCAGGGTATGTCACATACATGGCACTGGGATGTGACCCACCTGGGGGGTACTGATATTGGCAGGGTGGCTGTCCATTCCATATGTCATTGCTATGTGTATATGGACATTACACATGTCTATCATCATGGTGTGAACACTGGCCTTATGCAAGGTAGGCTGCACGCTGCTTGGTGGGGGTGTGTCTGGTGCATGCAGGTATCGCACATCCATGCATACACATTAACCCTGACAGGTGCTATGTGCTGGGATATTGTTCAACACAGTGCTGTATGTGCCCACACACTGCTATCCCGTGCACATGGATGGTTGCCTGGACTGACATGGGTACCACATATGTCTACATCCAGTGCCTGCTGCCACCCCATGTCTGCTGGTGCACCGCACAGTGCCATCCCTCCCACGGGGAACGTGGTGTTGGGCACAGCATAGGTATCCATGTATGGGGACAGGGATGTTCACATAGCAGGGGCACTGATGGTATCGTCGATCTGACCATACACGTATGACGCACCCCTCACACATACAACCCATTCAATATGTTGTTCGCAACACTGACACAGCTATACTGCTATGCCGGAGACATTCCCAGATGTACATACACAGATGCGTGCACATCTATCTGTGGCATGGGCTGGACTATTGCTGTGGTTCGGCACATAACGTGTTTGAGTGTGGCTGGCGCAGACCTACTGTGCACATGTCTACACAGTAAGCCTGTTCTACAGTAGCCATCGGTGATGTGCTGTGCACATATCAAATCTGCACATTGTGTTGGTGTCTGTCTGTCCACAGGCCAGTGGTGGGACACACAGGGGTATTGGTGAACATATATGCATGCAACCCTGTACTGCTGTACCGCTAGCTTCTCGGGTGCTAATGTGTCATAGACATGTACACCGTACCCGAACAGGTGGTAGTGGGTTGCCACCCATACCCATCTCCTCTTGTGGGTTGCTATCATCCAACACCCTCTTTGTATTTTATGTTCAGGCTATGCACCTGTGTGGGGCATGTGGGCATGCAATGCAGTACTGCGTGCCTTTGCACCCATCTCAGAACATGTCACACAGGTACACTGGCAGCTGTACACTTCACAGCTTGATGACGGCACAACACATGTTGTACACACGTAACACATGTCCTGTGGGACATGGTCAAATGTACAGGCATGTCCAACAGTCACGTACCACTGCTACCCTTACATGACGGCTATGCAGGACATGTGGCGGTACAGCAACTGTCACATGTACACGTGCAATGCCCCCCTACCTACATCGCGTGGTACTGCCTGTGGGGCATGTGCGTCTGCATCCATGCTATGGCCATAGATGACAGTTGTACATCGATATGTGCAACATACCTCATTGGGTGTTCTCATGTGTGCATGTTCAACATGTCTACGCATTGTTTGTGTCTGTCACACAGTCATTGTTGTGCATGCTTTACATGGCAGCCATGGCGTACTGTGTGTGATTCCAGGTACTTCATTGGGATACCAGCATTGTACATTATCACGGTGTATTCCAGCCATCACGTAGCCATCCTAGCTGGCACTGTTATCCAGCCAGTGGGAGGTGTTCTGCCATCTGCACATATGCCACACAGTACGAGGGTGGCTGACACCCATTCTGGGGACAGGGTTCTGACCGCTGTGGATGTGTGTGATGCTGTCGACGACCATGACTGCGCCAGATGGTCACATCTGGATGTGTAACATTCACAACACACACCTACCTTCACGTAGCAACACATCATCCACAACAATGGGCATTCCTGCCAGAACACTGTGTGCAGTATGTCTGTATGACCACTGTAGGCACCACTGGTGGCCACCAGCATGGCTGCCAACAGCACCAGTGTGTATCCCGTGTGACCATGGGTTACACCATTCACAACACACCTGTCTCAGATGACCCTGTTGTGGATCACAGTGCAGTTCCACACATCATGTTACACTATACATCATGCACCGATATGTTGCGGACGTGTGAACGGCTGTGCAACTCAACATATGCACACATGACACATCACCTGGTACAATGTGTCTGTCTTACCACACGTTATTGTGACCACCCTGTGATGGCATTGTACAGGCTCCGTGGACTGGGACATGTGATGGCTCAAAGGTATATTCACCCTCCGGGTGTGTGTCTAGCCAGGTGTACAGTAGGCAGTGGTCTGCACACGGGGATACTGTACATTGGCCTACTCTGTCACTGCGACTGTTGACTATGCTCATACTGTACTTATACAGGCATGTGGTATCTGTCCAGTATGACAGTCATGGTCGACCACACTACTGTGGCACACATGACCTTCGGACATCTGCCTAGGGTGTGGAGTTCACATGTACATCTTCACATGCTATGCTGCCTCTGCGGCAGTGTCACATGTCTGTCTCCAGCAGGGCTGTAACAGGCAGGCACGGCATGCAGTAATGTGTGACAATGCTTGCACCTTCCACTGTGCTGCACACAAGCACGGCACGCACACTAGTGCACGCCTAACATTTATCTGCGGTGCCTGGGACCTGCCTCCATGCTCTGCACAGCACACCTGCCAGTCCAGATTGTACACAGATCATACCTCCCAGGCACATACCTGGACTGCAACACACACAGGTGAGGGATCCCACATCACACAATGTTTTACACACATACTGTATATTTTCGAACACAATGCATCATAGGTACTCCATGTTCGGATACCCATGTTTGTGACCGCTAGACACATTGTAACACGCAACAGAGAGTACACTGTACACCACAGGTTACATGCTGGCTGTGTTGTCATACTGTACATTGCACCTCGGACAGCTGCTACTGCCATGTGCTGACAGCAACCCACACTTCCCTAGTATGGACTCCCATGTACCCACACATGCTTGGCCATGCATTACACATAGCTGGGTGACACATTACACAACACATACCATACCTACACTACCCTCGGCATGCACCATACCTCCATGTGTCTGCTGTGTTAAACCTAGGGATATTCCCCCTCTGGTAGATGAACATATATGCTTCATGGCCCTGCTAGCCACACCCTGGACACACACCCATCACAGCATACATGGTACATGGGCTCTACGGCCGGTACTACTGACGTCTGCTGACGGGGGCGGTTAATGGCATGGCACCCCGGCAGATGGACAGGGTACATGACTATGCTGACACATATCACAGTGCACTTCCACAACATGTACGCAATGGTAGAGACCATGCTATTCCACACAGAGACATGGCGGTACTGGCCTTTTCACAGATGCCACGGTGGTAGTCATGTTCCATGCACATCTGCTGTATGGGCACATGTGCAGGCTGTTGCATGGTGGGTATATTCACATGTGTGGGGTGCATCACTTGACAGTCATGGTGGGTCCTCGTGGTCCATCACATGCTCCAAGGCTAGCTACCTACACATGACTGCCGCACATTGCAGTGTGGGCCCTCAGGCAGTGTGGTGGTATGTCTGTGTTGTTTGGCTACATCCACATTCGATGTAGCATACAACAGTCACCCAGGCATTGCCGACTGAGATGTTGTTGGCAACATGCCAGGCAATGGTGTACCTACCAACAATACACACTCTCACTCACTACAGGGTTGCAATCCATACATGGACATCGCAGTGTCCCTGTGGACACATACATGGTACTGCCATGCACACGTTATGTCCTAGGACACTGTCCCAATGTCACCTTCCGATCTCCCTAGCTGTTATGTCCCGCCAACCTGTTTGTTATGTGTCTCCGCAGAAGCCCACTGAATTAACTGCTAGCCTGTTCTTGGACATTGTGTACCTTGACCACCACACTACCGCATCTATCGCACTACACATGGGTGGTACTGCATTGCACGTGTGGGACTGCATTCGTACACCCATGACTGGACCATTCAGTATGGCACTGGGGCACGTCCTCACATCCGTGCTTCACACACTCATTGATGACCTCCATGCCTTTACTGGCACCCTTGTTGGACCTCTGTGTGCCACAGCACGCCACATACACATGCTGGCCACCTGTCATACCATTGCATGGGTGGTTGGTGTGGTACAGAGGATAACAGATCAGACATTGTCCCCACATTGCCCTTCAGCACCATTCCACATTCTGGTATTGGCAATGTACACATCCACCATCACATCATACCCTGTGTCTCAGGATGTTAGGCTATATGAATCCTGGACAGGACACACAGTGGTGCAAGCATATCATGCTACCTACTACATGTCAGGTACATGTGGCATTACACAGTCCTCAGTCATGTGGCCCCTCATGTTCACTATTTGCTTACATATACAACATGCTGTCACAGAGTACTGCCCATGCCTAGATATCCCACATCTACATACCTGGCACCATTGTAGCTCCACCAGCTCATACTGATAACAACCGTACAGGTGTCGGTGTGGCAGATACATCGTGTGGATGTCATTGCATCAGGATACATCACACATGGTGCATACACATCACCTTTGCATAGCAACAGTCATCCACTGGGTATCACATGGATACTGTCCCCATACATGCATATCACATTGTACATGGTTGCTGTACACACACATGCCCCACATTGTGCTGTGGTTGCCATATTCCACTGTGGCATGGGTACACATCTGCAGGGCCACACATATCTGTACTGTGTGTGTTGCTGGTACATAGGTAGCCTTTGTACCTGTGCCATACACACATCTACACACGGGCAGGGTTACAATAACACATTTGTGGTGTACCTTCCACAACGGCTATGACTTTACATGGCACGGCATTATCATGCCGTGATGTATACCAGGCTCAGACAGTTTACATATGCGGATGACAGACGGGGAACACATCTGTACTCATCTACATACCACATACACAGGGGTGTCATCTACTCTGACATGGGCTATGTCCTCTGCATTAGTGATGCATGTAGTACTCATACATGGCAATTGCAGTGGGCGGGGTGAATGAAGCACTCCTGCATATGTGCACACATGCCACATTGCATGGCCTGGGCTTCTGTGTTACTTCCGCAGACACGACACACACCATGCTGTGGAACGTAGGTCCTGTGCACATCCCACAGGGACACACTGTGGCACTGGTCATGTGATAGCTCCCTTGCTGATAGGGTGACACATAGTCATGGTACCACCACAGCAGCAGTACTGTGTAGACATGCAGTTGACATCCACCTCTGCTGTTCAGTGGACACTACCATGGGGAGGTGACACTACTGTGTACACTGCACATGTGTTTACACATGGACCTGCCGGACTTCATTGTTGCACACATTGCACCTGCTACAGATCATTTGGACATGGTTACTTGGTGTTCCTTCCATTTCGGGTGGCTATTCTGCTACTACTCTGTCCCATATGTACAGGCCATACATATCCTGTTAGTGTACATAACACTAGGCCATACCTCCATTATGCATGCTATGCCTGTGATACTGTGTATGATGTCTGTCATATCCACCATGACAGCTTTACATTACACATACTTGACATAGTAACCCCTACTGCAAGGCATACGCACGTCGGGCGCACATTACGTATGACATCGACGGTATATGCCCATACACATGTGTGCTGTGACAGTATACATACATGTCCTATCCCCTGCTGTGGCACTTCCTTGTTGGACATCCACTGCCAGCATCGGCGTGGGTGGTGGCATTGTTCTGTGTTTTGCCCCCCTGTGGCAGTCCTTGGGTTATCCCGGCTGTGTACATGATGTCCCACTGCTGTGCACACGGTGTCCACAGTCGTTGGTATGCTCAGCGGGATAGCACTACATAACCACCTTTCACCACTCTCTGCTTTATGGACAAGTATCCTTACTTACAAACATCGTTCACATACAGTGCACCTTCATCATACACATCATGCGTTACACACCAGTACATCTCGTGGGTTCTACATACCTTTCCTGTGTTTCCTTCCGTTTTCCGCTGCGTAGTCTCGCTATAGCGTTGTCTCTCACTCGATCCGTTTTTTATTTGTGGTTCGGTATGAGCATACAGTTTGAATATCCTAGGAGTCTTCCTTATATCCGTCGTCACCTGCGACATGTGGGTTCATCACACCAATAGCTGTTCCTCGGTGTGTACTTGTGCCTTATCACCTGTGCATCTACTCCATTCGTACAGTACGCATCGTAACTAGGGCATGGTTCATTCCTCGCCTGGGCGTTGGTTATTTGCACTACCTTCGTGGAGATGGTCTGTATTGTGTTATGTTATGTGTAACTGCAGCCGCTATGTGTGGTGTCAGGTACATTTCGCAGTGGTGTTAGCTGTGGATTGTGTGTGTTGGGTATGGTATTATGTTCGACATGTGGGTGTCCCTGTTCTGGCGGCGTCTGTCGATGGCGTTTTGCATTTGGATGTGTAACATAGCTCTTGTATTCCTTTAAACAACGGATGCAGGTATGCATCCGCTGCTGATAGTGTGTCCCACGCGAGATGTTGCGGTTATGCCGCTGTCATTGACTGCCTGTATGTTTGTGCTGCTATTGCGGCTTGTATCCCTTTGATATGTGCGATGGGGTATATCGGCGGTTGTGGGTGATGGGTACGGGTTGTGGGCCTTGCATTTCTACATACACAGTATGCTTGTGTGTGTGCTCCATCCCTGCCTGGGGAGCTGCAAGTTACCTGTCTGTTGTTCTGGGAGTGTAGGTTGTGTTGATGTCGCCTGGTGTTGGAATCGCCTGCATGTGTGCTTCCTGCATGTATTCCTCCGTCACATCAGTAGTATATCTGCGGTTGTTCATACGTGCCGACTATCCCTTGGCATTTTGTCCCGGATATTTACGGTCATTGTGGTCCTGTACTTGGGACGGCCTGTATACTACCGGTTGCCACCTATTCGGTGGCGATTGCTTGTTTGATACTCATAGAACACACAGTGGTGTTTACGGGCCGCACGTAGCCACGATCGGTGCCGGGTAGCACATGCGATTTCCGGTACATGACTATTGCTGTGTAACGCTGTCGACGATCGCTTTGCAATTAACATATCGGTGTCATACATACGGTCATGGTTTGTACATACGCCCTTTGCATTTCATGTTGGCTATAGTCCTGTGGTACATTCTGGGACATTTTTGCTTTGCATCGCTTTTACGCCGCCACGTGCCTAGCCAGGGAGGGGCTCTCAGTACTACTTTGGAGGTACTGCTGTACATACGCCTGTGGTTCCTATACTGTATGCCTACACATGTTATTCCACTCCGCCTGTCACATGTCACCTACATACACATTTTACAGTGGCACACGACATTACATTCGCACAGCGAACACACGACACCCTCACCGCACACATACACATACTGCCGCTGTCACAGGGACGGTTGCACACAGTACCCGCGTTGCCCGCATCACCGCAGCGTGTGTCTACCTCCGCCCTCATATCCTAATAATGTTACCCGCACATGTACTGTTACTGTACCGTGGCCTGGCGATCATCCCGACTCGCGATTATGCATTTAGGTAGGTTGACCTTTCCATGGGTGGCGTTCCCTGTTCTGTCAACCCTCCCGGATACTCAGGTTGTCGCTCACTATGTTTACTATGTACAGATATCGCGTCTTACTTCTCTGTCACCTTGCATCCCTCTGATTCCCTGTCTTACCTGTTGTACTTTATATCTGTGTCTGTGTACATATATTTCTATGTGTGTAATGATATCTATCTCCATATCTGTGTATGCACATATGTACATATGTATACACCTTTGCGCGAACGTGGCAGCATACGGCAACGCCGCCTGCTGTAGGACCCACGCACGGTTAAGGTGTTGGCGCTCCATGCTCAGCTGGCTGTTGGGTGCAGTGTTTGGGTGCTACCTACGTTGGAGTCACACATGGGACCACCCATACGGTACACATTACGGGCGCCCATGTTTGTGTGGCGTCCATTTTACTGTGTGTGCAGGTAGGCGGGTGTCAGTCCATGGGGCCTATGCTGTCAGAGTATGTGCTATACGCTCCTCTTTGCCAGGGCATAGGCATATTGGGTATGCCTCCGTCTGCCTACTGGGGCTGGCACAGTGTGTTCATGGCGCTGAACCCTCTGTGCCTGTGCTTGCCTTGGCAGTTGTGGTGGGCTTTGTGGCCCTTCACCATTATGTCCCTGCAGCAGCTGTTTCCGCAGGATCATATTATGTAGCATGGCACATACTATGAATATGTGGGCACATGTGCCTGGAGAGTACTGCAGGGCTCCACCGAATGTATCCAAGCACCAGAACCGTGATTTCAGCATCCCAAACACACGCTCTATGATTATTCTGGTTTGTGCGCCTCATTATGGCGTTCTTGCATGTGTGTGTGTGCATTTCTGATGGGTGTCATCATCCACGGCTCCAGTGCATAGCCAGCATCCCCCACAAGGTGGCCTTGTGTGATGTCCCCTGGCGAATACCTGATACAGCTGTGAGGCATGCCAGATATGGGAGTCGTGGTAGCTTCCAGGGCTGCCAGCACACACATCCATGATAATGCCCTGCACATTGCACACCCACCTGGCAATTGATGGAGGGGAATCCCTTGCGGTTTATGTAGCGCCTGCCCTGCTCCCCAGGTGGTGACTTGATTTGTATGTGCGCACAGTCTATCGCACCCAGTACCTCCGGTATTGTGCCACACGGTGGAAGTGGCGCATATTGCTAGCCAACTCCTCCTGAGATCTGGGAAGTATATATACTCATGGGCATGTCAGAACATGGCATCCAGAAACTGGTGTAGTACCCTGGATGCTGATGCCTGTGAGATGCCCATTATATCCCCGGTTGGCCTTTGAAAGGTACCTGTAGCCAGTATTCGCATGCTTACACATACCTTTGTGTCCACTGGGATGGGCTCCCCTCTGTTGTTTCTTGTTCTCAGGCGTGGCCAGCACAGCTCCGCTATTTGCTGTAACGTGTCCCTGTCCACCCTGTAATGCTCTACTATCTCCAGGTCTTGTAGCCCCTGGTAGGTTACCCTTGGTCTGAACACTCTCCTTCTCCTCTGAGGCCTCACGGTAGTTGTCGGCACCCTCCTCCGCAACTCCGCCTGTCTCTGACACATGCTGATGTATCACGCCACGGCGGCACCCAACATATACATTTTAAAAGTTCCCGTGTGTTTACACCTAAAGTGCGCTTTGGAAATACGCTGTGTGTTGTGTGCATTCACACTTTATACTGTTGTGCTGTACACCCGGTGATGTCATTGGGTGTGTCTGTGCGGCCGTATCTGTGGATTATCTTCCGTGTTTTACCGTTGGCACTGCAATGCTGTTGCCTTTGGTGTTACATTACACTTGCCTGCATTGGTTTAGCTTTAGGCCTTACCTTACTGTTTCTGCACGTTGCGCATACTATTTCCTGGATTGCATCCTGCAGAGCCCTGTCATGTGTCGCCTCTGGGACATGGCATATCATGCATTTTGTCTGACGCCGCTATGCTACCTCTACTTGGCTGTGCTGTACCGGTTCTTCACTCTTTGCAATTCTGCTACATCCCCTACTTTCTTTGCATTCATATGCCTCCCCTTTACCGTTTTGCGGGTTTCTGCATGCAGAGTTGTCAGCTGCCACCAATTGCCCTTCGTGGGTTGATTGGTGTTGATTGCTCATTACGACTACAATTACACTGCTTCCGCATTTCCTCATATTCTCCGCATCACCTTCCTGTATCCGTTGTTGTTGACGGGTGGCCGTCACATGACTGGGTTAGGGGAACGAGTCATCCTCGTGCACATGCATCTCTGCACGCATTGTGTACTCTCAGCACAACTATTACCCCACACGGTCCTGCTGCTGTGATGTGCATTGTACAGCCCATGTTTGCTGGGTTCCAATGTGCTTCCTCCTACAGTGGCACACCCCTCTGCGGTTGATATATATTCCCTCTGGGCCACTCCTCAGTATATTACCGCCAGCGCTGCTTGGTGCAGCCTTACGCCGGCGGGTTTTTGCGATTCAGTATTATCTGCCTCATTTGCATGGCATTGACTACTAATACATAGTTACGGCGCCGAACACTGCCGCCACTCCTTGGCAACCCTTGCGCTGTGGTTGTGGCTTTCCATGCATACTATGGTGTATTGTGGCTGTGAAGCTGATATACTGCTCTTTTATGACATTGTCATATTATTTCATTGTTTCGCACCTTCCGCGGACATGTCCTGGGGTTCTGCTGTGGTTTCTGCGGACATACCATTTATGTCATTATTTACATTTTGTGCATGTTTTCTTTTGACATTCTCGGTGTCTTTCGCCATTGGCATATTGCACCAGTATGATACCTGACGCTGACAGCCTTCCATTACTCCTATGTCATGTTTGGATATATGTAGACCGCTTTTTGGTTTACATTGCCGCGCCCTTATGTTACGCCTGCACCACTTGCGGATCACTATATGCCTTCATTTGCATGGTGCAACACCGCACATGGGGTGTTTAACATACCACGCCGGAGGCGGCGCAACTCAGGCGCACGCCGGTAGTGCACGTGGAATTGGATCGTACCTGAATCGCTTGGCGGCCATATCTGGTGTTGTGGCCCACGCTTATGCACCTGGCGCAAGGTTCATGAACTCCGGACTGTCTTTTCTTAACTCAATATCTAGATAAGAAATCTTGTGCTCCCCATAGCTTGATGTAAAACTCAAAACTTCTGTAGTGTTGTTAAAGTAGTTGAGTAAGTCCATGGCTGTTCTTTCATCACCTTTTATGATGACAAAAATGTCATCCAAAACTCTTGTGTAGAAATAAAGTTGTTCATTAATATTGGAATTATTCCAAATATATCCGTCTTCCCAATGTGCCATGATCTGAGAAGCTTGCCCCACACGGGAACCCCATGGTGACCCCTATTTTTTGCAAGTAAAAGATGTTGTCAAACATAATGTAGTTGTTACTTAAAATTATGTCTAATAACTCAACTAAGCCAATTTCACTACTGGGGCTCCCAAGTTCTTTAGCTTACTGGAAACCCACTCAATTCCTTCTTGGTGTGGGATAGAGATGTATAGCTCCTTTACATCAATTGTCATGAAATTAAAGTCACCTCTAAATTCCAGTTGGCTTATTTCCTTCAGAAATGACCACGAGTCCTTACAAATTTGGTTCTCATGTTCAATATATTTCTTCAAAATAGAGTCCACTACTTTAGCAAATGTATGTAATACTGTTACGTGTGTCTACCAGTGGTCTCATAGGGGAGTCCTCTGTGTTTTTGTGGACCTTTGGTACACCAAATAATAAAGGAGTTTGTGTGCTGCCATGGTCATATAGTTGTACATATCTAAATCAATTTTTGCTTCTATAAACAAATCATTTATGTAAGCTTTTATTCTGGTACAGGCTATATTGAGTTTGTTTCTTGAAACATTTACGTATGTCTCACTGTCCAACAAAAGCTTCATTCTTTGTTTGTAATCATCTTTGTGCATAATAACTAACCCCCTCCCTTATCTGGTTTCATGAATCTGAGGGGTAGCTTTTGTATGTCACAAATTGCCTGTCATTCCTGTTTGGTAATATTTTGTTCACTTCTTACTATCTTTTACTTTCTATTATGTCTAAAATCTATTTTTCACTATGTAACTAGTACTTACAACCCGCCATTGCATAACAGTGTAGCCCTATTTTAAAAAATGTGAGAAATAGATTTTAGACATAGCATAGAAAACTTAATCCTCCTGTTCTGTTGGAACACCTCAATGCTTCTAGTACCACCGGTCTTGATAAGTTTGTTGAAATTTATAATCAGGCTCTAACATTTGCTCTTCACATGGTGAACCCAAGCAGCATACATCTTATCCATCCAGTTCCTCAAATGCCATGGTTAAACTCTGAGTTTCAGAAGCTCAGCAGGTCAAGCTGAAGAACAGAGCATGACGGCATCAATCTGCTCTGCTTGAGGACAGCATTACCTTGAATTCCCATTTGATTAAAAAGCAAAGATCTCAAAGGAACTCTGAAAAATTGTCTTGAAAGATCTCTCCTGTGACAAAGCAGCTTTTGCATTTGGATGTGTAACATAGCTCTTGTATTCCTTTAAACAACGGATGCAGGTATGCATCCGCTGCTGATAGTGTGTCCCACGCGAGATGTTGCGGTTATGCCGCTGTCATTGACTGCCTGTATGTTTGTGCTGCTATTGCGGCTTGTATCCCTTTGATATGTGCGATGGGGTATATCGGCGGTTGTGGGTGATGGGTACGGGTTGTGGGCCTTGCATTTCTACATACACAGTATGCTTGTGTGTGTGCTCCATCCCTGCCTGGGGAGCTGCAAGTTACCTGTCTGTTGTTCTGGGAGTGTAGGTTGTGTTGATGTCGTCTGGTGTTGGAATCGCCTGCATGTGTGCTTCCTGCATGTATTCCTCCGTCACATCAGTAGTATATCTGCGGTTGTTCATACGTGCCGACTATCCCTTGGCATTTTGTCCCGGATATTTACGGTCATTGTGGTCCTGTACTTGGGACGGCCTGTATACTACCGGTTGCCACCTATTCGGGTGGCGATTGCTTGTTTGATACTCATAGAACACACAGTGGTGTTTACGGGCCGGTACGTAGCCACGATCGGTGCCGGGGTAGCACATGCGTATTTCCGCGGTACATGACTATTGCTGTGTAACGTTGCCGACGTATCGTTTTGCAATTAACATATCGGTGTCATACATACGGTCATGGTTTGTACATACGTCCTTTGCATTTCATGTTGGCTATAGTCCTGTGGTACATTCTGGGACATTTTTGCTTTGCATCGTTTTACGTCGCCACGTGCCTAGCCAGGGAGGGGCTCTCAGTACTACTTTGGGGGTACTGCTGTACATACGCCTGTGGTTCCTATACTGTATGCCTACACATGTTATTCCACTCCGCCTGTCACATGTCACCTACATACACATTTTACAGTGGCACACGCATTACATTCGCACAGCGGAACACACGACACCCTCACCGCACACATACACATACTGCCGCTGTCACAGGGACGGTTGCACACAGTACCTGCGTTGCCCGCATCACCGGCAGCGGTGTCTACCTCCGCCCTCATATCCTAATAATGTTACCCGCACATGTACTGTTACTGTACCGTGGCCTGGCGATCATCCCGACTCGCGATTATGCATTTAGGTAGGTTGACCTTTCCATGGGTGGCGTTCCCTGTTCTGTCAACCCTCCCGGATACTCAGGTTGTCGTTCACTATGTTTACTATGTACAGATATCGCGTCTTACTTCTCTGTCACCTTGCATCCCTCTGATTCCCTGTCTTACCTGTTGTACTTTATATCTGTGTCTGTGTACATATATTTCTATGTGTGTAATGATATCTATCTCCATATCTGTGTATGCACATATGTACATATGTATACACCTTGCGGCGAACGTGGCAGCATACGGCAACGCCGTCTGCTGTAGGACCCACGTACGGTTAAGGTGTTGGCGTTCCATGCTCAGCTGGCTGTTGGGTGTGCAGTGTTTGGGTGCTACCTATGTTGGAGTCACACATGGGACCACCCATACGGTACACATTACGGGCGGCCATGTTTGTGTGCCGTCCATTTCACTGTGTGTGCAGGTAGGGAGGTGTCAGTCCATGGGGCCTATGCTGTCAGAGTATGTGCTATACGTTCCCTCTTTGCCAGGGCATAGGCATATTGGGTATGCCTCCGTCTGCCTACTGGGGCTGGCACAGTGTGTTCATGGCGCTGAACCCTCTGTGCCTGTGCTTGCCTTGGCAGTTGTGGTGGGCTTTGTGGCCCTTCACCATTATGTCCCTGCAGCAGCTGTTTCCGCAGGATCATATTATGTAGCATGGCACATACTATGAATATGTGGGCACATGTGCCTGGAGAGTACTGCAGGGCTCCACCGAATGTATCCAAGCACCAGAACCGTGATTTCAGCATCCCAAACACACGCTCTATGATTATTCTGGTTTGTGCGTGTGCCTCATTATGGCGTTCTTGCATGTGTGTGTGTGCATTTCTGATGGGTGTCATCATCCACGGCTCCAGTGCATAGCCAGCATCCCCACAAGGTGGCCTTGTGTGATGTCCCCTGGCGAATACCTGATACAGCTGTGAGGCATGCCAGATATGGGAGTCGTGGTAGCTTCCAGGGCTGCCAGCACACACATCCATGATAATGCCCTGCACATTGCAATACGACCTGGCAATTGATGGAGGAATCCCTTGCGGTTTATGTAGCGTCTGCCCTGCTCCCCAGGTGGTGACTTGATTTGTATGTGCGTACAGTCTATCGCACCCAGTACCTCCGGGTATTGTGCCACACGGTGGAAGTGGCATATTGCTAGCCAACTCCTCCTGAGATCTGGGGAAGTATATATACTCATGGGCATGTCGTAACATGGCATCCAGAAACTGGTGTAGTACCCTGGATGCTGATGCCTGTGAGATGCCCATTATATCTCCGGTTGGCCTTTGAAAGGTACCTGTAGCCAGTATTCGCATGCTTACACATACCTTTGTGTCCACTGGGATGGGCTCCCCTCTGTTGTTTCTTGTTCTCAGGCGTGGCCAGCACAGCTCCGCTATTTGCTGTAACGTGTCCCTGTCCACCCTGTAATGCTCTACTATCTCCAGGTCTTGTAGCCCCTGGTAGGTTACCCTTGGTCTGAACACTCTCCTTCTCCTCTGAGGCCTACGGTAGTTGTCGGCACCCTCCTCCGCAACTCCGTCTGTCTCTGACACATGCTGATGTATCACGGCCACGGCGGCACCCAACATATACATTTTAAAAGTTCCCCGTGTGTTTACACCTAAAGTGCGGCGTTTGGAAATACGCGCTGTGTGTTGTGTGCATTCACACTTTATACTGTTGTGCTGTACACCCGGTGATGTCATTGGGTGCGGCCGTATCTGTGGATTATCTTCCGTGTTTTACCGTTGGCACTGCAATGCTGTTGCCTTTGGTGTTACATTACACTTGCCTGCATTGGTTTAGCTTTAGGCCTTACCTTACTGTTTCTGCGCTATGCATACTATTTCCTGGATTGCATCCTGCAGAGCCCTGTCATGTGTCGTTTCTGGGACATGGCATATCATGCATTTTGTCTGCCGCCGTTATGCTACCTCTCTACTTGGCTGTGCTGTATCGGTTCTTCACTCTTTGCAATTCTGCTACATCCCCTACTTTCTTTGCATTCATATGCCTCCCCTTTACCGTTTTGCGGGTTTCTGCATGCAGAGTTGTCAGCTGCCACCAATTGCCCTTCGTGGGTTGATTGGTGTTGATTGCTCATTACGACTACAATTACACTGCTTCCGCATTTCCTCATATTCTCCGCATCACCTTCCTGTATCCGTTGTTGTTGACGGGGTGGCCGTCACATGACTGGGTTAGGGGAACGTAGTCATCCTCGTGCACATGCATCTCTGCACGCATTGTGTACTCTCAGCACAACTATTACCCCACACGCCGGTCCTGCTGCTGTGATGTGCATTGTACAGCCCATGTTTGCTGGGTTCCAATGTGCTTCCTCCTACAGTGGCACACCCCTCTGCGGTTGATATATATTCCCTCTGGGCCACTCCTCAGTATATTACCGCTGCGCCGTTTGGTGCAGCCTTACGCCGGCGGGGGTTTTGCGATTCAGTATTATCTGCCTCATTTGCATGGCATTGACTACTAATACATAGTTACGGCGCCGAACACTGCCGCCACTCCTTGGCAACCCTTGCGCTGTGGTTGTGGCTTTCCATGCATACTATGGTGTATTGTGGCTGTGAAGCTGATGTGTATTATACTGCTCTTTTATGACATTGTCATATTATTTCATTGTTTCGCACCTTCCGCGGACATGTCCTGGGGTTCTGCTGTGGTTTCTGCGGACATACCATTTATGTCATTATTTACATTTTGTGCATGTTTTCTTTTGACATTCTCGGTGTCTTTCGCCATTGGCATATTGCAACAGTATGATACCTGACGTTGACAGCCTTCCATTACTCCTATGTCATGTTTGGATATATGTAGACCGTTTTTTTTGGTTTACATTGCCGTGCCCTTATGCTACGCCTGCACCACTTCGTGGATCACTATATGCCTTCATTTGCATGGTGCAACACCGCACATGGGGTGTTTAACATACCTACGCCGGAGGCGGCGCAACTCAGGCGCACGCCGGTAGTGCACGTGGAATTGGATCGTACCTGAATCGCTTGGCGGCCATATCTGGTGTTGTGGCGCCTACGCTATGCGTGCACCTGGCGCAAGGTTCATGAATCCCGGGGACTGTCTTTTCTTAACTCAATATCTAGATAAGAAATCTTGTGCTCCCCATAGCTTGATGTAAAACTCAAAACTTCTGTAGTGTTGTTAAAGTAGTTGAGTAAGTCCATGGCTGTTCTTTCATCACCTTTTATGATGACAAAAATGTCATCCAAAACTCTTGTGTAGAAATAAAGTTGTTCATTAATATTGGAATTATTCCAAATATATCCGTCTTCCCAATGTGCCATGATCTGAGAAGCTTGCCCCACACGGGAACCCCATGGTGACCCCTATTTTTTGCAAGTAAAAGATGTTGTCAAACATAATGTAGTTGTTACTTAAAATTATGTCTAATAACTCAACTAAGCCAATTTCACTACTGGGGGCTCCCAAGTTCTTTAGCTTACTGGAAACCCACTCAATTCCTTCTTGGTGTGGGATAGAGATGTATAGCTCCTTTACATCAATTGTCATGAAATTAAAGTCACCTCTAAATTCCAGTTGGCTTATTTCCTTCAGAAATGACCACGAGTCCTTACAAATTTGGTTCTCATGTTCAATATATTTCTTCAAAATAGAGTCCACTACTTTAGCGCAAATGTATGTAATACTGTTACGTGTGTCTACCAGTGGTCTCATAGGGGAGTCCTCTGTGTTTTTGTGGACCTTTGGTACACCAAATAATAAAGGAGTTTGTGTGCTGCCATGGTCATATAGTTGTACATATCTAAATCAATTTTTGCTTCTATAAACAAATCATTTATGTAAGCTTTTATTCTGGTACAGGCTATATTGAGTTTGTTTCTTGAAACATTTACGTATGTCTCACTGTCCAACAAAAGCTTCATTCTTTGTTTGTAATCATCTTTGTGCATAATAACTAACCCCCTCCCTTATCTGGTTTCATGAATCTGAGGGGTAGCTTTTGTATGTCACAAATTGCCTGTCATTCCTGTTTGGTAATATTTTGTTCACTTCTTACTATCTTTTTACTTTCTATGCTATGTCTAAAATCTATTTTTCACTATGTAACTAGTACTTACAACCCGCCATTGCATAACAGTGTAGCCCTATTTTAAAAAATGTGAGAAATAGATTTTAGACATAGCATAGAAAACTTAATCCTCCTGTTCTGTTGGAACACCTCAATGCTTCTAGTACCACCGGTCTTGATAAGTTTGTTGAAATTTATAATCAGGCTCTAACATTTGCTCTTCACATGGTGAACCCAAGCAGCATACATCTTATCCATCCAGTTCCTCAAATGCCATGGTTAAACTCTGAGTTTCAGAAGCTCAGCAGGTCAAGCTGAAGAACAGAGCATGACGGCATCAATCTGCTCTGCTTGAGGACAGCATTACCTTGAATTCCCATTTGATTAAAAAGCAAAGATCTCAAAGGAACTCTGAAAAATTGTCTTGAAAGATCTCTCCTGTGACAAAGCAGCTTGCTACCTTGTTTCAAGTGGTGGAGAGACTGTGCAGTCTAAACTACCTGTCACCATGGAAGGTTTTATTTGCAAAGCATGGAATTCATCAGCTGAACTCTTCGTGACTAAGTTTGTCCTTATTAGGTCTCAAGAATTGCAAGCTACTGGTTAGGACATTGTGATGTATCCCTGTGAACTAAGTGTGCTTCTTGGTTGATGACATTTATGAATATGATGCTTTTATCTCTAAGGTTTCCAATACAAGTACATTTATCTGTGCTTTGGACCCTTGCCCTACAAAATCAAGTCTTGGTGTGTATGGAGGTTCTAGTTCTATACCTTTATCAGATTGTCACCACCTCATTCAGGACAGGAATATTTCATTTTCTTTCTAAAGGAGGCATTTTCCTCCATTTCGTAACAAGAATGATTTAGATTCTGACAATCTAGATAATTATAATCTCATCTCCAACCTTCTGTCAATTGATAATTGTCCTTGAGAAAGTAATGTATATTTAAATGGAATTATATTTTGGAGATAACATCAATGAACTTTTCCAGTCCAGTTTTACAGCTATACATAATACTATGATGGCTTTCACAGTAATAGTCAGTGACCTTGTTTTAAAAAGGAGTTTATTTTGCTCTTCTTTTCTGATCCTTTTTGATCTCTCATCAAGATTTGAAATGGTGAACCATTTCATTCTTCTTGACAACTTGGAGAAGTACTGCTATATTTCTGGTGCTGTTTTAGACTGGTTTCCCTCGTATCTCAGGTTGAACCTAGAGAGTATTATCTGAAGTTAATTCATCTTCTTACCATCCGTTTTGCAGAGTACCACAAGGTTTCATTCTTGTTCCTCTTCCTTTTCCATACAGATGTTTTTCTAATAATTAAGTGGCCTCAAGTTGAAATCAACTCATGGTGGCTCTATGGTTAGACTCCAAAGGGTTTTTATGGCATATTATGAAAGTAGATTGCCAGGCCTTTCTTCTGCACAGATACTGCTGTTGCACAGTTGTGCTCCAATCAGGTTTCAAACCCAGGTCTACCAGTTAGCAATCCAGCATCTTAACTTTCGTGCTATCGGGCTGGAGTAAGCACATGATTCTCTAGAGGGCATCATTCATTTGAGAAGGCTACATATATTGATGACACCCAACTATACCTCTAATTCCTTCAGGAGCCTTTTACTCTAAACTATCTTGCAAGACATTTGGAAAACATCCAGACTTCTTGGATGATCAGAATCTATCTTCAGCTTTATAGCTTTAAGACAGTGGCACTGATTGTTCATGCTGCACTTAGTGATTTTTCACTGCTAGTCTTACTTTCACCTTATCTTCTATACTGGAGAAAAGCTGAGCCTCATATCTAAGATATGTGATCTAGCAGTGATCATTGATCTCTGGTCCATGTTGATAGACTAGATTGTAGCCATCATCAAATAACTTATTTCCATTTAGGAATATCTTCATGATCAAAGATCTTATGGAAATCAAAGGCATTGTAGAATGCTCTAGGGTAGTGAGTCTTATGACTATTATGCAATGCCAGTTCCCACCCTAGACTGTACCTCTCTTCTCCTGAAGAACTATGTCATTGATGCCCGGGGTGAATTTATGAGTACTCATTCAATTGGCCAAGTCCCTTTTGAAGGCAGATAGTGTGCCACACTGTTTTATCTGCATGGAGAGTCTATTCCAGCCATGAAGGAGATGTTGAATAATGAATGTGTCTCTTTACCTTGCTTTATTGATCTGATGAAGCAGGTTTAGATCTCTTGGTTGTGTATTTGTGAGACTGTTTCATAAAGGTAGAAGAGCTCCTGGAATATTGGGGCACATTATTGCTTGGAAGGAACCTATATGACAAACAAAAGAAGAACAGTGCTTATGGTCCTTTCTGGCAGTTTAAAAATTTAAGGGTGTGATCCTTTTTATTAGGAACTGAGGGATCTTTTCAACTGTTTGATGTGTCTGATAAGGTGCATCCCAAAGGGGGTGTTGTATTCTATAATTGCTATGATCAGTGATGAATACACAAGGTCAATAACCTTGCGATATGGATGATATTTTCCTGGCAATCAGCTGCTCCAAGTAGAATGATTTCCTGACAACTGTTGCTACATTGTGGTCAAAGAAGAGGGAATTATCAACCTAGCTTCCCAGGTCTTACATTTCATATTGAAGTTGGGTATTGTCAATGCTATATGCTTGGGGATGGTGTGTTTGCTAAATGTGACAATGATGCATTTTTTTAGCATTTAATTTAAGCTTATTTCAAATACACCAGGCATTTATAAGTGTAAGTTTCTGTTGGAGTGCTTCTGTGTCAGAGGGAGATTTGGCAATGACTCCCAGTTTACAGTCACTTGCAAACGTGTTTGGCCATAGAGCTTGGTTTTCAGTCTGTAGCTTAGATAAAATAAATATAAAAAAGTGGTCCCATCACTGTTCCCTGTGCTATACTACTGGTCACCTTTATTTTCTCTGACTCTGCTCTACAACCCACACCATGTGAGTTCTGTCTTTTAGCCAGTTTGTTATCCCACCTTGTCATTTCCCTACAGTGGTGCTTGCATGTGTCTTCACCCAGATGGACTATTGCAATGGTCTTAATTGAGGCTTCTTGACATATGACTTGACACCCTGAAACTGATGCAGAACTCCAGAGCCTGGTCACTTACTGGAGTGTTTAAGTATGAACACATTACACTGGTAATTTGAAACTTGTACAAGCTGCCAACTGGAAAGCAGATTAAGTTTAAGATTCACACGTTAGTCAACCTAGGTTTGCATGTCCTGATTCCCCCTCATCTGCAGGATCCTTTGTCATGGTACTGGCAAAGGTGATCTCTAAAGTTAGTTTCCTAAGGGCTCTTAGCATTTCCACTAGTTTAGCCTGAGTTCTTTGTGACTTGGTCTTTCAGTTACCAAGGTCATTAGTTGTGAAACTTGCTGCATGGTTGACTGAGAATGATACCAACTCTTGCTGACCTTAAACATGCTTTAACGATCCATCTATTTGACCTGACTACAGTTAATGCAGATTTTATTTTTTTTTATTTAATTTACCATCTTGGTATGTGTTCATGCTTGAATCTAGAATATGTTCCCTGCAGAAAAGTTTACTTGTTTTACTATTAACTTTACAGTTTTTAGTTTATTTGATAAGTTTTACATTTTCATTTCTTCCTTGTGTTATTTTATTGACTGTTTCTCTTTTACATTAATTCCATGTGCAATGTTTAGATACAAAAACTTTAATAAAGGTGAAGTTGAAGTTCAAATTTTAGAAACAAGATATCCTGCATAACCAGGCCTAGTGACAGAACTAATAAAGATATTAGGTGCAGAGATAAGGGGAAAAAAACAGCTTGAGAAAATCCGATAATGTTTTGAGGACCAACAGACTCTCTTTTAATAAAGGACAAACCGCATTAGTGATTACTATAAAGCAAACAACAATGACCCTTTTTTAATGTCAGAAGCTTACCAGATAAATTAATAAAATGGTGAATGAATAAAGAGATGAATGGGGACAGACTGACCCAAACATGGTTCTTTTCAGAAACATTGGATTGATACTGGTGGTGGTGAGAAAATTATTATGAGTGTGATACAAATAAAGTACTTTAATGTCAAATGTTTATGTTAAAAAGAAAGATTCCCAGAGAGATGCAAACACCTCTTCTTGATGTGAACTATAAACATGTTAATAATACTTTCTAGTTTATGTAACCTGAAAGTAATGTAGAAGCACTGTTGTTAGATGAAAATGTTTACTTTTAACCAATTAATTTTACTGAGGTATAACAGACTTTTTTTACTATGCAGTGAGTGCATAGTGCTTGCGTCTGTGTCTGACTGTGTGTGTGTGTGTGTGTGTGTGTGTGTGTGTGTGTGTGTGTGTGTGTGTGTGTGTGTGTGTGTGTGTGTGTGTGTGTGTGTGTGTGTGTGTGTGTGTGTGTGTGTGTGTGTGTGTGTGTTTGTGTGTGTTTCCATATACAGGAGGAGAAATGGTGCAAAGACATTATGCCGCATGCCATAGCATTAATGTAAAAGTGTTTAAATCAAAGCATACAACAGTGATAGGAAATGAAACAGATCC
Organism: Protopterus annectens; assembly: GCF_019279795.1. Classification (NCBI taxonomy): domain Eukaryota; kingdom Metazoa; phylum Chordata; order Ceratodontiformes; family Protopteridae; genus Protopterus; species Protopterus annectens. The sequence goes on from NC_056733.1 coordinate 1,520,405,638, forward strand.
GCCATCTTGAAAGTGGTGTTGTAGTTTAATGCAGTATTTTTTTCACATACATCTCTGCTATCCCATCACTTCTCCCAAAGATTTGATTCTGAGCAATTTGTTAAATATAAAAATAGAAACTTTAACCCGTGACCCAGGTTTCACAAAATTAGATCTAATAGTCAATCTGCAGCTAAAGAAACAAACTATACTTACAAAGGCTGTGGGAGTTTATTCACCCTAAAGAAATGCATCACTGGTTCTGGATATAGAATTTTATGCTATGGACTATGACATCTGCATTTAAAGTGATAGTTCACTGATTAGACACAGCTTATACTCTAAAACTGAAAATAATTCATAAAGCTTTATGCAATGATAAAATATTTAAGCAATCAAATGAAATGTAAATCTTCTGGATATTAAAATGTTAAAGATATTAAATAATTATATCTATATGCCCCCTTTGGCATGTACCTTGCCAAGCACATGCAGCAGTTGGAGAGACCACAAAGGTTCCTAACCAGGAAAATCCATGGTCTCAAACATCTATCCTATACAGATAGGCTAAAAGTGATGTCCCTCTACTCAGTCTCATACAGACTGCTCAGAGATGACCTGTATCTGGCATACAAGGTCATTTTGGGCCTAGCCTTGATGGAGTTGCTGCATATCCATAAGACAAACTCCACTCGTGCAACCCACATGCAAGGCCGTAACCTGGTCTGTGATATTAATAGAACTTGTTGTGGGATAGCTTTTAATCCCAGAAACTCCCCCATCTGTGGAATAGACTCCCTCTCCATGTCAAGCAGGGTACCTCTCTAGTCCTCTTTAAGAGGAACCTGGATGATTGGATGGGAAACAGAAATATACCCCTGGGATCCCACCTGTGTCCCTGATGGGCAGGGGAAACAGGTGCTGACTTTGAGGGAACACGGGCAAAATTCTTGGCTAGGCTTATAAGGGCCTCCAGGCCAATAGCGTAATATCATCCTATGAACCTATGAATATGTATATTTCTGCATGCTTGTCCCATTCTGCAACCAAATTACCAAATCCAGAAATGAATTATTAATATGCAAATGTTACCTAGAGAATTTTGAAATGACAAGCTTAGTCTACATACTGTTTAGCAAATTAGCATAGACACCTTGTGATGACCCTCCACTGGGCCAGTAACCAAGGAGCCTCAATCCTCACCACTGGCACCAGTGGGGGACATTCACTGGGAGGATAACAGGCACATGCACAGTTTCTCCAGATGCAGTTCTCTGCATCAACCACAATCAAGCACAATTTCCCTTAAGAGCACACACCAGTCTGGAGAGTGGTTCTTCTTTCTTTATCCAGCTTGCCAATAAGACTCCCCTCTAGTACAGCTATAGAGTTGAGTCCTTAGCCAGGGTTCCAAGCCAAGTCCTCCAACACTCTCTCTTTCCAGCCAGTGCTTTGTATCACTGCCCAAGTAGCTGACACACAAACCTTCTTTGAGATTTGATTTGCACACACACACATACATACACACACACACACACACACACACACACACACACACACACACACACACACACACACACACACACACACACACACACACACACACACACACACACACATCTGGGAAAGGCTGGCACAGGTTTACTACCTATGCCCCCTTTTACCCAGACTATAAGGTAGCTATCACTGCCACCAGAACACCTCATCGGCTACTTTAAGGCCCTTAACCAAAGGTGTCCAATTTTACTGTGTAATGTTAATACTAATACAAATGGTAGTTTGACCAAGAGCAATGCTATTAGGAGTGTCCTACAAAGTGTCACCAAATAAATATGCAAATACTCTCAAAACCTAAATATCTCCACAAAGATTAGCCACAATGAAGGTTTAAATATATTTAATAATAAATAATAAAAGAACAAGACAATACTGAATATCTATTCACAGTGACATCAGAGTTTAAAATCACAGTAAATATTTAAAAATAACATTGAAAGACAGGCACAGACAAATAAAGAAAAACAATATCTAAACTAAGCTTCACTATATTCCTGACTGAATCTAAGAGAATCATTATTCCCTAATAATGTACTTCATAGAGCAAGGCAGATAATGTGGTGAATGGTTCTTCTTGTTGTCAGACCCAAGCCAGAATACAGAATGCTCAGTCTCACTAAGAGACTTCTCAAAATAATATCTGAATTATTACCTCTGGAATAGCTTGCAGAATGACATCACTTTTTGTCATATGACTTCTAGTTTTGAAGCAAACCCCCGGTGCTGGAAGCTAGCAGGATTTAGCACCTACCTGTAAAACTACACACATGCAAGGACTTTTGCTCAGATCTGTGGCTGGTGCTGGAAGTCATAAAACAATTGCATACCTCCACACTTCCAGAGTAGTAATACATTCACCCCAAAGACAATACAGAAATCTTCCTAGTACAGACTCTGTGTCTCTGGCTGCATTGAAACCTGTGAGATAGCATCTTTATGGCCCTGCCTTGTTTTCTCTATTAAAACAATGCATATACATTTAAACAGTTACAATAGTGCACGTGCATTTCTGTTCTCTCCAGTAGAGCACACTGTGGATACATTTCAAACACAAGCACTTTACAAATACATTTTCAGCACAAACATCTGTGCAAATCAGTTTGATATGCACATGACATACAGTTCTAATACATTTGTATCACAAGCATCTTGTATAAATCAGTTTGATATTTACAAATAACCAAGTAGTATGAAGCACAAAACACTCCACTGGATCTACGATTGGTAAAATTTAATTAGTGTGCAAATGACATATAATTATTTACAAAATTCTAGCTAGCTGTGCTGGCAGTATCTTCTATTGTCACACACCTGAAGGATCATGGGTCCCAACTTAAGGATCAAAGACAGCAGAAAAGACACAGAATAACATTTGGATCAAATTTAGCAGGGAAGCAGCCAGTAGTGACTCAAACAGACAGTTTGGTTAAATTTTTGTTGGGGTCCCAGAAATACCACAGCTCGAACAGAAGAGTTGAATAAAAAACTTTTATTCCTTACAGAACAACAAAGTCAAGTTGAGTTAAAAACATAAAAATCTTCCCTGGTTAAGCGCTTTCATCTGCAGGAAATGCAGATTTCATCAGAACCATGAACATAAGTTCTGATGAAATCTGCATTTCCTGCAGATGAAAGCGCTTAACCAGGGAAGATTTTTATGTTTTTAACTCAACTTGACTTTGTTGTTCTGTAAGGAATAAAAGTTTTTTATTCAACTCTTCTGTTCGAGCTGTGGTATTTCTGGGACCCCAACAAGGATTGTTACTTGGTTTTGTGTCTTGCTACTTTTCGTGTAGTTTGGTTAAATTTGACTTGACTGACCTAAAAAAAAACTGCTAGTCTCCCTACAAGTAGGTTTCCTTCCATTGTTTCCAGGAAAAAAATGGTGAAGTTATGCTTTGAAAATATGTATGCTGTCTTGAATGTTAAGACAAATTTGTAAATTTTATTTATTTATTTATTTATTTATTTATTTAACATTTCTTTACCGGGATGGTCCGACTGGACAACAGCATCCATTTTCAGCAGAGGTCCAATGAGAAAAGCTCCAGCACTTTTTCAAGTACAACAAAAAGTTTACTATACAGTTATATATGTATCCACTTACAGTCTAGCAGAGATCAGTAAAGCAATTTATATACATAGGAGATTAATCAACAGGAATATATACACAAGAGATGTGAATAACACATAAGTCTTAGATTTTCTTAAATCTCTACAGTACATTTAGTATGTCATCTGACAGAATACACTTTACAACTGTGAGGAAGACAACGGGATATAGATAAGGGAGAAGGAGGTTACAGGAGTTACAGAGTGGGTAGAAGTGCAGTTAGAGGTTCTATCTGAGTGAGGGAATGTTATCCAGGGTTAGTACATGAGCAGAGCCAAATAGTTGTTAGATGATCTTTCAGTAATTTCTTAAATTTGGTGATGCTGGAGGTGAATCTAATACTAATGGGTAGGGAATTCCATATTTTGGCGATGACTGTTTGAGTAAATGCTTAAAACAATAAAGAAGGTGAATAGTGAAGAAAATTAGGTGTGATTTTAACTAACAAGTATGGTGGTGAGATGCATGGCTTCAAAGTAGTCTGGGCCCCAAAGTATAGTTACTTCACTAGTGGACATATGTAACATAATACATAAAGTGATACACTTTAAAGTAAAAGCCTGCACAGAATAACACATCTTTCCAGATTTTCCAGTACAAAAAAAATAAAATGGAAGCTACTGGAGCCACAGTGTAACTGAAGTTATCTTAAATGGATGTCAAAAAATTATTCATAACCATTTAACTGATTAATATTTAAAAAATACTGACTTAACCACTGTGGATACAACACCTTTTGTTGGTATGAACAGTGTGTTATCATGCTGCTTGCTAATGACGGAAAACAAAAGAAAACATAAGGAAACAAAAGTTTATTTTAGTTGTAGATAAGAACCTGGGGATTTTGTTTTATTACAGACTAGGGAATAGTACAGGATCACTTCATGAAATGGAAATTTTACAAAGAATAGAAATCAAGAACTGGAACTCTGCACACGATAGTGAAACGAAAACAAAAAAAATCTATGAACCTCTTCCAAAGAGGAGACTTTTAGCTTAAAAGAAAGTACTAGGGAGTACTATTCAGGAGTGTCATACAGTTCAAATTCCTGTAAATGAAATGTAGTGAAGAAGTCAGGCAGTACCAGGCAGAAACTAGAGAGATTATATGATTAAAGTATTGCCTGCATGTATAGGGTCTTTCCTCTGCCAACAGAGTATTACACCAACGAGAAAGGAAACACTTAAAAGAAATCTATAAAGGTATCTGCTGGTTCATAGACACAGTTTTAGGTGGGTGCTACTGCAAGACGGCAAGAAATAGAACTGATAGCCCTGCTTAGCAACTGGCTGATAAATGGCATGATTTACATTCAAGCTGCTAAGTTGCCTTGGTACACTCACAGTCTGTTATAATGTATCTTGCTGTGGAAAGAAAAAGCAAAAGTCGTTCTTCACTCATGCACTACAACTTTTTTTGGCTATAGAAACAATTGCATGATTTATAGTGTATGGAGTTGGCCTTTCACGTGTATTATCATATGCCTGTCTCTGTCTGGCCAGGTACTATATGGAGAAATAAGCAACTGTCATGTACTCTATCTGCTTGTTGTATTCTACTTTGCTCAGTGGGATGCTTATACTGTAGTTGTATGGTCTGCATACCTCTCAACTCTCCAGAATTTCAAAGAATGTCCAGATTTTTGCCTCATGTTTTTGGTCTGTTCCTCATAAAATGTATTGTTTTTTGAGAAATTACTGAGGACTGAAGTGGATTGGAGTCACTAAATAATGACACTCATTTGAATTTCAGACTTCATACCCTTCAGAAAATGCATGCCAACAGAATTCCTGTTATTGTAGGAACTTTATAAGTTTATAAGAGCAGTATTTAAAATCTGTCTCTATATCTTGGCCTTTCTCCCCCGATTATTTAAGGCTTTGTGCAGATTTTTGCACAAAGAGGTTGACAGGTATAAAACAAAATAAAAATAACAAAAAATGACACCGCCAGACAATATAACAGTCCAAGCTTTAATTAAACACTAAGCACTTTCACCCAATGTCATCCTGGGCTTCCTCAGAGTGTATTACTTCCATCAATTAGTCCATTTAAATACTAACAAATCACATGATTTCCCAGTTCAGCATGAAAATAAAAATACACATACAAAAATCCTTTACAAGTCTTAAAACATTAAAATATTCAAATAAAGCACAAAGAACAAATAATGGAGAGCTGCTAATTGTATATGTTAAACAAAATCTGTTAAAATATGTGCAATAAAAATGTTTATACAATTCATAGTTGCATTGACTTTAATTTCAAAACACTAGTCACAGTGCAACTGTCATTAATGCCTTGTTTGGTAGTAGCATTTAGTCTAAGCTGCCATTCTAACTCTAGTATCTCAACATTAATTTTTACATCACCTCCTCTTGGAGAAGAAATGACAAGGTCAATAATAAAAAATGTATATTTCCTAAAGTTTTCACAACCTAAACTGTGCATATATAAGGCATTTTTGGTCTTATATTTTATGTCCCTAATATGTTCATCTACTCTTTCCTTTAACTTTCTTGTAGTCTTACCTACATAGAAAGCTGAACATGAGGTACATGTTGCTATGTAAACAACTAAGTTGGTATTACAATTGCATTGCCCTGGGAATGAAATACTTCGGCCATATCCTTCTACCACCACATATGGTCCTTCGTTTATGTACTTATGAACTCTACACATTACATTTTGTCATCTTAGAATGATAGTTTTGACTCTTTGTAACTATAGTCTTTTCAAGAAACCCTTTTAGGTTACGCCCCCTACTGTAAGTAATTTTCGGGGATCCACACAAAATTTGTTTCAAACTCTCATCAAAAAACAAGTCCAAGTATCTGTATAGCATTTCTCTAAAATTCTCTGTCTCATGGTTATATGGTAGTATTAACTTTCTTTCATTTTCCACTACATTTTTATCATTTAAGGAAGTCCCTTTCAGGGTCAAGAGAAAAGGAACAAATTTCTCTGTTCTCTTTTTCAGAACTTCATTTCTAACCTTGATTAAAATTCTCGTTGGGTATCCCCTTTCTTTGAACATCCCTATTAATTTGTACATTTCTTGATTGAAAATAATTTCATCACTAATTAATCTAGCGATCCTGACCATTTGCTCCTTAATCACACTATGCTTCTGGTGTGAAGGGTGACAACTGGTGTAATGAAGCAGGGCATGTGAATAAGTTTCTTTCCTGTATACAGTGGACTCCATTGTTGAAGTTTCATTATTCTCGTACAAACAAATGTCCAAAAAATCAATTGTCTTTGTTTTCCACGTGAATCTCATAAATGCAGTGGTGTTACTCAAATATTCAACAAACCTGACCATTTCTTCCTCTGTACCTTTCCAAAGCAATAGTATATCATCAAGGTACCTGAACCTTGCCATCACTTTTCCCATACATATAGATGGAAAAACATACCTTTTCTCCCATTCTGACAGAACAAGATTTGCATATACGGGGGCACACCTAGATTTCCATTGCCACCCCAGTGGTCTGACGAAAATATTCCCCCCTCAAAATACAGGTAATTATTTTTCAGAACCACTTCCATCAACAAGTTTCTTTTCACAGTTGTTTGTATCTTTTGGCTTTTCCCGGTTAGGGGTCACCACAGCAGAACGCCGGTCCACTAATGATTGGCAGTAGATTTTTACATACTGGCTTGCCAGGCCTAACGCACAACCTTCAATGAAGGAATGCCCATTCACGCATGTCTCTACACAGAAGACGCTCTAACTGAAAATCGAACGGGCAACATCTAACTGCGAGGCGACAACGCTACCGCAGCACCACCACTGCAGTCACTTTCTTTTCACAGTGTGTATGCCTTCAATATTCATTAAAGGATCACCAAATAACTCAATTCCTTCACTATGTGGAATGACTGAAAACAAATTAATGACATCAATTGTAACAAACATGAAAGCCTCTTTTATACACAAGTCTCTCAGAACCTCTAGACAATGCCAAGAGTCCCTAAGAATCTGATTTTTATACCTTATAGCTGTCTTACAGTGCAAATCTATGTATGCTGCTATAGGCTCTGTCTTTGTATTCCTTGCTGGTACTATAGGACGCAGAAGGGGGTTGTTTAAATCCTTGTGGATTTTTGGTATATATTTAAGCAACTAACCAATCAAAAATAGCTATAGTTAAAGCATTCAAACTCTTAAAGTACTAGTTCCACTGAAATTGCTATACTACATTCCATACAAAAAACAACTAACTTACAGTTAGGACATTGACATTAAAAACTGTATTTGTTAAAAAAATATACAACTATTCCCTGTAGCCCCTAGCTTTTAAAAAAGGCTGTATATGGACTTTATCACTGAGGCAATGTCCTATATCAGCACATATATGAATGATCCGTCTTGTTTCTGACAATTCAGTCTTGTTCATAAAATCACCTCCTTGTCCTTTGAACCACATTTAAATAATTTAATATATATGCCAATTGCAACACATATCATGTTGTGTATTTAGCTTACTGCTTGAAATGTCAGTCATTCTATGTTAAAAAAACTGACAGAAGACTTAGGGATAGAATTAGTGAAAATTTTAGTAACATTAAGAACACCAATAATATTAGTGCCTTAGCTAAGCATGTTGCCCAATATGACCCCTCACATAAACTTATGGTTTTAGTAGTAGAGAGATTGGCAGTAACCCTTAGATGAGGTGATTTTATGAACAGGATAGCACAAAACAGAATGTGAATTAGTGCAATTTACTGACTTGTAAACCATCACCTTTTCTCAAACAAATTTCCAAGTTTAGAAGGGATGAAGCAAAATTTTGTGGTAAAATTGACAGCTGAGCAGTAGGAGTGTGCACACACATGCACGCGCACACACACACACACACACACACACACACACACACACACACACACACACACACATACACACACACTCACACTCACACGCACACACACACACATACACACACATGCATGTAAGCACACACACACACACACACACACACACAGACACTAGCACACATGCACACATGCACACACACAGACACACACGTGCAAGAGCGTGCACACACACATGCCCGCACACACACACAGACACAGACACACACACGCACACACACACACACACACACACACACACACACACGCACACGCACACACGCACACACGCACACACTCACACACACACACACCACACATGCACGCACGCACACACATACACACGCATGCTCACACACACACACACATACACACACATGCGCACATGCACTTGCGCACACACACACACACACACACACACACACATGCACACACACACACACACACACACACACACACACACATGCACGCACACACACATACACACACACACACACACACACACACACACACACACACACACACACACACTTGTGCCCAGCAATTACAACTGTTTTTCATCACACCTCCGAAGTCTCAATATGATTGTGATTTAATAAGTTCAAAAGTACAGGAGAACAACGAACGTTGAACATTGTTTTGTACAGGAAGGCAAAGCTACCCACAACACTCAAGCTTAATTATCAACTCTGAGATTGCAATACTTCAGATGAAAGGGAATGTTCTGAGAAATGGCAAGCCTGGATTTAATACATCGACATTTTCAGTCATTTAGTCTTTTTTTTTTTTTCCAGGACTCACACTAAAAAGTCTTAAAATTTCAAGCAATACGTAAATAAATATCATTTTGATGCACTTATTCTTATTACTGTCAGAATGTATACAGTGCAGCTAACTGCAACCCCCTACAAACTTACACACACACACACACACACACACACACACACACACAATCCAAAGACCTACCATTTCCCTTCATCTCTGAATGTAAAAGGAATCCAAAAATCCAAAAAAAAAAAATAATAAATTAAAAGTGATTTGCAGGAAGCACATCAACTTATATGGGAACTGAACCAATTAATCAAATACTGGAAGGCAGCAACACTAGTCTCCATACCAGTGTCCACATCAATGAAAGGATCAAAAGTCATCATGAAAAATTTTAGAAAAGGCAGCTACCATAGAATGTATCTCAGTGTTGCTGTCATTCTCTGAACTGCATTTCTTGGGGCCATTGCTATTCCTCCCATCTTCTTTGATCAAAAAGTCTGGATAAAGCCAAAAAGAATATGGATAAAAGGTGAGGGACAATTATTAAATAATGTTCTAATTCAATTAAAAGGTAATAGAGCAATGGGATTTATACCATAACACGTTTTCTGAATAAAAAGACATATAAAACTCTAATGCCTGGCATTGCTATCTGACTGTAGTCTTCAGCGATTCACTAGAAAATCAAAACTGTACAACTTTATGATGGAAAGGGCAATAGGACATATTAAAAAAATAAATAACTAAATAAATAAATGTTAAAACTGAGAGGTATGGAAATGGTAGGTTTAGCTGCTTTTTAACTAGATTTTGAAAAATCTTCTTCTCTTTTCTCCCATAAACACAAGCACTATGACATCCGAAACTCATAGTTAACAGCTGGGGATGTACAGTCCTGTCCTGCAACCTCTGGCCAATATACATACTAACAGTGATATTTGCTGTAATTTGAAGTAGAACAAAAGTGCCAAAATACTGCAGTCTGAAATCTAATATGTTCCCTGAGTTGTATACTTTTGGCTTTACTTTGCAGCTCACCTGTGTGGTTACCATGTTAATTTAAGCAGAAGAAGAAAAACAGCTTCACAACTACATGCATTTTGACCATTATAAATCATCTTCTTTTCCAAAACTTGCAACATGCTGATGGTATGGGTACTGCAAGTGTAGTTATGACTATTTTTCTTTATTTAGAAGAATAAAATCGCTAGATACAGGAGCTTGGAAATGATGGAAGTGGCTGGTACTTTTGAATTCTCCTAGGGCAAAGTTATCACATTCTAAATGAAGTACTCTGAAATTACTTTTTTTCACATTCTTTTTGAAAATTAAAACTGCAAATACACTTGTTTCCTTAGTGTCCCTTATGTTCAGAACATAAGCCATCTAAAATGAGTTATCATCAGTGCTGATCATAACCAAATGTGCTAACATTGCTCCCTCACAATGCTGAAATACTTACCCACCTTGATACATTACCCTGCCTGTCAAAGGCTTAGGGCATAAGTAACTTACCAATCAGTTCCAGTATGGTGGCTGTTCTGGATCTGCTTTTCTCTCTGGATATGAATATAGAGTAGTGCTGAAAGGCTTTTCTCCTTGGAGAAAGGTAATCTTTCTAATAACAGATTATGGCAGTGCATGCTTCAAAATACAGTGACATCAGGAGGACACCCAGAGAAGAATGGAGAAATAGAATATCAGATGTATATTATTCTATATTAAAATTACTTCTGCAAACCTTCCAGGATGCTTCCAGCAGTAATCAATCTGGGCACCCAACCTTCCCCCCGAACTCTTCAAGTGAAGAGCAGAAAAAGTCCATTTTCTCTACTGGTACACTAGCTGGGTGGCCAGATGCATGATATGCACCCCCTAGCCCAGTCATTCAGGTCCCATTTCTATGCCCTGCTCCTGACCCTTTTTTCTTACAATTTAGTTTTAAAAAGTTTTCTTCTTTTAACATGTAACAAACTGCTTGCTACAAATGTTGCAAAATGTTGCTGCAGTTTATACCCTGCATGCACTGAGTGCTGCGGCACTCATGTTTTAGTCTGAAAAACAAACATTTCTTCTTTTAAACCATGACAAACTGTTACAAATATAGCAGACAGTTGCTACAGTTAATACCCTGCCTGCATGGAGCACTTTGGTGCTAATGTTTTAGTTAAAAAAAAACATTTATTCTTTTAAACTGTAGCAAGCTGTTTGCTACAATGTGGCCAGCAGTTGCTACAGTTTAGACAACACTACTGACAAGAGAAAAAAAATGTGAACAGAGTTACTGGTACATGTACTTTGTGGCATTTCTGCATAGAACCTATTTTGATAAATTTAAATAATTCAAAGGCAGTGGTAGTGATGCTACTTTGGTTGAGTCTAATGCACCAAGGAAGCCAAGATCAACAAAATGTTTACTCTGCCATGAAACCCTCCACACTTCTAATACAGACGTCACCCCCTGCACTGTCTAACTATTGTAATTAACTCCAAAGTCACCACTCCCTGTAACAAATTACACATTTTGTCAGTCATGGCCTGCTTGGACTATTCAGGTTGAATGAAAAGGCCTTGATTAATCTGGTGCAAGTTATGAAAGTCTAAAGCATGGTGCACATAGTGTACTTTGGAAAGAGCAGTTTAACTCTAGGAGTGTAGGAAACAGTTTAGGAAGGCTATTTCAAGAAGCTGTGTGGTTTCAATTTTGCCAATAAGCAAGAGCACAACATAGAGTATCTCTCCAACTATTATTCTTAGAACACTGTGGGCAGGACATGCATAATAAACTACTGAACCCTGAAGCTGTAAGGTGGGTACTGTATTCCTTTCACTGCCACACCACAAGAATGCTGCATTAATCAAGTGCTGTAATGTTGAAATCTTCTAAATTGGTGCTCCTTTTTTCCCAGTTTACTCTGACCATCAGCCAGGCTAGGCCTCTTTATTCCTCTGCCCCTGAAGATTCAACTTACTCCCCCACAGTAGGAGCCATCTGATAGAGGTGGTGACCACAGATATAAAGTAATTGTCCTAGGACTGGAAAACTATACCGGGTAGCCCAAGTGTGGTATGAGCTTTCGTGCTTACTAGTGATTTTGTATTAATACTGCCTTTACCATTTCCAGACCTAAAAACATATCACCAAAACAAGGAACACAATATCAATACATGTCAAATTCATGTTTTGTGCATGTGGACATCCCCGTCTGCAGTGATAACCACTGATTTGTATTTCTAAGAACATATAACCCTCACATGCTACTGCATTACTCCACTACCTCTGCTAGGAGTCAATGCAATGCCAGACCACACAACATTCTGTTCCCCAAGCCACCAAATGACCATTAGTCCCACCTATCTTTGCTGACTCTACTACCTCCTAGGTCACTGATTGATCCCAACTTGTCTGCATCATAACGAGGACTTCTTTCCCCTTAGTCACATGGCCAGATAAATTCTTATGATGTTTTAATTGACATTGTTTGCTCTTGCCATTGCTAAGTGTCGTAATGTATAGCATTGTCAAATACACTATCTACTTCCTTCCTAGGGCTTCTTTGAAATTACTCTAAAATATTGCTAATTTCTGTACTTATATGTTACAGAAGAAGCTCTTTTGTCAATTTTGGCACTGAAGTTGGATAAATCAACTTAGTGGTAGTTAGGGGAGAATCAGATGTTACATGTATGCAATTTGGTGTGTCCTATGGGAGGTGCTTCTGTCTGTCTGTCTGTCTGTCTTTGGGACGACAAGGCATGGAGCTATAGAGAATTTTTTTTAAAAAAATTATACCACTGCTTTGATAATACCACAGGCTGTCTTATCACGTGTCAACTTGAATATTTATGTTATTATGGTACATTGCTACAGTAATGAAAGACACAGAACCTGAAATAGAATAGGGCTAACTTACTGACTAAAGTGGTGTATGAGAAAACCCTTACATTAGGTTGTTTGCCATCAAGTGGAGTTCAAGTCATGCAGACTCTATAGATAGCTTTTCTACATAGTTTCTAGTCTTCACAGAACCCAGTAAGGGTTGACAGTGACATGTTCATGCCTGCTGTCACTGTATCAAGCCAATGTATTGGAGGCCTTCAACTCTCTCGATGGTCACTTACCACATCAATCATAGTGTCTTTCTCCAATAATGCTTTCCTTCTCATGTTGTGTCCAAAACAGAATAGCTTGAGCCTTGACATCTGAGCTTCCAAAGTGAACTTGAGTTGGATCTTGGCAATGACTGACTGATTCATTCTCTTAGCAGTCTATGGGATTTGTAGTTAATTACACTAACACCACAATTCAAAGGCATCTATCTTCTTCCTATCTTTCTTCAAGATTGTCCAGCTTTCATAACCATTATGATGCTGTTGAGAATGATGACTTGAACTGATCTGATCTTTATGTGAAGAGACATTTCTGTATTTAAACACCTTTTCCAAACTCTGCATAGCTGCTCTGCCAATACATAGACTCCATTGAATTTCCACACTACTTGTTGATTCCATAGTAACTGTCCCAAGAAGTGTAAAGTTATTAACAACTTTGATGTCTGCTCATCAAGACTGAAGTTGGTCATACTGCCAATTTTAAGTCTCTTCATCTTTATCATATTGAGGAGCAGGCCCATCTCGAGACTGTACTCCTTGATGCTTGATAGTAAATGTCTCCACCACGACTGTTTGGTCATTGGCATAATGAAGATTGTTGATAATTCTGCCACCAATTTTAACTCCACAAGTACTTTCATAAAGCTTCAATTCTCTGATGATTTGTTCTGCATATAAATTAAACAGATAAGGAAATAGGACAAATCCTTGGAACATACCTCTGCTGACTTTGAACCATTCTGTTTCTCCTTGCTCAGTTTGGACTGTTGCTTCTTGATAGCAATACAAATTGTGCATAAGAACGATTAGGTGCTCTGGCTTAGCAGTCCTTCTCAAAGTTGACCACAAGGCTTCATGACCTACACAATTCAAAGCCTTTTTGTAATCAATAAAACCTAAATTAAATTTAATGCATTTCTTCTTATATTGCACAAAGTGAACTCTGAATGCTACATTAATGAACATTTTTATATTAGTTTATATTAATTAATGAGTTAGAATTAGTTATTCAGCCAAAATAATAGATGGTAAAATGATTGACTTGGGTTTGTTACAACCTTAAATTCCTGCTATAAACACTTTTTTCTAGCACCAAGCCACTTGGTGCTTGTTTTTCTTGTTGTTCTCTGCCTGACCCTCGCTGATCTCTGCATTTCATTTTTAATTGAAGTTTTTCATTTAAGGTTTGGTCACTTCTATTTTTCATCTTTTTCTTATAATGCATTTGTTTAGTTTTAAGTTTTTTGTTCTTTTGGAGTTTTGAGAGGTCTTAGCTAGGGTCAAGTTAGAAACATTAGAAAAAAATTCCTTTGCAGACAGTGAATAACATCCAGCTAATTAGTGGGAGGAGCTGAAAAATAGCATCCCTAACTTACCTAGAACCATTTAGAGGCATCTTTATTTAGCTGGGGTGCTTGTTTTCTGTCTGACTATTCCTGGTCTCTGCATTTGATTTTTACAACCACCCGCCCTGCTGGTGTTGTACTGTTAAACTTGGTGACTTTTGAGTTGCCTGCCTCTACTATAAATCTGACTTTGGACAGTCCTCCCAGTCCCATCTCATCAAGTCATTCTATGGAGTACTGACAGATCATTTGGGAAGGCCCAACCCCTTAGTCTCTTAAACTTGAATTATCTTCTGTTTCCTCCTTTTCCACTTATCTAAAAAAAGAAAATTGCACTTTATCCAGCTGCTTTTGCTGTATCTGTTCTTCTTCCTACTTTATAATTTTTTTTTTTTTTTTGCTGCTTGCTCTTAAAGTTTTTATTTGCATTTATTCCGCTGCATTTATTATTGCTTGTTACTAGCCTGGTTAACTTTTAAAATTGTAACTGTTATTTTAAGCCTCTTAGTTTTGATTTAAGCACTTGGGCTTCAAACTAGTTTTCTAACATAACAGAGTACTGCGGTCTATACTCTTGTGTAGGAAAGGTAGATTACACCTTCTAAATTGGGAATTGCTGGTTGAAGGTTTATTGTGCCTATTATTCTAAAAGTGTATTAGTTCTGGCTTAAGCGCTTGGGCTTCAGAAGCCAGTTATTTCACATTAAGAATAAAGAATCATCATGGACCTTATCAACAAAGACATGGATGACCCTTATCAACAAATACATAAGTGTCCTTCAGACTCTTGACCCAACCCAATTTGGCTTCATTAAGGCTAGATCATGCTTATTAAACCTGGTGGACTTCTAGAATATCACCAAAGCCCTGGATGAAGGCAAAACAGTACATACAGCCTATCTTGACTTAGCCAAGGCTTTTGTCACAATTCCCTACTCAGGCATCATTAAGAAACTCACCCAGCTGGAAATTAACCTATATGTCACAAGATGCGTAGCCAAATAGCTCACTGACAGAACGCATATAGTCAAAGTTGGGGATTTCACCTCTACCAGCAGACCAGCTACCAGTGGTGTACCACAAGGATCTGTGCTGAGCCTCCTAGTGTTTGTAATCTATTTCTCAAAAGTCCAGGTGAAAATAGATGGTCTATGGCTTATCAAGTTCGCTGATGACTGAAAACTGGGTGCAATCACTGAGTCCCCCAACAATGTTGACTTACCACAGAAAAGGTTATACAGGCAAATGATTGGTGCCAAAGCCACAGACTTTGAATAAATGCACAAAAGTGTGTTGTCATCCATTTTGGCAAAGGGGAAGTCCCTGCAAATTACCATATTAACAGTACCCTCCCCCCCTTAGCTCAAACTCTGTGCTGAGAGATTTAGGAACACAGGTTGATAGCAAGCTTAACTTTGATCACCACATGTCCACAGTGGTAAGGAAGGCCTTCTATGTTGCACATTTCAAAAGTTAGGGCATTGCATCCAGAGCTAATGATTTTATAACTCCCCTGTACTCACCCCTCATCAGACCTTTAATAGGGTGCAAAACTCCCTTCTATATGTACCTCACCAGATACCTGCAGCAGCTACAGATACCTCAGAGAATTCTCACCAAGAAAATGCAGGGCCTTCAGCACATGACCTACATGGACAGACTGAAGGCCCTGTCACTGTACTTTGTATGTTATAGGCAGCTGATAAGCAACTTGTTGTTAGCCTACAGAGCAGTCTTGGTCTTTGCCCTAATAGAAATTTTGTACATTTGCAAGTCATATGGGACAAGATTCACTCAATCTAAAGATCTTAAACTAGCCTGCGACACTAACAGGACATGCTGGAGAGACAGATATGTGTCCTAGAGGTTGCCACTCCTCTGGATTAAACTCCCAATTCATGTAAAACAGAGATCTTCAATAATGATCCCATTTAAGTGTAACTTAAACAACTGGATGTGAACTTGAAGTACTGGGTGTCTGTGTTGCCGGCTGAGCCACAGTGGTTGGTGTACCTCTCTGTGCTGTTCATCACTTATTTTTTAACAGAAAGGTATTTAAACAGCAGAATGTTAATAAATTATAACCCCCCCCTCCCGAAACAAAGACAAAAGAAAAAGATAATTAGATGCATGCCATATCACACTACTGTTTTTTTTTAATAAACTTTGTCTGGCACCACATAAGCAATTATGATAATTTACTACTGCACACCTTTGCCTCATCTGTATATGATGGAAAGGTGTTGATGTGTCATAAAATAAGCAAATCTCACTGCTATGATATAACAAAGAGCAACCTTTCTTTCTCTCTGACAGATAGGGTATATGCATTCAAATGTAATAATGTCAGTTACCATAACTGAATTGTTTCTGACATATTATTGCTTAGTACTTTAGAAATACTTTTCCAGTAATAAAAACTAATTGCTGCATCTTGATATTACTCTCACACACAGATAATGTATTGTTACAATTGCCTACTGCAAGCAACTAGAGTTGTTATGGAATACATACATGCTTGAGATGAAGGTTGAGGTATGCCTGCTCAAGATGCTTGTGACTGAAAGAATGAAAAGAAACTTCTGGCTTGAATTTGGACCTGAGTCCTACTTACCCTGTGCCTCTTTGAGGTGAGTTAACTTCTCTTGGTGCACCTCATAGTTTTATATAATGACCCTGTAGCAGCCTACAGCTGTAGCACTTTGCAAGGAGTGCCAAAATATCCTGGAATCCTCAACACCCCACCTCTGTGCTTTAAATTTAATACCACTCTCTCTCTCTCTCTCTTACCAGCCATATCTGCAAAAGTCAGGCTAATAAAATATTCCTGAATTGTCACCCATTTCAGATCTCAGGGGTAACTGGTTGTGTGCAAAGACTCACAGCCTTGCCAACTGCATTTGCACAATTGAAATCAGATGGATTTCTTGGCAGACACATTGACACTATTTACATCACATAGCACTAAAGGTGTGAAACATGGCATTGCACTTTGTCATGTGTGATACTCCACAGTGACGTACTGTGATGCTGGGGCTTACATAATGTTAAAATATTGTTGTACCAGCTGGGTATCAAACCCATGGGATGAAGCATGCAAAAACTGAAACTTAGCCTATTAATTGGCATTGACACAAGAGAACTACCTTTCAGGCATGGAAATTAGAATTATACTAATTTGGGAATGAATGGAGATACATTTCAAAGGCACCTGCATACATGTGATTTTAGTAAGTCCTGGGGATGCACGCCTATGTAAAAGTCAGAATTTCTGTTTGCAAATATATTTCGGATGGATGTAGTTGAATGTGATGATTAATAGAGGTTGTTTTATGTTACAGACATACTTCACAAGACATAACTGTCCTAAGCACATAGTTAGGATATGTGATGACTCATGCTGATTATAACAAACGTATTGTGCCAATCATACATATGCAAGTGAATTTTATATTAAATATCATCACTCAGTTTTAGGATATTGGGTACACATTAACTTGAGGTTATATGTGAACCATGAATGATATATGCTCAATAAAAAAAAGTTTACTTATGCAGTACTGATACATTGCTTGCAGAAAATATGGTTAACATTATCATTTTTCTTTAGATACAGTCCTAATAAAAATGTTGTGAGAAATGGGATTCTTAACACTCTTTTATCTGGATTCAAAGCCTTAATCAGCAGTGTTCTTTATCTAAACTGATTGCACTTACATCTTGTGCTACAGAGACAGTGACAGTTGGAATTTTTCCACTCAATACTATCCAAAGTGCTGACAAAAGTACAATGTTACCAGGCATGTTTGTGCTATGTAAGACAATCTAAACTGATTTTTTTCACTTTTTTCCCCTTAAGCAGAAAACGTTGTTTGCATGCTGCCAAGCAAAAAGCAAACACAAATTAAAATGACAAAAAAATTACATATTGCGAATAATTGCAATGTGACCTTTAAGTGGGATTCAAATAATACTAAATCCTCAGTGTAGAACCTGGCGAAACCAAAAAGGCATCCAACGAGCAACACCAGATGTAAAAACTTTTAATAACTTTAAAGCTCTTTTCGTCTGCAAAGTGTGCAGACTTCCTCAGAAAAACATTTAAAAGAATTTCAACCATTCCTTATAAAGGAATTCAAATAATTACAATTGGCTAATTGATAAAAACAATCAGTTTAACAAGCTACTTAAAGTTAAACAATTAAACCATAAATAGCCATAGGTACGACTCCCCCAGCAAGTTCACTCCATCATCCTCTTAAAATAAAAGTAAATTGCAATCCCTAACCGAAAATCTAAAGTCTTAAAACTTCCTATAAACAGTCCACAAACGACCACGTGTTGTTGAGTGGCTTACTAGTGTTAGGTATATATACTTAAAAAATAAATAAACAATCAATGAAAAATCATTAAGTTACACTCAAAAATGGACCAACAGAGGTAACCTAAACCACATCGACTAGTTATAGAATACTGCTCTTAAGTAGTTCCATTAACAAGCATGTGTACGTACAAATATATATAAATACAAAATTAATCCAAAATGAATTTGTACGTACCAGAGTTGCTTATTACTCTATTAATGTGTATTAATTCTAAATCTACTATTACAACTTAAAGGATTACATTCAGTGACACTTATAGCACCATATTTACACTGTGTATAAAACCAATTATTTAAATTATGTTGTGATGTTGTGATGTAAGACCATCACTAAATCCTCTCTGCAAACTTCTGAGTTTTAAAACACTGCTAATTGATCATGATTCATTCAACCCTGGAAATAAATACGCATTTAGTCTAATTTGCCATTTAAGTTCTGATTCTTCTAGTAACAGAGGTAGTGGGGCACCTCTCTTCTTTTCAAGTATTTGGTCAATTATTTGGATTCAAATAATGCTTCATGTGCCTTATAGCTCTCAATTCACTTTAGTTATACCTTACGTCACAATAAAGTTTAGATGAAAGGTGTATTTTCTCCAATAACTGCTATCCAGAGTGCTGCCAGCTGTGCAATGCTGCCAGGTGTGTTTGCATGAAATAAGGTAGCCTTAATTAAAATGTTCACTTTTTTCCATTTCAAAAGGAACCATGTTTGTGTGCTGCCAAGCAGAGAGCAAATGCAGATTAAAACAATAAAAATTATATATAGAGAATAAATGCAGTGTGATCTCAACATAGGATTTGAACAATGCCTCCTGTGAAGTATTTCACTTCATCCACCTCATTTAAACCTTGTACCATAGAATTGGACATCTGCTAGGTACATTTTCTGCAGTAAGTACTATCCATGGTGTGGAGGGTTGTGCACTGATGCCATGTATATTTGCTCTACATAAGGTAGCCTAAACTATTTATTTATTTTTTTCCTTAGGCAGTGAACCATGTGTAAGAAGTACTGAGTGGAGAGCAAATGGAAAAGGCATTATAAGAAAATATATGATAGAGAAAAAAAGGTGACAGCAATTTAAATGTAATCAATGGGTATATGTAGTAATGCCCAGAGTAAAAAGTGCATTACTCAAGTGATACTTTCATCCTTCTCACATTTCATTGCAACATCAGAAATTTACTGTGTGGAAAACATTATCAGACTTGTAGTTAATGACAAGTAATGTGAATGTGGACATACAACAGCCCAAATGTTAACAAAACTGACAATATTTGACATTTAAAAACAAAAAAGCAGCTTAGCAATGCTAAAACACTTTATTAAATAACACAAAGCTTTCAGATATACAATCCTTCTTCAGTTCAGTATAAAATGAAAGGTAAAACATTCAGTTAAATATAGTTTGCTAAAATCACAAGGCACAGCCCAGCCAACCAAAAATGAACATCAATCGTTCAATTAATTCTAAATTAATTGCAAAATAGCATATTCCAGTGTATATACTTTTTTATATATGAATATTCTGTTGTACTTTAGCAGCTTCGGCTTTACCACAGTTTAACCTCTTTTGTTGTTAATATTTAATGTTTAAACAACACAATGGCATCACAAAATGTGATTAAATATGTATTCAGACCACCATCTGTAAAATTATTATTGAAGTGGATCTGAACCATGCATTAGCGCTCCTTTTTCTTTAAGCTGACTGTACTTACACCTTGTGCCACAGTGAAAGTACCTGACAGGCATATTTTCTTCACTGAGTACTATCCAGAGTGTTAGCAGTTTTGCAATGTCATTAGGCTGGCTTGTGCTACATAAGGCAACCTAAACTAAATTTTTCCGTTAAGACACAAAAGTTCATTTTGAGCTGCCAAATGGTACACAAATACAGAACGCAATATTTGTTAGATGCATTCAAACAACTTTTTGGGAAAAACAACTTGAAAAAACATGAAATGAACCAGTGCATATACAGCAATGAGCAGAGCTGCTACTGCATTGCACTGATGCATTCAGCCTTCTCAGATCTCCTTACCACATCAGTACTATCATGTATGTGTCACAATATCAGGACTTAGGTAATGCCATGGGAATGGAGGAGGGCACAAAAAACAGAATACATGCTTTAATTGTTCACACAGTGCAAGCAATTAATATTGACATCATTTCAAATTACTTATTTGTGTGTCACTTTTAGTCAGTACTGACCTTACCTGAGTTCCCCACATCAACACATTATACACATAATGAGTGTCAAGATTTATCATGACCTCCCTCAGTAAAATTGTCTGTGCACGGGTTTCAAACCCTGCATCATTTGTACTGTTTCTCTAAGCTCAATACATTTACACATTGTGCCACACAGATAGAGGTATGACGACCAGAATTTCTTTACTCAGTACTGACCAGACTGCCGAGGAAAGCAAAACAATCCCTGTCTTAACTGCACTATTGACAGCCCAAATAAAATTTTTCAGTTTTTACTTTAGGTAGTGAACTCCCTTTCACTGCTACTGACTGCTGCCAGTCAAAGGAGTGCAATGCCAAACAGTGTGCAAAAGATGAAGGAAAATAAATTTGGAATCAAGTACTTTAAATGTAGACTTTTGATGTTTAATGAAAATTATCTTAACAACTAAACCAGTAGAAACCATAGATCAGTTTGGAAATAAAACTAACAAAAGGTGCATTAACCAATAAACAGAACGAAGCACAAGAGAATCATTAACAATTTATTAAGCACTTTCATCCTTATTCAGCTGAGACTTCTTCAGAATAATCTAACACATTAAATGAAAAAATTAAATAGGATAAAACAGTCACATGATGAAAAATTCTACCAATAGTTAATCGACAAAGCTAATTCTTACATTAATTAACAAATTACACTGATTATTATCCAATAATAAATAAATAAAAATAAAAAATATTGAATAGTGAATTTTAAGTATTAAAAAATACTATTACATTTTCATAACCTTAAAGCCCTTAATTTCAATATAGTATTAATAGCTACTGCTTCATTCACATCAAGAAACAGCCAGTGTAGTTCTCTCTATTCAAGAACAGTTTGCCAATAACCTCCTTTAACCAGAGGTGAAACCCTTTCAAAAATAAAGAAAACATATTTATCAAAATTGGAACACACAATAGAACATTTATACAATGCATTATTAGTGTCCACACTACGTATACTATACAAATGTTCATAAATAGGACATTTCAGTGGTCTCTCGGTCTTACCAATATAAAAGGCTTGATATAACTTACATGTAGCCACATAAACAGCTCATGGTGTATTACAATTATATTTGACCCTGCAGTAAATCTTTTCTGAATAATTCACTACTTCCACTTTATCATCTACATTAAAACATGAGCAATAAGAACTGGTACCACACACATATCCATCTTAAAAGGGGCCTTCCTTAATATTACCACTTCCTTCTAAAATATTTTCAGGTTCCTTCCCTTTTCAAAATAGTGTTACTATCCATCTTATTCTTCAACCCAGCATGAGAATTAATTTGTAATTTCCAATTGTTAATCATAATTTCCTTAATTTTACCTCTAAGATGCTTAAATGGTAAAATCATTGCCTTATCAAACTTTACAGTGGCATTTACATTTGATTGTTCTTTAAAGCACCCTCTTAAAATAGGTTTGAACACTGATTCTTTTAATAATAACCTTGTTTTCAATCCTTTCAACCAGTTCTGCTGGGGAATCTCTCTCTTATAACATGTCCTTAAAGACATTTATTTCTCTTAAAAATACACCCTGCTCAAAAATCATCCAAGAAAGTCTCACCATCTGTCCCTTAACAAAACCTTATTTTTGTTTGTATGGATGATAATTATTAAAAAAAAAACAAATATGACTTACAAAACATAGGCTTACAATAAACAAATGATTCAAATCTCCTATTAGACATATTTGTATATAACACAACATCCAGTAAATTGATAGTATTCGCAATCACCTCATAAATAAGTTTCAGAAATTTACTACAGGTGTTAATATATGCCATAAATTCATTAAAAAGCCGAGGTTTATCCTCCCATAATAAAAACATCACATTTAGAAAGCTTGAATAAAATTTTATGTAATGAAAAAAATTAGATTTAAACATGAAACTGTTCTCACAATACCACATAACAATATTTTCTTAAACAGGTGCTGAAGCCACATCCATAACAACACCTCTTATCTGCTTGAAGGTTTCATCTTGAAAGAAAACTAAATTGTTATATGGTACCAATTCCATAAAGGAAGTTAAGTTTATAATATCTCTGTTTGGAAAGTTCATCATAAGTGGTTAATGCTAGCAAAAACAGTCTGCTGAAGTGGGAGGGTGGCCTAATGGTTAAGGCATTTGCCTTATAAACCCAAGGTGCAGGGTTCAAGTCTAACAAGGGATAATTGGCTAGGCTTAAAATGGCTCGCAAGGGCAGTTAGCCTAGTACTAATCTTACTATGCCTGACATACAAGGCCATGTCAAACCCAGATTTGATGAACATGCTTCATCTCAAAAAATCTAGATCCCTCAGAGCCACAAGGGTGGGAGACTTAAACCTCGACACGGTTATTAATAGGACGTGCTGGAGGGATAGATTCATCACCCAAAGACTCCCTATGCTGTGGAACAAAATCCCGGTTTATGTGAGGCAGAGCACCTCGCTGGCCTTGTTCAAGAGGAATCTTGACCAATGGATGGGAGATCGCAGATACACCCCAGGGGTTACCTCAGTGTCACTGCTCGACAGAGGCACAGCAAAATAACGGGCATAGTTTCTCCAAACTAAAGGGGTGGCGTAAGCCACAAAACTATGGGCAAGGCTTATAAATGCCCTCGGGCAGATAGCCTAGTATGAACCTATGAACCTATAGACCAATTTTGTGTGGTATGACAGAATAAATTCTTTACATCAGTAGTTACTAACAATGCCCCTGCCTAAACCTCAGTATCATGTAATAACTATAACAAATTCCAAGAAACCTTTAAACATGTTCCCCAGGATTCAGTAAATTCTGTGTATTGGTTCATGTAGAGTCTACATTGGGTGTTACTGTGTACAAGAAGTAGCACTTGTGGTGGTGGCGTGCAATCAATATTAACAACGCTCTGTATGCTTAAACAAGGTTTTGCAGCACGCACTAGTAGATCTGGCCACGAAACCTGCCTTTGGATGCAGATATCACTTCTGCATACTTGTCAACTCTCAGAATTTACCAGAATGCTCAGATGTCCACCTCATATCTTTGGCCTGTTACTCGTAAAATTGTAGTTTACTGGCAAATCACTGCCAAATCTCTGAGGACCGAAGTCAGAAAATAATGAGAAACATTTTAGATTTAGACTTCATATGCTGTGGAAAATTCATGCTAATGCAAAACCTGTTAGTCTATCAACTTTTTACATTTGTAAAACTGATATGTCAGAATTGTCCCTATTTTTGGTCCTTTGTCCTCCATTATTTATGGCTTTGTGTAATTGTTTACTCTTCTCTCCTTTTTTATTTTGTTTTTATTTTTTTTACTATTCTTCCAAGGTTAACACAATGCACCACGTGCTGCAAATGGCTTTGGCTATGCTTCCATCTTTTGTGTGACTGGACCACCCATGTATCAGACATGACCCAGACATCCAAAAATAGAAACCGGATGTATTCGATTTATACTGCTGGGCATCACGCAAACCAAGTAAGGGAGGCTGTGCTAATATTGTAAGGTTAATAATGAATATTAATATAAGGGACCTCATGTAACTAATCCTCTGGCGACAGGTGTTAGGTGTAGGACTGGAATGCAGATGGCCCTTTGTTCAAGTACAGGGTATGCGAACTTTTCTTATACTGTTGTGAAATTGCAGATTATACAAATAAAGTGCTACATAGACAAGCGTCACAACCTTGATGTGGCAAGAGATGTAAAGTGTAGGACTACTGTGCACATGGTCCTAGGTTCAAATAATGTGCATGCCATGCACATTTTACTTTACTTCTTCATGTCACATTATATTTACTCTCCCAGTTGAATAACATAGTTGCACTAGTGGCTGTATATGAAATAACCTTGAGAATGCACACCATCTAGTTTATGATACATTTGAAAAAGCTGCACTCCATTTACCATCATGCAAACAAATGCACTTAGCTTACCATGTTTGTGTAGCAACGTGTAGTATAAGTTAGTATTCACTAACATTCCTTTCTGATTCCTAACCCTCTGACACAAACTTCTTTTTTTAACCTTACTTTTTTAAAATCTGACAAGATATCATGCAGATTGGGTAACTAGCAATGGACTAGTAGTATAAACCTAGCTAAACCCACCCCAATGAATGCATTTCTTTTTCAAAGGTACTATGCCAGTATGTAGAAATTTGTTGTCTGTAGAAATTAAAAGTAGTCCTAGGTAAGCAAGGTTAACTTTTACATTTAAATACAAGTCTGACCCTCTTGTTTGAATGTCTATAAATAATATCAAAACACTTGAGAGCTGGAGTCTGTGCATCTTGTTGAAGTTTTAAACAAAAGGAGAGCACTACCCTTACATTTGGGGATTTTGAGCATCTCTGCATATCATTAAACAGCTAGTGCACTTAAAGTAATGATTGTACCCCATAATCCCTTGTGCACTTGGTAATGGCTACTGTTAATGAGCGATCTGCAGAAAGAAATTTTTTGATGATGATTTCTGTGCATTCAAAGATTCCACCAACCTTATTTGCTGCTTTCTTAAAACAAGCTATTTTTGGTATTTGGATTACTGAATACCTGAAGTTTCTTGACATATACTGGTTGGAATATGTTTCATGATAGTCATCAAAAAATTCACATTCATCTACAGCCAGTGTTGAAATGGATGTATTAAAAAAAAAAAAAAAAGGTAAGCCATCAGCTAAGAAGAGTGCACCACACTTGAAGAGATAGTTTGTCATGTGCTTACATTATTTATTCAGTAAATCATGGCACTTAGATTATAACATTGTGTAAGGTCATAGTTATCTGCTTTCTTCAGTCCATTTCAGACTAAGCCTGAACCAATGCTTCTATTGCAGAACAGCTGTGCTTGCCCTTAGAAAACTGCAGTTGAACATCTAGGTCAGGATTCATGAAATTAAAAAAAAAAATAGAAAAGTGTATGTGCATTGCATAGTGCTGCTTGCCTTTTCGCTGAATATGTGTGAGCGCATCATTTGTAGCATCTTTTACTCATTGTTATTGGCTGCGTCAGTCAGAATACATAACAAGGCAACTGTTGAGTAATGGCACACAAGCGATATGTCCCCAACTATATCAATTAACAAGCAAACAAATTGATAATATACAAACAGCATCACTGGCTGACATTGAGCTCCACAGGTTTGTGAAATGGGTACAGAACATTTGTAGCATAGCAATTGATGACAAAGTACAAATTGATAGGCTTTCTTACACTGGAAAATACTGTGTATTATTGATGTTGAATTGCCTTTAATTTATTATATTCTCACTTCATCATCGGTAATTTATATCACACACTGGCGTGGCATAAAGTTGCACCCTGACATTTTATTCTGTATGCTTTCTTACCTTTATCCCTGAAGACCATTAAGACGTACCTTTTTAGCTTTGTGACAGGTAAATACTAATGTGTGTGTGTGTGTGTGTGTGTGTGTGTGTGTGTGTGTGTGTGTGTGTGTGTGTGTGTGTGTGTGTGTGTGTGTGTGTGTGTTTATAGGTGGGAATAGAGAAAATATAAATTAAGTTTGGGACAAACTAATTTGTCCAGTACCATCTTAGGGGGGCTAGGAGGGTGGAGGTGGGGAGTAGGGATGGATAGATGGGTTAAGTGTAGTGATAGGGATAGGTTAGTTAGGCCATGGGTGGTAAGGGGTTAATAGTGTGGGACTCAGAGGAAGTGAGGTAGATTTAGGGAGGGGTTTAGGTTTTATAATAGTGTAGAGGGGGAAGTAGTATCACATTTTTGGCGTGATCTTGCAACTACTTGGATCAAATCTGTGATGACCTATAGGCACAAGGGGGCAGGTAGACCTTGAACTACTTTTGGTCTGGAAGCATTATTTGGTGTGGATGGTTTAGCAGTATTATTTGTTTTTGGATAGATGTGTTGGGAGCTTATTAGGAATGTTTTTTTTTTCTTCTTCTTTCTCTTGCTTACCTTATTGTGTGGTGGTCACCACTGGTGCTTTTTTCATGGTGTAGGGGCCTGGCAGCTTCGATCATTACTGATGCACATTTTGGTGGGAGAGCAGTTCACTGGGTTGTCAGTGGGCTAGGAGGCGGAGTACTTCAGTCGTTCTTTCACCTCAGGTGTGTTGCAGTGATTGGCTCCTTAGTGGATGGGATTCATTTTTCCTAGTGGTGTTGCTAGTTTTCATATTAAAAGTAGGCGAGTTCACCCACTTCAGTGGTGCTAGGCTGGATGGTGACTGAATGGGGCCAGGCCATTCCATTTATTGGTGGAGTGTGGATCCATCGGTTCCGATGGTAGGTATTTGGAGGAGGCGACTGTGTGGACTGGTGTCAGGTTTTGTCTCTGTTTCTTTGCTAGGGAGCAATGGGTCGATGGGGGAGGGTCTGTGCCATTTTGCAGGCTTAGGGGCATCTGTGCATTAAATTTTCTTTAGAGCATGCACAGTGCGGACAGGAGCGGCTTATCTGTTAACAGTTGTGGAGTATGCTGCTTTATCTGGGATATGAGTCGCACCTCTCAACTGTTTAGATTTGGCAGCATGTCCAGATTTTGCCTCATATTTTTGGTTCATTTCATAATATTGTGGTTTTTGGCAAATTAGTGTCAAGCTATTCATGTGAGACGTTAGTAAGATTGACAGGCAATTTACATTACACATTAAACTTTTCAGAAAATTCATGCTAATGCAAAACCTGTTATGCTGTCAGTTGCTGTGTGATAAAAGCAATATTTATAAGCTGTTTCTTTGTTTGGGCCTTATCCCAATTTTATTTTCACTTTGTCCAGATTTCTTGCTTGAAGAGGTTTAAAGGTATGATATGAGTGTGTTTTATCGAGTTGCAGGGTAGGCAGGAAGGAGTTAGCTTAGCAGCAGTTAGTTTGCATGGATGAGGCAGAAGAGGTATACTAGAAATAGGGAGGGATAGGGGAGGCGGAGTGGGGAGGGAGGAACAAAGGGTTCCCTGTTTAGACATCATTGGCCTCTTCTCCTGAACTTGATAGGTCTGTCAGTTGGTGCAAAAACTAAGGCTGTGAGCTATAGCCTCTGTGGTGCAGGGTTTGTTTCCTGCAGCCCTCAGTTGCCAGGAGTAAGCTTGTTATTGCCTGGAACTGTGGAGGGTGGATGCATTGGTGCACATGTCAGGGTGGTGCTTTGAAGAGGGGAGTTTATGTTTTTTTTTCTTCTCCTTGCTGGTCTTTATAAGGGAGATGAGCAAACTTGTATAGGTTTATTATATGTACAAATGCCATCACTGTCTTAATGAGCTTTTCTTTTGTTGGCGAGCATGCAGAACCTACAGTGACAATGGGAGGCCATTGTGGCACAGGCTGAAGAGTTGCTCCAAGAGGTACTTAACTCTGACTCTGGAACAGTGCACCAGGCAGCAGAAACCAGCCAGAATAAACAACGTTCGGGGGTGAGGATCAGGTTGGTGACTCAGGGGAAAGGCAACTACTGCCAAGAGAGGTGATTGCAGTTGATTCATCAGTAGCTGGAGTGATTGCAGGTGGAGCAACAGATAATGATTTGGCATTGGGTCTTCAGTTAGAGAGGGCAGGTTTGGTTTGAGGCATGTTGGGGATTATGTTGACATATCAGATGATGGCTATTATGGGCTGGGGGATATGGGTAGGACTATGGAGGAGGCACAGGGGAGTCAGCATATAACTGGGGAAGACGTATTTAGGGCTGACACTGGCTAATCAGCTGGCAGTATGGCTTCATTTTTGGAAGTGGGTTTTGATTTTGGTATATGGCCAGGTGACTGATTAGCTACCCAGACGTTGGGGCAAGGGCCAGAGATGTTTTTTTTCTGACTCCTCAAATTCCATCTACAGTTAAGGAGAAGATTTGGAAAGGGGATTATATCAATGTTTTTGAACTGATAGATGCAGAATAGGTTCAATGGTTGGTGGAGTTGGAGTCTGCAAACAGCAAAGATCTGTTGGCTGCCTTAGTGGCTCTAGGGAAGAGGAGGGCAGGTAGACTGTGACCTAGGACATGGGATAACTGGGTAGTAGGATTTGTTTATTCTATGGCAGTTTTGTTGGAGAAGGATCTATCTTTGGCATTGCTACTACTGGGTTACTTTCTTACTATACTGAAGGCTCAGCATTTGAGGCCTGGGAATGCTTGGTTCTGGTATGATCAGAGGTTTCAGAAGCGTAAAGAAGTGGATCACTCACTTCACTGGGAGGTTCGTCATTCAGATATTTGGCTGGCTATGATGATGGATAGTTTTGCAGGGCATGCTAGAGGGGGAAAGGCAGGAGGTGAAAAAGGAGAAGTTCATTGAGCTTTTAATACAGGAGGTTGTTCATGGGTGGGATGCGAGTTTTCCCATGTTTGTTCAAAGTGTGGGAGGAATCATTCAACAGTTCAATGTGGGCAGTGAGAGGTTCATCCAATGACTTTGAGTGCATTTTCAGCCAAAGGGGGGTTTTCCAATCTCAAGGGTTTCAGAACACTAGAGGTAGAGGCAATTTTCAAGGGTTATGGGGTGGGGTGTCCTTTAGTGGGACTAGAGGAAGGGCTGGTGTTGCATTCACCTGTTAAGGTGGAGGTATTGTGGAGTACATGCCAGCGATTTCCCAATACTTCTCTTAAAGAAGAAATAATTTAAGGTTTTTCTAAGCAGTTTTCTACTAAATCAAGAGCGGTGTGGGATGGGGTGGTTTGTAAGAATTTGAGGTCCGTAAGGGGTAAAGAGGGTATTTTGCTCCATTTGGTAGAGAAAGAGTGACAGGTGAGTAAGTTGTCAGGCCCTTTGACAGCCCTCCTTTTCAGAGTTTTAAGGTTTCACCATTGGGCTTCATTCCGAAGAAAGTGGATGTTGAATTCAGGTTGATTCACCATTTGTCATACCCGCCAATGAGTTCAGTGAATGATTTAATTTCAGTTGAGGATGTCAAAGTCAGCTATGCAATTTTGGATGATGCTGTGAAGGTTATACGGGGATTTACAGATCCGTGGTTAGTGAAGGTGGATATTGAATCTGATTTTCGCTTGTTGTCAATGAGAGAGGAGGAGTGGACATTACTGGGTATGGTAGTAGGGAGCAAATTTTATTTAGATAAGGCTATGCCAATGGGTTGTTCCATTGCTTGTGCTACTTTTGAGAAGTTCATCATGGTCCTTCATTGGATATGGCAGCAGAGGGTGGGTACACAGAGGGCTGTACATTATTTAGATCATTTTTTGTTAGTGGGAGAGGGATTTGAAGGAGCGTAGGAAGGTTTGCAGGGATTCTTGGGGATGTGTGATGAGTTCAGTGTTCCATTGTCCAACATAAGTTAAAAGGCCAGGGCAAAGCTTTGGATCTTTTGGGACTGTTAATAGATGCAGGTCATGGGATGTTTTGCTTGCCCATGGATAAGATGGACAAATTGAAAGAGCAGACTGAGGCAATGTTCAGTAGGGTTAAGGTGCGCATTCGGATGGTCATTGAACATTTAGGGCTTCTAAATTTTGCATGTTGGGCTGTACATCCAGGGCATACATTTTGCAGGTCAGTGGCTTTTTTATTTAAAGGGGGAAGAGTAAATACCATTAGGTTAGGATTAGTAAGTTGGTACAGGACGATTTGGCTCTGTGGTTATCTTTATTGGAGCAGTTTAATGGGGTTTCCTTTTGGCAGACAGATTGGGTTGGGCAGGAGGAACTGCAACTGTTCATGGATGCAGCAGGAGGTACTGGGATGGGGGGCTTTTTTGGAGGTGAATGGTTTGCTGCTCAACTGTCTCTGGATTGGGAGGAGGAGTGGAAAAGGGATGTGACGTTTTTGGAGTTAATCCCAAGTTGGGTAGTGTCAGTAGTCTGACAGAAGAAATTGAGGGGAAAGAATGAAATTTTCCATTCAGACAACATGGTAAAGGTTTTGCAAATGAAGACTGCTAGATATGAAATGCTGATAGTTTTACGTAAGTTAGTCTTGCAGGGTTTGAAAATTAATTTCTCATTCACAGCAGTGCATGTGGCTGGGTCCGGAATGCGATTGCTGACGTTTTGCCTCAATTTCAGTTTTGCAGATTTTGACGTTTTGCTCCAGGGGCAGAAGAGAGGCCTATGGCTTTGTAAGAGGAGGTGTGGCATCTTGGGTTGACATAAGCAGGAGATTGGTGCAGCAGTCATGGGCAGCATCCACCAAGATGGCATATGGTAGGGCGCTTTATGATTTTGATAAATTTGTTTTGCAATTACCTGAGAAAGAAGGGGTTTAGTTGGAGGAGTTGCTGCTTCGCTACTTGGCCCGGCTTTAGGGGCAAGGTAAAGCAGTGCAGATGGTTAAAGTGGATTTGGTGGCTATTGGTATCTTTGCTCAGGTGGTGAGGTTATGTGATTTCACAGTCTTGGATGGTGGGGTGTATGTTGACAGGATGGGGAAGAGTATCTGGACAAAATATGGATATGCATTGGATGTTGATGAGGCAGATTCTGAAAGAGCTAGTGAAAGATCTGGCATTAGTGGAGAAGGATTCAATCGATTATGTCATGTGGGTTACTTTGAGTGTATAGCTGTATTCCGATGCATTTTGGGTGTCAAGAGTTGTTGGGGTCATTATTTTGGAGAGATGTAATGATTTGTTCAGGGGCAGTTCACATTGTATTATGGAGATCTAAAACAGATCAATTGGGGAACAGTGCATCGATAGTTTTCAGGAAAGGTAGGAATGCAGGGGTTTGTCCAGTAGGTTGGGCTGTAGGACTCAGGTGGACTCAAGCACGGGGTCCACATGACTTGGTTTTCCATTTGAGAATTGGGAGAATGGTTATGAGTAGTCAGTTTTTACAGCCCTATATCGAGGTACATTTATAGTATGGAGATAGTTCCACGTTTGAGTTGGAAGAATAATTAGTTTTCAAGCTTTGGAGCAGAATGGAAGTCTGTGACTCATAGGTTGGCTCTACAGTTGGGAACTTTGGGCATGCACATGATTGAACATTGGGATTTTGACAACAGGGATTTGGTTTGGTTTCAAGCTGATGGTGTGCACTTGAGTGGCATTGGCCTTGATTTATTTAATGTACACTTCAAGTTATTTTTGGAAGGTATGGTGAAAGTTCTTGGATAGAAGAAGGAGAACAGCCTGGGGTCAGACTGGTTGGGAGAGAAGAGAGACGGGATTGTCCTCGTCTAATCTCCTCTCGGTGATGGTGTTGATGTTATTGAGATTTGAGATCAAGTGAGTTGCAGGATGCTGCTTGATAAGAATAAGTGAGTGGAATATGGACACGGCTTATTCAGACAGGGTGAGTGGGTATGCTGCCCTGATCTAAGAAGAATGTCATGTTTCAGTTACTGTGTTGCAGTCTTGGAATAAAGTTTTTTTTTTTTTGTTGAATTTAATAAAGGTCATCAAATGTCTTTAGGTATCTGTGTGCATTATTAAAGGGGGCCAGGACAAATGAAGTTTTGGATAAAATGATTTGTCCAGGACCATCTTAGGTGGGTTAGTATAAGGGTAAGGAGGGGGGAGGGGGGAGTAGGGATGGATAGATGGGTTAAGTGTAGTGATAGGGGTAGGTTAGTTAGGTCGTGGGTGGTAAGAGGTTAATAGTGTGGAACTCAGAGGAAGTGAGGTAGATTTAGGGAGGGTTCTAGGTTTTATAATAGTGAAGTGGGGGAAGTAGTATCACATTTTTGGCATGATCTTGCAACCCTCCCTCCCTCCCCTTTTTTCTTTGTCATTTATTAGGTCAGATTATCAAGTGTTTATGTGGTGGACAAGAGCATAGAAGAGGGATGGGATTGTCTTCTTCTTTCCCCCTCTTGGTGATGGTGTTGATGTTATTACGTTTTGGGATCAAGTGAGTTGCAGGACACTGCTTGATAAGAATAAGTGAGTGGAATCTGGATGCTGCTTATTCCGACAGGGTGAGTGGGTATACTGCCCTGATCTAAAAAGAATGTCATGTTTCAGATATCTTGTTGCAGTCTCGGAATAAAGTTATTGGTTTTTGTTGAAGTTAATAAAGGTCATCACATGTCTTTAGGTGTCTGTGTGCATTATTAAGGAGGCCGGGACAAATAGTATTACTACTTTTAGTGATTTACTCAGATGGTAATGACTCAGTCTTACATTACACATGCACCTGAAACGTAACGAATATGTGCTTAACAGGTTATGTGCAGCAATTATCACCTTTGTCTGAACATGCAGAGCCTTCCAGTAATAACATATAAGTCATTATCACATTATTAATTTACAGTATGTGCAGTTACACTGTTACAGTATATATCACTGAGTCATTATCACCTGTCAGGTAAAGCCATCAGCAGCTGCTGCTGTTACTCACACAACTAAAAGTTATCACATTGATGAATGCACATGCCAGACTTTGGTTTCTATTAATGTGGAGTCATGCAGAGGCATTTTTACCCCAATTTCTTGCAAGATACAGGTGAAGGTATCCATTGTGGTTATGTGGTTCATATTTTTGTGAATTACTGCAACTGAGCATCTTATCATTTAACTGTGTCTGTATGCTTTACACATGTACAGATATGACAGTTTGTTTATGACATGTATGATTTTGTTTCATATTTTGGTAAATAACTCTGCTAGGAAAGATGGTAAGGTAATGAATGAGGTATCCTTTTGAAGCCACAATCAAAATGCACAGCTTCATGTAATAATCTGGGTTGTAAGTATCGTACATGGACAGATGTTACAGTTTCTTTTGCTTATAGGATTATGAAAATTAATATAAATGTCATACTTCTGTGAATATATGTACAAGGAAGTAAGACAACGTCAGGTGTGAAGTGTAATATTCATAGCAGCATACCTCTCAAGTGTACCTCATTACAAGGAACGTTTCTCATTTGGGGTCTTAAAAAGTTCATGTTCCT
Organism: Protopterus annectens; assembly: GCF_019279795.1. Classification (NCBI taxonomy): domain Eukaryota; kingdom Metazoa; phylum Chordata; order Ceratodontiformes; family Protopteridae; genus Protopterus; species Protopterus annectens. The sequence continues at coordinate 1,520,439,832 of NC_056733.1, forward strand.
CAAAGTTTCACATTGAAAGGGTCTGTCACATATACAGTGTTAGCAATTTTTTAACTGATATCCATGGCAAATTGAACTATATCATATTAATTTAGTAAAAGAACTATTCTATAAATAAAATATCACATTTTATATTTTATGTATTTTATATTATATGAGCTTCCTAGTTGAAGTTGGTAGTAAGCTGTCACTAAGTGTTCCACATTTTGTCCATTTGTTCCACATTAAGAGAGGTAGTATTCCTCATTTAGGAGATGGAAGGTTGAGAGCTATGCATAGCAGAGCAAACAAACAGCAATTTCTGCAAAAAATGAATGATCATCTCTGACAAGGACAAAAATCAAATACTTGGCTTATTTGTTGCATTATGGAAATTAGGATATTTCTCATTTTTATGCCCATATCTTTGCAAGAGAACATGGTGACAACACACATCTCTTTTATCTAGATACTCTTGTTTCTTCTTCTCTTTACACACACACACACACACACACACACACACACACACACACACACACACACACACACACACACACACACACACACACACACACACAGGTATATTACCTGATTAACAGCAGATAACGTAAAAAAAACAGACAAAAATAAAGCAAGTAGAGGTGTAGTTGTTGAACATTGGCAAGAAAGTAATTTATGAGTGCAAATATAAATTTGCCTGCTGTGTGATAGCACTGTTAAGTTTAGGTGTGAAATATAAGAGAAGATGAATAATTCTTTGTACATTTTTCCATGAATACCTTGGTTCATTGTTGCTGTGTAAATATTAAGAAAATATTGATGCTTTATGCTTCTATCCCAGCAAGATACATGATAACAGATCAGTGGAACGGAAAATTATCCTGTGCTTGCAGCACGTGTGCAGTCCCTGGGATTCAAGCTCCATATGAATTCCCACGCACTTCAGTTATTATGACTACAAGCACAAAGCACATGTTATTCCCTGTATTCACTCATTCATACTTTAATTCTCTGAAACCTGTTTTATCCTGCTTAGGGTTATAGGAAAATATGAGCCTACTCCAGCAAGCAATAGGATACAGGCACCCTTGTACATGCATAGACACACACACACACACACACACACACACACACACACACACACACACACACACACACACACACACACAACACACACACACACACGCACACACGCACACACGCACACACACACACACACACACACACACACACACACACACACAAAAACACACACACACACAAAAACACGCACACACTCTCTGCATATACTACATACATTGCAAACAAGATTGCACACATTCACAAACTCACACACACACGTGCACATAAAACAGACACACACGTAAGGATATAGACACACTCAGACACACACAAAAAAAATACACATGTATCTCTACAAGCAATTTAGAGAATCACCAGTTCATCTTTCAGCATGTCTTTATGATTTGGGAGGAAACTGGAGGTTCCAGCAAACACCTAGGTGAACATAGACAGGGCATGCAAACTTACATAGAAGACACCTCAGTCAGGGACCTTGCTGGAAAACTAAACACAGTAAGGCAATAATGCTAACCATTGCACCACTTTGCTGCCCACTTTTATCACACTGAAATTTCCAAGGTTTAATAGTTAATTTAAAGAAACCCAGAACCTTTTAAATGGCTTAGCTCTGTTGATCGACACATGAACATAATTTCTCCTGAGCCGATAATAAAGAAAATGAGTTAACCACTAGTTTCTCTATACACATTTCAATATAGCATTTGTATGTACTTTTTTGTTCTCCCACCTAAAGCCCACTTTACTCCAGCCCTCTTTAACACATTTATTCTTCCTTTACAGGTAACATTGAAGAACACTGGGAGAGGAAGGCCAAACAAAGTCAGAGATTACAGATGTCCCTCAGCAAAGGTTATAATGTTTGCTGTATAATCCTAACTCCCTTCCTACAAAGGTTGATAATGCACAAGAAAAGCAGGGTGTATAGTGTTTTACCAGTGATGTGTACATTTGAGAAATACATACACACACACACACACAAACACACACACACACACACACACACACACACACACACACACACACACACACATATGCCAATTCAGCTACAGTATTGCATGCTGCTTGATAGGCCAGTATTGCCAGTCTTCAGCCCTGTGCTATGGCTACACCATCTCTTCCAGATGGCATTCACATAGTAGACTGAACTGCTTTGGCTGGTCACCTCTCTCTCCCTGTCTTGGATTTCCAGGGCCTGGACCACTAACTGAATTTGGGGCACTGGTGCTGAGGTGCTCCATTCTTCTATTTCATAAAGCCATTTCAATGATTTCCTAGCCAGTAAGGAGGCCGTCCTATTATGGCTGAACTGAAATATGATACCAAGTATACAGTTTTAAATAATTTTAAATCTACTGTAGGATCTAAAGCTGTACAATTGGTGGAGATGATAACTGCTAAAGATTTAAGCTATGAAATCTATCTTATTTGTGAGGTTATAGCACAAACAACCATAATATAAGTCTAAATAAAAAGATACACAGCTTTTAATATTATGAGTCTGCATGGGAATGATCTAGAAATGTAAATAATATTCCTATTTTAAAACCACGTTGCAGTACAGAATTTTAGAAGTCTGTGTCAGGGAAAGCTAGATGCAATGTTTCATACCATTTAAGAACGTAAAACTTAACTTGGCCTAGGTTTATGCAACTGAAGCTTTTATGCCAATAGTTTACATATAGCACAAATGGCCTATATACTAACAGCATTTCCATAGCCTTTATTAGAAGGTTTCTGTTGCTGCCATGTGTTATTTATAGAGCCTAGGTGATGAGCAAATTGACTGTCCATTTTGATGTCATACTAGTTTTAGGTAACTATAGGTTCATAGGTATTTACTAGGCTAATGATCACAAGGGCCTTTGTAAGCTTAACCATGTATCCCCAAATCTCTGACATGTTCTGGTATCCTTGATAAGTGTAAGCAGGGGCTTGGGAGGTAAAACATTTACAAGTTGGGGCCTGGGAGATGAACCATTTACAGGATGCCTATGTCCATTAGAGAAATAGGTTCCAAACCAGGGATGAATTTCCAGTTCCCCATCCAACTGTTTAAGTTACACTTGAATTGAGTTAGGGAGGAACTCTGCTTCACACTGATGGGGAGCCTGTTCAAGAGAAGGGGTAGTCTCTGGGATGCATACCTGTCTCTCCATCAGGTCCTATTTATATCACAAGTGAGGTTTAAGTCTTTAGAACTTGTAATTCTGGTGCTGTTTGTTTTGTAAATATGCAGGAGGTCCATCAGAGTGGGGTCTGACAATATCTTGTATGCCAGACATAGATCTCTCCTCAACAGCCTGTAGGAAACAGAATACAGGGATAGGTCCTTGAGGTGGTCTGCATAGGACATGTTATTTGCTCCTTGTATTCTTTTACGAGGAATCTCGGTTTATGCTCCAGTTGTTGGATATGCCTGTTTAAGTACATGCCAAAGGGGGCGCTGCACTCAATGGCTACATTTCTTATTTCTGGTGACTATTCCAGCTAGGACAAATTGCCTATCACATCTGCCAATTTGCAGTAAAAAAACTGTCCTGGAATTTAATAATATCAAGAGGAATAAATTCATCATGCCAATTCTAGCTTAGAAAATCAGACTTTCTGGCACAATTAGTAAATTAAAAGCTTTTGTTGCCTGAAACTCAAAATCTAGCTTCAGCAGTAACTAATTTCCAAACTTAATCTTAAACAATTTGATCTTTCTAGGTCATGTCAGAAAGGGACATTAATAATGGTGTTATTAACTTAAACTACATCAAGAATATTATGGTTTCTAATAGATTAATCAGTAACGTAGTTGAATCCAGGTTTTATCAAGTGAACTAAACTAACCCTAGCAAATTACAAGCAGGAGCATCTCACACTGAGGGGAGAGTTCAGTCACTGGCTGTTATATGGAGGTTTTCATAATTTTGCACCTCAAAATCACCAGTGAAAAAATTAGTTTAGGGAGGCTTTTTTTAAGAGAACAATTACCCAGTTTAGATGCCACAGGAATGTTATATAAAAATATATTTAAACCCTATTATCAATGGTATTTTCCTCTAAGGTTATGGTAGCCACAATATCCCATTAAAGTTAAGTTGGCTTTTTGTCACTATACCAGATTTTAGCTACAATAATATGAAACAGTTTCTTGTAACTACAAATTTTAAATATAAAACTGCTAGCACTATGCATACAGGACCCTAACTTCCCCAGGCCAGCTACAGACTTCTCTAGACATATCAGAGAAGTGCCTAAAAAAGACTTCACTAACACTGCCTTGCTTGATCTAAAGAATGTATCTCCTTTTGGCCCAATTTACATCCCTGAGGAAACAAAGCATCTTGCTTTACTGTTGATCAGTATTTTCTTGCCTTCATTTGTAACAGAATAGAGCCAGAGAAAGGCAAATAAGTAAAAATTGTACAGTTTCCTTTAGTTGAGCACCAGGCCAAAATTTCCCAAACCACTGATGTACATGACTGATTGCAAACATTAGCACTGTACGTACCATATAATATACAGGTTGAGGCTAGCTTGTCAACATCTAAAACAATGTGACACATGCAAATATATGCACATAATGTATACTCCTACAAACACAAAAGGGTGACACTCTATACCTCTAACTTTCAGTCTTTTGCATCTAGAACATTGCCTTCCCTTGACCTGTATGCTACCAATGTGATTGTAGCAGTACAGACTATGGGCTCAGGATCAGGGAGTATAATTATTTCAGGGCTCTCATTCTGCTGCATTACTGATTAGGTATTTCCCAAAGATAGCCCCTGCCACCAGGAACCTGCTTCTTCACTTAGTTATTAAATTACCAAAGCTATTCTCAGTTTTCAAAAGAAATGACCTGCATGTTGCTCAAGGGTTTCACCTTTAGGGACAATGTCTACCTCCCATGGAAACTGATACATCTCTTTATTCAGTCTTGTCTATTAACCACCATTGTCAAATTTGACCCAAGATCACTAATCCGCACCTCTAACACTGTGCCAGTGTTGCACATTCTCGTACCAATTACTGCTTTTACATTTTTGGTTTTCCTTTTGTTTAAATGAACCATTTACATGGTTTTATTCAGTTCAAATTACTCTCACTATGTTTTGTAACACCCAACACAACAATATTTGATATGCTTTATTGTTATAGTTTTGCCTGTAGCCTGGGTCATGACTAACAAATGTCCCTGGACCAGACACATACCTGGATAAGCTTCCAGAAGTACAAGAAGATCATAACAATCTCCAGACAAGTCTTAAAAGTATATGGATGTGACTCCCACTCTTGTAGTGGCCTTCTCCTGGACTGAGGTGTTTAAAATTACTTCAGTGCCTACCACTATTGTGGTAAGTATTAATTTACTGCAAATACCTACATTGCTAGTCTATAGTGCTGACAATACAGGGTGCTACAGGAACATTTTAAGCACTTTAGGAATTTTATATAACCATTCAAACTTATTTATGGGGATTATAACAACTACAGATCATGACACTAAAGTTTCCCGAAGATACAAATGAAACAAATGCTAGTACTACAAAACAAGTGAATGAAAGCCACATAAATGCAATGGCAAGGTGAGTTTGATCCAGTTTCAGAGACCATGTGCAACCTTTCAGATGCTTATCAAGTCAATCAAAAACAGCGGTACAGTCAGATGTGATTACCTATTAAGCACCATTCAAATTACAAAAACTATATGCATAGGGAATGCATCTTTTTAGATACTTTCACAAATTACAATCTGGAACAGCAGTACAATCTTCAGTACTACATATTCTCCCAAAGTCACATTGGTGGTGCTGCGGTAACATTGTCGCCTCACAGTAAGATGCTGTCCGGTTCGATTCTCAGCTAGAGCGTCTTCTGCGTGGAGACATGCGTGAATGGGCGTACCTTAGTTGAAGGTTGTGCATCAGGCCTGGCAAGCCGGTACGTAAAAATCAACTGCCAATCATTAGCAGACCGGAGTTCCGCTGTGGCAGCCCCTAACCGGGAAAAGCCGAAAGACACAAAGTATGCATACTATAAAGGTAAATACCTGCAAGTTACATATAAATGATATCCTAACTGTAAAAATCTACTGCAACACACTAGCTCTTACTGTGTTTTTTTTCAGCTCACCTGCATATGCTGCCCTCTCACTTACGCCAACTCCTATCTATTTATAGCTGCCAAGTGTTCATTTACTGTTCTTACTACAGGTTACAAAAGTTTACTGTTAACTAAAATTGTAGGTGTCAGTATGCAAGTTCAGGAGTTACCTAGTAGGGAAGTGTTTGGTATGTGAAATCAGGGGTTGTCTATTAAGAAAATGAAGCATTAACTCCCCCTAAAGTAGATCATATTACAGATATAACATTTCTGACTTCAGAGTTCTGCAAACCCTCTCTACGATGAGGTCTCCTCACAATTACATCCCTTAGCCTAACAGATCTGGGTGTGGACAGTGCAATCACTGATGGAGCAGTGGATTTTGGTGTCACTACATGAGTTGCATCTTGCATGGCCATTTCTGCTAACAACAGAAGATGAAGTGGCTCACTGACCATGTGGATGTCCACTCTCTCCAATGGACATTCCATTACAGACACTGCCTGATCCAGTGTGTCACTTGTCCTGTCCAAGGAATTGCCCACAGTGTTTAGGGAGTCACTCACATACGAATACATGACATGTAGCATTCGCACTATCTCCTCCAAGGCCCAAGTGGAACATGTCTGTGCCTCCAGTACAGCCCTACACACATGTCTGTCAGAAGCTAGTGACACACCAGCATCAGGAGAAGAATGGACAGCAGGCCTCCTCTGACCATCCCTACCAACCCTCTTGTGTGGCACCATGCCCTCAGAATGTCTATGGGTAGAAGCAACTGATTCTGCAATCAGCAAAAACACACTAGCCTGATCAAATGTGTCACCCTCAACCTGTCTTATGCCAGAATCCTCTTTGTCATGGGTATGTGTAGACATACTGACTATGCCTGAAATATGCACTGGGGATGTGGGACTCACAGCCTTGGTATTGGACTGATCCTTTGCACCCCAAGCCATTACCTCTTCATCACCAACATCATGATCATCAGAGGCTACCGATACTCTGACATCAGGTGGCAGGAATTCCACAATACCACTCTCAGGATCACCTATGACAACAAGCAATAAATACAGCAAACAGAAAAAGGGAGAATAAAATCACATATTTTCTTTATAGAAAAGGTATGTTAAACTTAAAAAGATGATCAAGCAACACAAACGTTACTCTCATACAGACCTGAATCAACCTTATATACAGTAATAACAACAATCAAACGTGTGCTTACCATGTGTAGGTGGGCTGGCAGCTTGCAATCCAGAAGTGGTTGTATGTGAGGAATAGAAAGAAAGAAGTCTGCTAAGTATCAGAATGCAAATGAAACAAGAAAAAGAGAATAATCCAATTCACAAGTGTAGATTAAAAATATTCTTATACAAAAATGTACTGATCAGTTGGATTCCCCCACCCCCAAAACACTCTCCAATATTTATTTCTGACTGTAATCTGACTCACAGTTATTGCTTGCTCTATATTGATCAGATATGTAAGATATACACATATAAAGATATAACAATGCCACTTGCATTTTGCATACCTGAAAGACCTGCTTGTGAAATGCTGAGTCTGTCATCTATATCTGCACTTACATCAAGGGTTCTGTGGGAACCCTCTGCTGAGCTGTCTGGATTTTTGACAGTGGACAGAGCTTCTCTGTTTCAATTATTTGTGGTTTGGTAGCAGGACATCCCATATAGCCATTTGTTTTTGGGCAATTGCAGCCACCCTACAGTGGGCAGAGGTTATCATGTCACTTGACTGGCATCATATCTGGGAGTAAGTTCTCCCATGCCCTCCAACAACATTAAAATTATTGACCACCTGCTGTCATATCCTGTCTCAGGCAGATTGGTCACCTCTACCTCTTCTTAACAGAAATGTTCCATGCCGATGTACAGCCTGGGTGCCATATCCCTTGTATGGGATGAAACAGAAAACAGACACACATAATTACATGCATAATACAGAGACAGGATGGTTGTGAACTCAATTATGTGTGACTGTATGCATCCAACATGCATACAACAATTTAAAAGCTAATGCTCCCCATGACTACAGAAGTTTGAACAGCCCCTCCCCCAAAATAAAGTTTTCAAAATCAGATATCAGTGACATACCTCTCAACCTCTTAGAACAAATAATGTGGACAATGCCATAAATAAAAGTGTGACAAAGGCCCAAAAATAGGAAGTTTTTAAATATTGCTCTCACAAACTTAGAAAGTCAATAGAATAACAGGCTTTGCATTAGCATGAATTTTCTGAAGGGTATGAAGTCTGAAACGCAAATGTCTGTCATTATTTTCTAACTTTAATCCTTAACAATTTGCCACTAATTTGCCAGAAAACCACTTTTTTTGAAAAGTGGACCAAGAATATGAGACAAAATTCTGGACATTCTGAAAAAAATCTGTAAAGTTGAGAGGTATGAAGCAATGACATATAATACTTCTATAATGCAGATGACACAGGTTTAACTGTGTAATACATTACAGCATCCACAATAACAATTAAACATAGCAGTAGAACTGTAAGACAAAACTATTATAACTCCCATCTCCATTGCTGTGGAGATCAATCGGGTAGAAAACCACAAAGAGAACAGATTTTTCTTTTTCTACTATCACAGGTAAACATTCCAGACCTTCCTACAAAGTTAGAATATGCTCAACTGCAATAACTGTACAAACATCAGATTAAATACAAACTAAACATATGCCACCATGTGGCATTCTGGGGCATACTTTTTTAATGCAGACACAGCTATGCCAAAAGAAAGGAATAAAAGAAAAAATATTTAAAAAAAATGCTTTTCAGCAGTCAGTGCAATTCACCTGTTAATGTTAAACTAAAAGCATTATGTAAGAAATAGCAACATACCGTGACAATACAACACTGTAGAACATAGATAATTCTCCAAAACGTGTATTTTTAGCAGTATCAAGCTCTTTGAGTCAAAACAGTTTCCTCAGTATGAAATAATTACTTTTATATAGTGCAGAGTAAGCCCCGTAAGCACTGTGAGTATGCAAATGAGGTGTGAAATCAATACCATTCCTAAATACCAAAAGCTGCACTACATGCAGGGCATGTAAACATGGTGTAAGAACCTAAACAATTACATGCACATGCCATAGCAATGCAAGGACAAGCACCGAGAAGTGTTCCCTGTTACTGGTTTTCAGGTGTCTATGATTCCTCTGACTGCAGGAACAATCAGCTTTCACAGTTTCCCTTTTTTATGTACACCGACTGAGGGTGTGTCACAAAGAAGAGACTTACCAAAAAGTCTGAAAGTGATTTAGGAGAGTGTCAGAGAATGATTACATATATAATACAGTTCAGCACTTGTGGACTATGGTTGCACTTAATCAAGAAGTAGTAACAAACAACATGGGGAAATGGGCTAGAAATCTGAAGAAAACTTCTGAGTGCCAGTATCAACAGAAACAGTAGAAGGCAGAATATGTGCATTCAAACACATTCAAATAAAGGTCAGCATGAAGCTCACTGTGTATGCAAAGATGTGATTTATTTTGATGTTGTGTCAGCAATGAGACAAGGAGAAGCATCCCTGACAGTAACTGAGTTATGCAGTTACCAAGAACCTGAAACATATTGAAAATGATAAAATTAAATACACATGCATACTTCAGTTTGTCTTCAACTTCACGCTGTATGTTTTCTGACTTAAGACTTTGTAATTTTGTATATTTTCTGACTTTATAATTTGCAAAGTATTTTCTTTGTTTTTAACAGAACCAAACCTGTATGTAGTGCAGAGATCAGTGTTCTATCCTGTTTAACAAAATAAAATAAATATAATAACATCAAATGCATTCATGTCATGCACATTTATCTGTACTTCTATTATAGCAAGACACTGACTTCCTTTAGCAAATACATTTCCTGTACCTCTTCCACCTGCTGACCTTCTGTTTCCATTTCATCACACCTTTTTAACTTACATCATTTTAGAAATAACTTGGCAAGTCTGGGTATTTTTATAGCCCCTGTGAAATGTGATAGATATTTTAAAAAGTAAATGAATTATTTATGCAAGAAAGAACTTTAGGGAGCATCATAAATATTTTCACAGCATTCAAAATGTTATTTCATTGAAATGTGTGTAGGAGGAGGAGATTAGCAAAAACATCTTCTGGTGAGCAATATTAGACATGCACAGCACACATAACTCAACAGTTTTCTCTTGCCACTGGGTTATAGTTATGGATATTTCTTTAACAGTGGAGTACCTGCAGGAAGGGTAGTTTTGCCACTACTGCTGTATATAAGTAAAATGCATGTTGCAGTCAAGTTACTGTTCAGAAACCTAATGTCTCTTTCATGTCTCATCTTACATGAAACAGAATATGAAATGAAAGCAGAAATCAAGCAGGAGACAGTTAAACTTAAATTGGTTTCAAGTGCATTTGTTCCTCTGTCTTCAGCAAAGTACAATCAGAGTCCTAGTGACACCCATCTGTCATTGTAGATGACTATGGGTCGTAATAACCTGACTATTGGTCACTGTAATTTTATTATGGGTCACAGTAACTTGACTATGGGCCTAGTGGTCAGCTGAAGCCTAGATAACAGTGAACAACAATAAAGGAAACTGTTTTTCATTTAACTTAGTGCAATCTATACAGTAAAGGAAAATTAATTATCAGAACTTATTCATAACTATGCCTCCTATTCTGACCCCACAAATCTTGCCAATATACTTGCGAACAAATTTAGTGCCAGTTTCATCCCTGAGACTTCTATTCAAAAGCCCTAAATATCGAAATCATTTATTCTTCCAATTATCTGTAAAGATCATTTACTGAAAGTGCTAACCAAAACCAAAAACGCCTCTCCATGAGGCCTGACACTGTATCCAGTTGCTTGTTTAATAGTGTTAAACATGTCCTTGCAAACACACACTTCAGAATGTTTAACCTAAGTTTAGCCACTGCTTTTATCCCCAATGAGTGGTATGCAGTAGTGGCAATGTCCTTCCATGAGGGTGGCCTTACAACTGACTAGGGTAAATACAGACCCATCAGACTTTCAAGCTTCATCTGCAAAACCATGGAACATATTATAACCAACCTAATAAACTGCAAAATCAAGAATCTTGTTAGACTTGACCCCCAACAGGTTGGGTGTGTGAACAGAAGATCCTATTTATTTAATCTGGAAAACTTCATTGAAAGGGTTATGGAGGCAATAGATGGTAGTCATGCAGTACATACAGGATATCTTGTCTTGGCCAAGGCTTTCAACAGCATTCCCCATGATGGCATCATACAAAAGCTAAATGCTTTAATAAAATGAACCATATGTGATAAAATGGATTGGATGCTGGATGAAAGATAGAACGTTCATAGTGGAAGTTGCAGGTGCCTCATCAAAAAGTATGAAAGTGACCAGGGGCATCCCTCAGGAATTGATGCTGGGACTGCCAAGACTTCTGACTAACAAAGCTTTCAGATGCTTCAAACTAGAGGGTGCTGTCACTCTATGACACCCAAAGCCACCAGAATGAACTCTCCATGGTGTACTAAAATGAATTCAAACTTAATGCTAAAAGTGTAGTATCATTACTTTTGGTAGGCGACTCCTCCTCTCATTATGCTGTATAGACAACAAGCCACTGTAAAATGAAAATTTAGTTAGGAAAGTACGTACTTTGGTTGATAACTCCCTCTCTTTTCCCCATCATGTGACAATGTTTGTCAGGAAATCCTTTTATTTAGTCCAGCTAATTGTCAAAGGAATATCATCACGTTCTAAATTAGTAATCACACTCTTAGACTTAGCATTGATTAGGTCAGTCATCGACTATAGTGCCCTTTTGGGGTGTATCTCACTAAACATATCAAACAATTAGAAAGACCTCAGGGATTCCTAACTAAAGCTATTACAGACCTAACCTCCCTGAGATGCCAAGAGGGGCTGAAGCTCTATCCTATTATTCAGTGTATTAAAGACTTTTAAGTGGAGATTGATGTCCTGCTTACCAAGCCATTAGAGACTTGGTTGTCCTGGACCTTCAGTTTCTCCATAAGTCCAGTTTCTCCTCCAGTACTAGTCAGGGATTTAAATCTTCACCAACATATAAATAAAATGTGGTGGATAGATAGGTTTATAACCCAGCACCTCACAAACATCTGGAATAAACTTCTCCAGCACATTAAGCAGTCTGATTCACTATCTTATTTAAATATAAACTAGACTGGATGGGTTTCCCCAAATTTACTCTGAGAATGACTTCAGAAGAAAGGAGGTCTAGTCTGAGGGAGGGTACTGGCTAGGTATAAATGGTCATAAGACCCAGTGTCCTCAAAATATTTATGAACGGATGATAATTATTCTGCTTCTCACAAAAAAGCTATCAGCTCTCTCTGTTTAGCTTCAATTTATAAAAATATTGCTAAATGACTTTTCTGAGGAAATGCAAGATGTAAGAATTGTTTTGCCAAATCTGATGAAAAAGAAGTGACAAGTTTTGCAACTTCCTTTTCTGAGAAACAGATGATGCAAGTGTTGCACAAGAAACATTTTTTTCTGTACACTTAGAACTCTTAAAACAAACACAAACAATCTGCCAAGAATGCTATTTTCTTCAGATCTATTATTTTTATATAGTATGTTTTGCTTTAAGGTATGAGTGATGGAGAAACACAAGTCAGACCTATTAGCCCAAAAGTTTACTTGAAAGATCCAAAATAATGTTACTTCTTAAAATTAGACTACATCTCTTTCTTATTAGAATAGAAATGATTCATATATAAGTATTCTGAATGTGTGGATTGTCGAATGTAGTGTTGGTCAATATGTGTTTTTATCTAAGGAAGAAATACAATGTTTACAGATAAGGAGTTCTGGGGTTATGTTTTTAATGCTAAAACTTTTGAATTTATTAAACATTTTGCTGTTAGGAGATAGGAGTGTCTGTGTGTGTGTGTGTGTGTGTGTGTGTGTGTGTGTGTGTGTGTGTGTGTGTGTGTGTGTGTGTGTGTGTGTGTGTGTTATCATATGCAGTTTAGCATTAGGTAAGGTGATACACTGAGTGTTATGAGTGTTTCACATTAGGAGTATTGTGCAATAGTATGTGGGTTAGGATTAGGATAAGGGTTTGGTAAAGTGATACACTCAGTATAGTAGATGTATAATTGTAGGAATGTGTGTTTGTGTGTGTGTGTGTGTGTGTGTGTGTGTGTGTGTGTGTGTGTGTGTGTGTGTGTGTGTGTGTGTGTGTGTGTGTGTGATCAAACGCTGGTTAGGGTTAGGGTAAAGGTTAGGTAAGGGAATAGCGTGAGTGAGTGTTGTGGGTGTATGTTGGAACATTTGTTATTTGTTTGACCCTTTCAGGTTTAGCGAAAGTGTAAACATTTTTTTTTGCTAAGGTAAGGTGCAGGGTTACGGTTAGGGGCAAGGAGGTGCAGGGTTACGGTTAGGGGCAGGGAGGTGCAGGATTATGGTTAGGGTCAGGGATAGGGTTAGGTTTTACAGATGTTAATAAGGTGTCACACAGGGTGGTGAACCAACACAATCTAGGCCATGGCACACTTGAATCTTCCTTCTGCTTCATCAGTCTTGTCTCCCCTTCTGGTCCTGAAGAAAAAGACTCTAGGGTATTCTAGTTATATGTGAGTAAGTGTGTCTGATTCTCTGGGTGGCATAAAATCTTGTTCCTCCATGAATTCCTCCTCAACCAGAACTTGGAAATAAGGTTCAGTGTATGTGGAAGCCCATCAACTCCCTCAGCAAGGACAAGAATGATGCTTAGCAGAATGATTCCCCTGCCTTGCTCCAGTATGACCCAAAATCTGGTGAAATACTAGATCTCATCAAAGGGACTCCAGGACATCTCCGCTGAATCTGATTGTATCCTAAAGGTGATCTTATGTTTCCTCTTGAGAGGTTCTACCCACAGATGAGTTGAACAAGTTGGTAGTTCATAATGTGTGGCTGTTCCCATTTCTGAACACCTGACAAGGTTATCTGCCACCCCAGACTGTCTTAGCTTAATATAGAATCCAGATCTAGTTGACATGATGCAACAACTACTACATCGAACAACACATCAATGAGACAAAAGGATCAAACAGGTTAAACATTGAATGTTCAGATAGTTGAATCCAAACTGATCGAAGTACATTGGTTGGCCAACATCTTAGCTGTCATTCATTATAAATGTGTTTAAAGTGCTAAAACAGAATCAAATGTGCAGAGGTTCTATAGATAATAATGCTAACTGACTAGCTGGACATCCAATGTAATTCAATGAGTTCAGATTCAACAACCTTAACATTTGATGTTTAACCTGTTTGATCCTTTCATCTTGATGATGTGTAGTTTGATATAGTGGTCATTTGATCATGTCAACTAGATCCTAGAATCCATCCAGCAATAGTCAAGAAGCCTTTAGAGCATCAGTGTAACTCTGTGCACCCCATTAACAACGAGTTGCACAATGAGCCCATCTTAGACAGGCTAGGGAAATGAGTGCTGTCATCCTCTGCCTTCACTTTGAGGGCACTGAACTACTTTATGCATATGGACACATTCCAGAAAGACATTCCCAACTGTCAGTTTCTAGTTCTGTTGTTAACAGGTACAGCTGTCTACCAAAAACAATGGATGATACTGCAAGACAGCACACACAGACTTTACTTATAACAAACTGTGTCGCACAGAGTTTATGGAGAACTCTAAAACCGTTTATGAATTCTCCCTTGATGGGTCCATACTTTTGGTAAGTCAGTAAAAGACAAAGTAAAGAAGCAAGAAGCTGATGCCAACTCACTATACAACTCAGATTAATTTCCTGGCTCCTCAGCATCTATTTGCCAGTATGAATCTCACCCTGTGCCAGCTTTGGTTCCATTGCTCCCAGCTTGACAATTTTTAAGGGTCAGACAGATGTTGCAATAGTTGTGGCAATTTCTAGATTAGATGTGTTCACAAATTATGAGGATATCAACAAAACAGTCAGGAATTATGTTGTCTTTCTTCATAACTACTGTTTTCAAATCCCTGAGGGCATGCCCAATTGCTCCATTCTAGAGGCACTCGGCAAATGACTCTCTAGCTGACAGAGTGGGAGGTTATTATAAATGATAGATATTTTATATCTAAAGACCATTTCATTCCCTTTTTCTCCATTCCTGTCCACAATCCCTTCCACTGGCTGACATCCCACCCTGTCAAAAGCCGCAGTCATACTTTAAGTGCAAAGTCTGTTACTAAAGGGAGACACTCAGAAGGTCCCACCAGTCCATAAAAGGTGTGATTTTACTCTAGGATCTTTTACTGCACCAAAATAATCAAGACCTCTGGCCCTGTCTCGATCTGAGCAGCTTAACCTAACACACTGTGAATATTCCCATTTTTATCATCATGGTATAGTCCATCTTTCCTTATCTGTCCCTGGAAAAATAGATATGCTTTCTGGGCATCTGAAATGTATACCTGCAATCAAAACTCTAAAGGAGTCTTGGAAGTTCCTTCATTTCTGCATGGGAGCCTCATACATTCCATTCAGAATAATGCCCTCTGGTATTACTACAGCCTCCATGTTGTTTACCACATGTATGTCTACAGTTCTCTAGGGTCTTCCTACAGAAGGACAAGTGGCTTCTACCAGTCCCAACCTTGAAATGTCTAACTGTTTCAGATTTGCTCCTCAGCCTATTTTAATCCCTGAACACAACAGCGAGCCTCACAACATCATAGATGACCAGTCAGAAAATATTCAACACAGTCAATAACTAAACAGGTAGTACACTCACATCTGATGCTGAAAGATCAGAAAGCTGTGGGTTCTATTTCCATCCCAGATGTTTCAATTCATCTTCTGTTATTCTAGTGTGTGCTATCCTTCAGATGAGACATTAAACAGAGATCCCATCTATCTGATTTAGGGGTAGCTATAAGATATCCAAATAACTTATTGAAAACAGTTAGGAAAGTTTGCCAATACCTGGCCGCATTTCCCCATGTAAGAAACAGTATCATCTTGTGTCTCCATTAAAAAGGGGTAATGGCTAGTGGGGCTAACCTGGTCAACAAAAGAGAAATAAGTAAAATAAAATAAATTTACTGTGGCAAATGTTGCTACAATCCATCATTAATCTAAGCAGCAAAATAAAGCTCTGAAAATCTGGCATTGCCATTGAATTTTAATAGTACAAGCAAATTGCTTGTTTGTATCTTCAAATAACTAAGATACTTGACACATCTTACATCCCTCTTCACCACTATGATTTTTTTTACTTGTATCTCCCTGTTCAGTGTCTTATAACCTGCCTTCTATACGTCTGCTAGTCTAACTTTCACTATTAGTTTTTCCAGTTTGCTATAAATACTTTTTTTCCTTCGTGTGTCCTTCTTACCCACATTTTTGTACATTTCGACACATTGTTTTAATGTACTCCTCCATCCACAGTGCAAACATTGTCTGTTAGGGTAAATTAATTAATCATTGTGTGTCATAGTGATCACATTTTAAGCTATCCATAATATTGTATTACACTTTTATGAAAAAACTTCTAAATGCAATATTTGGTAAGTACTGCTTGGCTTGTCCCACACAGTGGCTGCATTACTTCTCATTCACATATCACAATCCTTAATCAGCTTTACCATTTTTTCTAACTCAGACATTTCACAGTTACTTCAGTTCTGTCCATGATGTCTCTTTTTTAACATATTCACATCTGATCTGAAGTTTCATCTTATTTTTTCATGAAATATATTAGATTCAAAATTGCTGAGTTTCCTATATATCTATATTTCGTTGATCATATTTGTCCTGAAACATATGTTTCAATATCAGTTTCAAACTTAGATCTGCCCCAACATTATGACTACACCAATAACAATCATTCAAATCAAATGTTACTTTTAACACATTCTCCCATATATAATACAGGTCTGGGAACAAGTGCCATGATCCAACATATCACAGTCTCATTCACTCAAATAAAATATCGCAATGACCCATTGTGTTGCAATTTCACCACAAAGGTTTATTTCAGTTCTTTCTTATGCCTGTCATTCTTCATTCCATGTCTATCAACATTCATTCCAAACTTTCTTTAATCATCCTGGTAACCTCTTGGGACTTCTCTCCAAATCAATGACTCCATCCTGTACTCAGCAATTTGTTCTGCAAATCTGTGTCATTCTGCGCATTCGGCTGTTTAACTTTTGACCAATTCTGATCCCATGTTTTTGTTTCCATCTCCACCCATCTGTTTCTGCTTGACATAAATTTATTTTGTTTTTTGACATTTGATTCCAGGGAAAGTCTGATTGGGAAGAAACCCATTTTCAGTGGAGGCTTGAGAAGAAAAGCTCCAAATTATTACAAAACAGCAATAAAACAAAAACATATGCAGTTTAAATAATTATAACAGATTAGACCTAATATAAAAACATTGGTTAAGAATCAATGCAAGTTATATGACAATCATTTAATATTTAGAGAAGTTTTAGACAGTTTGTAGAGAAATCAAAGGTATGTTAGTTTAATACAATCAGAAATTGCAATATTTAGAGAGACGGACAGGAAGAAAATTCAATAGAAGTAAGGAAATAAGTGAAGAAGAGAGAGTAAGGAATTATAAGGAATGATAAGTTACTTGTTCACATTTAGGGATATCGTTTATCCTGGTTTTGAGCAAGAACAAAGCCAGATTTTAGGTAGGAAGCCTTTTGGATTGGTTTTGAATTATCATCCACTATCACCCCTAATAATTTGCTATGAGAAGTGAATTTAATGGTTGTATTATTAAGAGAGAGGACTTTATTTTTTTGTTTTTTCATGAGACAAATTTTGGGGGAAAAAGTTTAGTCTTTGAGCATGAGTTATGAGTTATGAAGCCATGTTCCAGTAGCTGTTAAAGCTTCCTGAGTAATCTTTTGGAAGTGTATCATTTTGTCAAATGTGCAAATGAGAGTGGAATTGTCTGTGTATTTTATTAGGGTGGCCTGTTGTGTGGATGTATACAGGGTGTAGGTGAAAATATTAAAGAGGAGGGGTCCAAGGATACAGCCTTGCTGTGCAACTGTGGTGACCGGGAGATAAGGAAAAAGCATGGAGTGTCATTCTACTGACTGATATACCTATTGGACTGTAGGTTTTGAACAACAGACGGGAGGGCTGAGCAAGGCCCAGTCAGGTCATTTGAAGTTTGCTGTGACAAACTGTGTCAAAGGCTTTAGACAAGTCTAGAAATAAGGAAGAGACAAGTTTGCCATTATCACTAGCTTTATTGACAGTATCTATATGGGTCAGAAGGGCAGTGTTAGTACTGTGGGAAGGATGGAAACCATGTTGTGCAGTGGATGTGAGTTCTTAATGCAAGAGATAGTCTAGTAATTGTTTTTGAATACATTTTTCAAGTATTTTGGTGAGGGGAGATAAGGTTCCTATAAAGTTTTTAATATCTGCTGAATTTCCTCCTTTGTGGAGAGGGATAATGTGTGACTTTTTTCAGAGACAAGGAATGTGGGATTCCTGGACTGATCTATTTATAAGGATTGAGCCAGGATATGCAATGCTACTGGCTGCTATTTTCACGTACTGGCTTGGAAGGCCATCAGCTGAAGAAGAGCATGGTTTAAGTTTGTTTAAGAGTAGTTTTATATAGGATGTAGGCACAGGTTTAAAGGTGAAAGAGGATGTGGTGATATGCCGCTGTTGGACGGTTAGGATTATTAGATGCTGATGAATCCATGGATGGAGATGCTAAACTATTTATAAAATATGAGTTGAACTGTATTGCAGTTCTGAGTGGTGATTTATTGGGAGAGGAGTTAGGGTTGAATTTTTAGCTGGGATGTAAGATTTCTTTAATGGATGTCCAAATTTGTTATGCTTGTGTATAGTATTATTCTGAAAGTTATTATAGTATAGTTTTTTTGTCTTCATTTATTGCTTTTTAGTACAATTGTGAAGCATTTTGATGTTTTCAAGATATTGAGCTGTTTTCTATTTTTGCTATTCTTTCCATACTTTTTCCTCTATCCTGCATTAGCATGCGACTCTTTTTGGACAGCCAAATTGCATTGTTTCCAGTCTCCTCTCTCTAGGAAGTAAGTGCAAGGCTATTTAGGATATTTAGAAAAGCTGTGCTGATTTCATCTGCAGCATCATCTAACAGGAGGTTTTTTAGGAAGTTCCAGTTAATAGATGATAGTGTAGTAATGCACATTTCTGGGTTAAACTTGGAAAGGTTGCACATTATTTTGTAAATATGCTGTTTAATTGGATGTGTGAGATGTCTGGTTGTATAGGCTGGGAGATAATCACTGAGAGAGTTTGACATTGTACCTGTGTTGGAGTATTTGCTATGGTCTGATACTTTGATCCAGTCTAATAGGGAATTTGATGTCTTTCTATTAAGTGTGGGACTATTTATTAGTTGAGTGAAACCATTTAAGTTCTTGCTAGATCTAGGGGAGTTACAGTTTATGTCCAACCAAGTGACATTCACATCTCCTATTAGTATTTTTTTCTGTAGAAATGTTATGGATATCCAGTGTAGAATATCTTCCAGTATAGCCGTACTGTCACCAGGTGGGATCTAAAGGACAGTAATACATATTTGTTTATAATTGTTTATTTTGAGGAAAGCAATAAAAAACTCTGATTAACTGAATTTTGGTATTATTTTCCTGTAAGGGGAATGTGGTAGGTGTTGGGAAATATTAAAGCAATATCTCCACCTTTTCTCTTTATACAGTCATTATGGATGATATTATAGCCAGGAGGTATAACTTTAGAGTCATTTATTCTGGTTTTAAGTCAAGTTTCAGTTACAATGGGAGTATCAGGCTTATGTTGGATAATCCAGGCATGTAGTTCAGTTTTATTTCTTATGCTTCTAACATTTATTGCAGCAAAAATTAGATCACCAGGGTTGGAGACTGGCTATTATTTGGTTAGAAAAGTGTATGATAAAGAATTATCTTTGTGCTCATTGTGATAGGTGTGGCCAGGATTAGGGGAAATATCTCCCCCTTGAAGGATTTTACTTTATTAGGAAATTATGCATACTTGCTTTTTAGAGAGGATTCTTGCACTTAATTTTGTTTTGGTTTAAGTTGAAGTGAAGTTAATCACTCTATATTTTTTATAAAGATGAGGGGCAATATTAAATAGATCTGGTACAATGTGTGGGGAGTGTAAAGAAAGTATGGAAAGGTGGTTGGGGCAGAGTTGGAGAGATGATGAAAGATATTCTTGAGTCATGGTAAGATGAAAGATAGCACAGTAGGAGAAGAAGAGAGGATAAACTGAAGAGTAACATAATTAAGTACAACAATCTGTATTTTATAGATACCAGGTATTGGGAAATTAGCAATGAAGAAAAAGAAAAGAAAAAGTTGCATGGCAGTAGGAGATTCAGTGATGGTGGATTCTGAAAGCTGGTATAGGATAGATAAGGAGAGAAGTATTTTCTATAAAGGAAGAGAGATAGGTTGTCCTGGCATCATCTCTAGAATGTAAGGAATAGAGATATATGAAAGGCTAAAATATAATGATATAGTCAAAATAAGAAGAAATTTTTTTTTTGGGGGGGGGGAGTAAACAATACAATGTGGAATAGAGAGGTACTATTACGGAGGGTAGTGATTATGAATGGATAAAGTGCAAAGCAGTATGGGAAGGAGAAAGATAGTTGGGAACAGGGCCAAAACTAAATGGACATAGGGAAGTAGGAAACGAGAAACAGACGTGTATGTATAAAAGAAGTGAGGGCATTTGTGAAGTGTTTTGGAATAACAGTCACAAGTGAAATGTGTATGTAGGAAGAATAATATTAGGGTATAAGGAGGTAGATCACAGCTGGGAGTAGGAAAGTGGAGTATAGTGGATATTCTACTCTCAGCGACTGAGAGCAGTTGTAGCTACTACAAAGCAATTAAAAGAATGATGGCAAATTAAAACAGTTTTTCTGTCATTTCCTGTGGCTAAATAACTGCCAAATGCAGTATACTATACTGGTCAATGAAAGGGGGACAGTGGACAACTTAGTAAGAGGACTCTAGAGTGCACAGACTATTTCACAGAGACTTTCAATCACAGAGCAGGCACGTATTTAATTGATTGAGTTAATACAAAGCAAGGTTCTTCATGATAAATGTGGTTACATTATACAACAACAAAATTCTCAGTAAATGTCAGTAAATCAGTACAACATTATACTTTTCAGGGTCACTTCTAACATATGAGTATGCTGCCTGCTCCATCAATCTGCCCTTTTATCACCAATCCTCTGGGCATCTCACAGACTCACTTGAATTTCTGTTCAGTCCTTAATGACAGCAGCATCTCATCTGAAATTGCATTTCAATACCCATGTGAACAATGTTTGCCATTCTGCCTACTATGGTGCAGCCAGTTCTATTCTGGCAGGATGCTCAAAAGTACCTTCAAGGCAAGAAGTAGGGGAGATTCCACAGTATCTTAATGAATACTTCATTACCATAAACCTGCTTCTTAACATTTTCAAATGGTGTGTAGATGAGTCTGTGCATAATTCTTGTTTTCACACACTCAGTCTCCTCCTCATTTAGGCATGAAGCGCAGAGCAATTTGACATCAGAAAAGTGCTATAGGAATAGAAATTGTTTTGAGTCACAGTGTACTACATTCGGTGTCATCTGTAGTTCCCATCCATGTATCAAAGCCGTACGACACACCATAGCGCACCTTCATGAATGCCACCCTCCTTGACTCTGGAAATCATATTTTCACTCTCATTTCTGTACTGACATGTGACTGAGGGCATGCCAGTAATGTAAATGCAATGATGGAAGTAAGTGACACAGCCCCCATAATCCATGAGTGTGCTTGCATATGTGGGTGACTTTATGTGCATGTGTGGGGGGGTGTGGGGGGTGTGAGATAGAGAGAAACAGAGAGAGACTACTATGACAAACTTGCACCTTGGCATACGGTATTAGCCTGGTGTACACAAACAGTTAAACTAAATCTCTTTATTCCAGTAAAACTAAATCTCTTTATTACAGTACCATTTTGCTTTTTGCTTTGCAAGAGCTTCTCAACAAAAACATTGCTTTTACTCGATAAAAAGAAAAAAAAGCTGCTTAAAAACTCTTATTCCTTTCCATAGTGTCCATTTCTTTCAATCACAGTATCAATGTGATTTACTGCAGTTCCTTCAGAATTCATCTCTGGATAAGTCTTGCATAATTCATTCTCTCTGTCTGACTATTGTACCTCTGCTACAAGAAAATAAATACCTTCAGACTATCCATTTATCAGTAAACTTCAGGCCAGACAGGCAGTGTCAGATGTTATCAGTCAGCTCACCCTTGGTAACTTCACTTCATTAACCCTTTTTAAGCCAAGGTCAGTCTAAGCATTCTAGCCACCCCTATGCCACATACCTCCATCAGTCCAGAATCAAGGCTGAATGTATCCCAAATAGGGAAACCAGAGAGGTCATCAGAATTGCCAAGAGCTGTCACAGCCCAGTGGGTGTTCACACAGATACAATGCATGCTGGATCCTAGTCCTTCACTGGCCAAACCAATGCATAGGATCACTGCTGATTGAGTTAGAAAGTCTACCAAAGAGGAACTACTGAAGAGGATCTGAAGACCACTTGATGGCCTAGCATTCTCTTTTTATCACTTAATGTCACTTGTCAGCAGTGAATAACATCTGGCTCAGCTATATTGCTGGATGTTCCTCATCCCTATCAACTTAATTCAGGCCAACCTCCAAGGCACTGGAGTGTATAGTAATTTTCTGAGTTTAGGTATAACCAAAACTGAGTGTGCACAAAAGACTATATTTTGCAAATAGAATTGTCTGTCCACGTCTGTAGTCAGCTTCTTATGATTAAAATAGGGTTGTTACCTTTCAGTTTCCCAAAGGGGGTTGCTTTTAAGGAAACCTGCAAGCTAGTGCAATGCATGGGACTTCACTTTGTTGCCAAAATAAAAACTCACTGTTATAGAATTTGAGGGTTTTTTGTTATTTCATATTATACTGATGAGTTTCATATACAAAATAATTGTTTTATGCAACTGTTAGTAGAAAAGTTGGAAATATGGTTTATTGTAAAATCTCAGGTCATTTGCCATTTTTCATATTTTTTTAGGACACATCTGCCCAGATAGGAACTATCCTGCATAAAGAAGGACAAATGGTAAACCTGTTAGGGTTACTTATTAATTTAAGCAATTGTTTCTAAAAAAAAAAAAAAAAATCGATTGTCATGTTAAACTACTAGAAATGCACAGTAAATGAAATAAACAAAAAAAATCAAGTCAATATAACCAGTCTCTTAAATGGCATAAATTATAAGTATGAAACCTATCTAATAATAATCTTATTAAAATTAAATGTATCATAGTATACCAGCCCTTAATTTAAGTATCAGGGCAGGAGATACATTCATTCAGCTCCGAGAGGAAAGTGGCATTCAGTTTCAATTGCCAAAACAATTCTATATGCTCTAATCTGTTCTTCCATGCCCCTCCTACTTGGGTTAGGAGCAATGACCTCCAAAATGCCAAAGTTGAATTTCCTAAAATTTGTACATACCACTGAATGTTTAAATAGGGAATTCTTATCCTTTTTTTTTTTGCCAGTATCATAGTAGTGCTTATACATTCTTCTGCATCCCGGATTTATGAACGCCTTCACTAAGTGTACGCTAAATGTACACTGTTCTGACTGAATAGATAACACAAGCATAACTCCCACCTTCTTCCTCCAAATTTTAGTTTTCCTGATGATTTTCTTGAAGATTTAAATACTGAGGGGGATTCATAAAGGTTACCACAAAGTGCAGTCTATGTGTACACTTAGTATAATGTTTATGAGTGAATAGACAGACAAAAATGTGGTAGGGATGTTCTTGAATGCAGATCATGTATACTTAGTGTAGACTTAGTATAGGCATTCATGAATCTAGCAATTATCTGAATATAAAAGAATATTCTATTTTCTGTTCTCCAAATCAATACTTGTACCTGTATAAATGAACATGCATTGGTCACAGGCACCACACTAGTGTGTGCCTTTCCTGGTGCCAACCATATCCAAGTAACCAGAACAATCACCTTCCAGTTCATTCTTCATGCTATGGGATAATTTGCATACAAAGTGGGGATTGTCACCAGCAATTTTGTATGCTGCATAATTTGATTTAAGAAACACCCAATTGTTTTAAATATATGTCTTTAATTATTTTACTGTTATTACCTTATTTAATTACCATAGTTTTGCCATATGTTATATCAAAATTATGTTGACCCCCAAGTTCAGCATTACAAGTTGATCCCTTAACTATGCCTATTCCCAAGAGGGGACTGAACTTGTCTACCCTCTTTTCACCGATCTTCCTGATGATATTGTCCATTAGTTAGTGGGCACCCACTATTAACAAACATTTCTTGCAGTCTTTGGGCTCTCCTCATAAAACGTTTCACTATCAGAGATCACATATACCATCCATATCAACTGCCCTTTTAACATCCCTTTCTTCAAGGAGAAGAGGCGGGGACTATTAATATGTAAATAATTATTAGTAAAAGAATATTTTCTAAATAAATTCAATATAGATTTTCCATTTATCACATTAATTTTTGTGTCTAAAAAGTCAGTTTTACATGTATAAAAATTATATGTAAATATAAGGAGTAACAGTGGTGTGTTGCATACAGCATTCATCTAAACCTCCTTGTCCTGTATCTTAAGTAAAATATACAAAATTTATAATACCCAATTGGAAAACATATTTCCTCTCCCATGTAATCATGATTAAGTTAGAAAAATGGAGGCACAAATTGCCCCATTGTCATACCTTTCGCCTGCTTATAATTCTCTGCTTGAGTAAGAATAACATTTTTGTCTAGCACAATGTCTGAACAATTCACAATCAATTGGATATCTACACTGTTTAAAAACCTCAAGTGTAAAAGATCTTCATGAAAAAAAAGTATCTACTGGTCTCCTGCACTATACATGTAAACAGGTTTAGTATATTGATTGAAAGGGGACCAAGATCACCAATACTTAGTTCATCTTTCAATCTGCCTAAAAAGTCCCAAGAATCTCTTAAAATGCATTGTATATTATGGAACATAGGTTTATGATGTTATCAATATAAAATGTAAAAGACTATGTCTTGGAATCTTGGGCATCTACTGCAAGTTAAAAAGGTGGTTTTAATATATTTTTATGAACCCTGAGTCCCCATATATTGCTGGGGGACTCAAAAAAGTTATATAAAGGCATGTCTGTCATTTTCTGTGCTAACCACTCATCATGTTCCAAATCAGGTTCATTTTTTGAAATTGTTAAATGGGGGCTTTTATCCTCTAAGTTACCAAAAATGACACTAGAATAATCAATAGAATCAAAAATAACAATACCGCCTCCTTTGTCTGGCTTCCTAATTTTGATCTTCTTATCACCAGGCAGCCTTTACAACAAATCATACTCATGTTTATTTAAAATGTTGCATTTGAAACCAAATTCCTTGTTTTGAAATTCATGTAAATCCTTAATTTATGTATTTTCAAAGACTTGCACTGAGGGTTTTTACTGAAGGAATGTAGATGCTTTTTTTTCCTTAAAAAGCTTGTTTTGACTATCCAAAATCTTTCCTTCATTAAATTGCAAAGCTAAATTAATTTTCATATTAAATAACTTTAATTGTAGTATAGTATCGACAATATGGCAAACAGGCACCTCACCTAAGTGTCATGTTTAATCATACCCTCACCTCAGGCTTTGTGCCCACTGAATGGTGCACAGCTACAGTTATCCCACTCCACAAGGGAGACCCACCTTGGATCCCTGGAACTACCGCCCCATCAGTCTGACGAGCCTGATCTGCAAGGCCATGGAACGTATTATCATGGAAATTATAATCAAAGACATTGGCAACCTTAAAACACTGGATCCCACCCGGTTTGGGTTTGTGAAGGGCCGATCTTGTCTCCTGAACCTGATTGACTTCTTTGAATCAGTCTCCAGAGCCATGGACGAGGATAAGGCAGTCCACACAGCCTACCTGGACCTCGCCAAGGCCTTTGACACCATCCCCCACTCTGGAATCATAGATAAACTTACTAAGCTGGGCATTAATCCCTACATCACTCGATGGGTTGCCAACTGGCTTACTGACAGAACCTGCACTGTAAAAGTAGCTGACTCCAAATCCAGCTCCAGACAAGTGACAAGTGGAGTACCTCAGGGTTCAGTCCGGGGACCTCTCTTGTTTGGTATCTACTTCTCTGAAGTACAGGCCAACACTAATGGACTCTGGCTAACAAAGTTCGCAGATGACTGCAAACTGGTAGCAATTATTGAATCCCCAAATGATGTGGATACTCTACAAAAGGGCCTTACAGAAACAGATGCTTGATGCCAGAGCCATGGGCTCAAGCTCAATGACAAGAAATGTATAGTTATCCCCTTTGGGAAAAAAACATGTACCCATGAATTACCACATAGGTGACAGTACACTAAACACCGAAAGTGTGATAAGAGACTTAGGGACACAGGTGGACAGCGGTCTCACCTTCAATAACCACATCGCCACAACAGTCAGGAAATCCTTCTATGTGGCACACCTCATCACTAAGGGCTTTTCATCAAGAAAAAAGGAGGTCATTGTCCCACTGTACTCATCCCTCATTAGACCCATTATAGAATACAATGCCCCATTTGGTATGTACCTCTCAAGACATCTGCAACAACTGGAAAGGCTGCAGAAATACCTCACTAAAAGAATCAAAGGCCTAAAGCAGATGCCGTATGCTGACCGCCTTAAAAAACTCCAGCTATACTCTGTCGCATATCGTCTACTCCGAGGCAATCTCTGCTTAACATACAAGGCCATGTCAAACCCAGAGTTGTTGGGCATGCTACACTTAAAGAAATCCCAATCCCTCAGAGCCACACGCTCCAGGGATCTAAACCTTGTCATCACAATAAACAAAACATGCTGGAGGGATAGGTTCCTGACCCAGAGACTCCCCAGACTCTGGAATAGACTGCCCATACATGTCAAGCAGAGCACCTCTTTGGCCCTCTTCAAAAGGAACCTTGATAATTGGATGGGAGAAAGGAAATTCACCCTGGGGATCATGTCAGTCACCCTGTTAGACAGGGGTCCAGGAAATTAAATAGTGTGGGAAAAAATAACCAGGAAATTGTTATGGCTAGGCTTGTATAGGCCCTAGGGCTGATAGCCCGGTAC
Source organism: Protopterus annectens (assembly GCF_019279795.1). Classification (NCBI taxonomy): domain Eukaryota; kingdom Metazoa; phylum Chordata; order Ceratodontiformes; family Protopteridae; genus Protopterus; species Protopterus annectens. The sequence goes on from NC_056733.1 coordinate 1,520,467,241, forward strand.
CAACCTATATGAAAATGTGCGTTAGGGACAAATGGGAAGCTCTTTTCAAAAAGAAAACATTCAGGAGGGATGTCTACACCACTATAATTGATGATATTAAAACCATTACACTTAAACGATATGCCATCACACTCAAGTCTGGTTTGTCTAAATTCAATTTGTTGTCTTGTTTGTTCACCTCTACCAATTTTGCATCCTTCCTCTTCCTCTTCCTAGTCCTTTGTTATGATCATTTTTACTCAGGGGACCAGAGTTCACTCCCTGTAGTAATGATGTACTGTACTGGTCTCCTGTTCCCCCTTCCTCTAAGTGTTGGTGGCTCACCATCTCAGTCTCTTGGAATGACACAGGGAGGAAATTTTCAGATTAGATGTACTCACAGAGTAAGAGGATATCAGAAAAACAGTCAGGGGTTATGCTGCCTTTCTTTACAATGACAGTTTTCAAATCTCTGAGGGCTTGTCAACTGCTCCACTCTAGAGGCACTTAGCAGATGCCTCTACAGGTGACAGAGCAGCAGGCTAACGCACAGGAAAGACAGACATGATTTTATATCCAGAGGCTAATCCATTTCCCTTTTGTCCTTTCCATTTCACAGTCCCTTCCTCTGGCTTACATCACACCTTTTTTCAGAAGCTACTATCATGTTTCAGGTGCATAGCCTGTTACAAAAAAGAAACATTCAGAAGATTCCACCAGTCTAGAAAAAGGTGTGGTTTTACTCATGGACCTTTTTCTGCCCTAAAATAGTTAGGATCTCTGGTGCTTTCTTGATCCAAACAGCTTTACTCTACAAACTATAAAGATACCCTTTTATATCACCAAGGTAGTCCATCCTTCCTTATTTATCCCAGCATGACTGAATATACCTTCTGAGCCACCAAAATGCATACCTACAGAGAACAACTGAAAATAAGTCCTGGAGGTTCCTTCACTTCTACAAAGCAGCCATTTATTTTCCATTCAGAATACTGCTCTCTGGTATTATCATAGTCAGATTATTTGCCATGTATAGGCTTACAGCTCTCCACCTAAAAGTGCCCACGGTGTTCCTACACCAGGACACCTGGCTTCTAGCAGTCCCTGCCATGAAATGTCTCTTTCAGATTTGCTCCTCAGCCTATTTTAACCCCAGGACATAACAGTCAACCTCACAACCTCATAGACAGCGACCAAATAGAAAATATTCAACTCTATCAATGGCTGAGCAGGTAGCGCACTCCGACTGGATGCTGAAAGATCAGAAAGCTGTGAGATATGTTGCCAATCCAAATGCTTGGATTCATCTTCCGTTACTCCAGAGTGTGCTGTCCTTCAGATGAGACATTAAACCAAGATCCCATCTATCAGTTAGTGGTAGCTCAGGTGGAACTAAAAGATACCCATAGCACTTATCAAGAAATATTAGGGAAGGTCCCCATTGCCTGAACAAATTTCTCCTTGTAAGACTTAATACCACCTTGGGATTTTCCTGAAAAGATTTCAATTGCTAATGGGACTAACCTGTTCAACAAAATATAAAAAAATAAATAAATAAAATTATGTTTTACTGTGGCAAATGGTACTGTCATCTATCTTTTATCTAATTAGCAAAATAAAGCACGAAAAATCTGGCAGTGCTACTGAAATGTAAAACTTCAAGCAATTTGCCTGTCTGTGCCTTCAGATAATATGCTCTACTCATCTTATATCTCTCTCTTCACTACTTTGATTTTTTTTGCCTCTGTCTCCTATTCAGTGTCTCTCAACCTTTCTTTCATAGCTCTACTAATTTGACTTTCAGTGTATGTTTTTCCAGTTTGTTGTAAAAACTTTTTTTTCTTGATGTGTCCTTCTTAACCACATTTTTTGTGCATTTCCTCACATTTTTAATCTACCCCGCCAATCCACAGTATGAACACTGTCTGTTAGGGTACTCAAACAATAAATCTAAATGCCTTTATTACAGTACAATTTTGCTTCTTGCTTTACAAGAAGTTCTTAACACAAAAGTTGTTTTTTACGCATTTTAAGCTGATAAGAATATCGTATTACACTTTTATGCATACCTTGGCTTGACTTGTCCCACACAGTGGATGCATTATGTCTGATTTACATATCATTTTCTAACTCAGACATTTCACAGTTTGCTTATACTCAGTCCATAGTGTCGCTTTTTTAACATCTTCACTTCTGATCTGAAGTTTTGTCTTTTTTATTTTTCCTGAAATATATCAGATTCAAAATTACAGAGTTTCCTACATATCTACATTTCTTTGATCATAATTGTCCTGAAATATTTATGTCAATATCAATTTCAAACTTAGATCTGCCCCAGCATTATGACAACACCAGGGCTGATCATTCAAATCCAATGTGACTTTTAGCACATTCTCCCATACATAATACAGGTCTTTGAACAATTGCCATACTCCTACACATCACAGTCTCACAAGATTCACTCAAACAAAATATCCTAATGACCCATTGTGTTGCAATTTCACCACAAAGGTTAACTTCTGTTCTTTCTTCCACCTGTCATTCTTCATTCCACAGATCATCTATCAACATTCATTCCAAACTGTCTTTAATCATCCTGGTAACCTCCTGGGACTTCTCTCCAAATCAATGACGCCATCCTGTACTCAGCATCTTTATTCTTCAATTCTGTATTATTCTGCATGTTCAGCTGTTTAACTTTTGACTGATTTTGATCCCATGTTTTTGTTTCCATCTCCACCCATCTGTTTCAGCTTGACAGCAGTCAGTACAACATTATTCTTTTCAGGGCCAGTTTTAACATCTGAATCTGCTGTCTTCTCCAACATTCTGTGCATTATCACTAACCTCTGGGCATCTCACAGACTCACTTGAATTTCCATTTAGTCTCTAATAACAGCAGCATCTCATCTGAAATTGCATTTTCAATATCCATGTGAACAATGTTTTCTATTCTACCTACTATAATGCAACCAGTCCTATTCTGGCAGGATGCTCAAAATTACTTCCACATCAAGAAGAAGGGGAGATTCCAAAGTATCTTAATAAATACTTTATATCTATAAATCTGTTTCTTCCCATTTCCAAACTGTGTGTAGATGAGTCTGTGTATAGTTCCTGTTGTCTTACACTCAGTCTCCTCCTCACTATCAGTCTTAGGCACTAAACACAAAACAATTTGACATTAGAAAATTGCCATATGAATAGAAATTGTTTACATTCACAATGTACTACAAGGAATGGTCAACTGCAGTTCACATCCATGTATTAGAGCTATATGACTAACTGTAGTGTCCCCTTCATGAATGCCACCCTCCTTGACTCAGAAAATAATATCTTCACTCTAATTTGTGTACTGACATATGATTGAGGGCATGCCAGTAACATAAATGCAGTGAGGGAAGTGAGCGACACACCCGTAATACATGAGTGTGCTTGTATACGTCTGTAAGTGTGTGTGTGTGTGTGTGTGTGTGTGTGTGTGTGTGTGTGTGTGTGTGTGTGTGTGTGTGTGTGTGGTGTAAACAGACAGTTAATTTAAATGTCTTTTACAGTAAAGTTTTACTTCTTGCATAACACAAAAGTTAATTTTACTCAATAAAAGAAAATAAAACTGCTTACAGACTCTTGTTCCTTTTTGTAGTTCCTATTTCTTTCAGCCACAATATCAGTTTATTTTACTGCAGTTGCTTCAGAATACTCTGGATAAGTTGTGCATAATTCATTCTCTCTGTCTGACCATTGTACCTCTGTTCTAAGAAAATAAACACTTTCAAACTATCTTAATTGTCATTTAACTACCCTCTCAAACATGTCATTCTTAAATTTCAGGCCAGACAGGCAGTGTCAGATGTTATCAGTCAGCTCACCCTTGGTAACTTCACTTCAATCCATTAACCCTTTAAAAGCCAAGGTCAGTCTAAGCATTCTAGCCAACCCCATGCCACACACCTCCATCAGTCCAGAGTCAAGACTGAAGGTATTCCAAATAAGGAGATGAGAGAGGGCATCAGAATTGCTAAGCGCTGTTGCAGCCCAATGGGTGTTTACACAGGTACAATGTATACTGGATCCTAGTCCTTTGCTGGCCAAACCAATGCATAAGATCACTGCTGATCGAGTTAGAAAGTCTGACCAAAGAGGAACTACTGAAAGGGATCTGAAGACTACTTAATGGCATTTTCTTTTGAGCACCTCATATCATTTGTCCATATTGAATAACTTCTGTGTCAGATAATCACTGGATATTTCTCATTCCCAGCCACTTGGGGTAACAGCCTTCTGGCCACCCTCCAGGGCATTGGACTGTACCATAAGCTTTTTTTCTGAAATTAGATATAACGAAAACTGAGTGTGCAGAAAAGGCTATATTCTGCAAAGTGAATACTCTGTCCAAGTCTGTATTCAGCTTCTTATGATTAATAAGGTTGTTACTTTTCAGTTGCCAAAAGGAGGTATTTTTCAGGAAACCTGTAATTATGGTAGACAAACCATACCTGCAATTATTGCAAAGGATAGGACTTCACTTTGTTGCTAAAATAAAAACTCACTTTTTTAGAATTTGTTTTTCATATCATATTGAGGTTTTTCAAATACATAATTGTTTTATGAAATATTAGTTGAAACCTTAGAATATGGTTTGTTATAAAATCTCAGAATCTTTGCCATTTTGCATTTTTTTTGTTAGGATAAAACTGTCCAGATAAGGAACTATCCTGTGTAAAGAAGGACAAGTGGTAACCCTATAAGAATACCAGCCCCTAGTCAGGTGTGTGAAAACAGCAACTAAGGCATCAAAACAGGTGCAAACTGCTGATAATAAGTGTCCATAGCAAAGAATCCTCTTACCTGTTTTTTTGTTAACTAATGAGGCCACCCTTAGATGGCTTCCTTGTTTTTCACCTGTGACATTATGTCCCTGTCAGTACCCAAAAACTTCCAGGGCAGTGACAGACTTAGCTTGAGTGATTGTCAGTCCATTCACCCTAAGCGAGCCAGGTACCTCCTGAACCTTAATCAAATGAGATCCTTAGTTCTAATGATAGATGGTTATGCAATATATGTGCACAGATATAAACATGGCTCTGTGACAACTGTAGTGTTGGGTGGGATCCTATGCAACCCAGAAGTGGAGGATTGTATACTGAAAAGGTCCATACAGCATAGATGAAACATCTTTTTATTGACCATTCTATGAGAAGGGCTTACAAGTATCTTTTCTTACGTTGCATGGCAGGTTTCAGCTTCTCGTTTTAATCTTCCACAGATGGCATGCAGTAGAAATTGAATGTGGAAATGCAGTCTAAAGTCATTACAAAATGAATGGTATCATATGATGCATCCACATGCTTCTCAGATGTCTTTGATCTTCAAGGTCATCCTTCATTTTAGTTCAATGTTTATGCTTAATTTTTGCTTTTGTGAATGTTTACAGCAATCAAACAATGTCAGACATCACAATTAAAGATTGCTTACTGTTTTCAAATTGCATGTTAATGCAAATCCTACTTTTCTATCAGCATTCCAGCTGAATATATATATAATATTTTAGAAAGTGTCTCTCATTTAAGTCCTTGTCTTTGATTGGTTGCAGCTTTCTCACTGATTTTGAAGTAATGTGATGAGACCTATGCTTACATACCAGCTCAGTGATGCTACTTTACTCACTGTATAGCTTTCAGCTTTCTCTAGAATAAAGCATCCATATATCTCCTTGGCAACATCTTGCTTTGTTTCAGAGATTTTGAATGGCCAAAGCTTTACCTTTTTTTTGCATTGCTTTGTCACAATGTCATGACTTATCACTTTGTTGTGTTCCAAAAAATAAAAAAGCACATCTTCGCATTTGTAAATATATTCCTTCACCTCCCTCTTCTGTTAAATACATAATATTATATGTGTGTGGTGGGGACAGGGGAGTGAAGTTTTCAATGAAACTGCCAGCCAACAGGTTTTCTATATCCACAGGTTCCATATATGTAGTACCATTAACTATGACTTCAGCGCAAATCTGGGCCTTACCTTTGAGGTTATGGATGTAACTGAAGAACACCTTGTGGTTATCCTTAGTTAGGGAAGCTAATTTGGATTCGTAGTTAGTTTTGTAGGACTTCACCTGGAGTTTTATTTGCTTGTTTAAGTTGAGGAGGGTGTGTTCCCAGTTTTGAGGCCATTTCTTCCTGCTCTTAGACAGCAATTTCTTTCTCCTGTTGTATAGCCTATTAATGGCAGCTGTCCAGCAGGCAGGTTAGTTTTTCCTTGAAGATCATGCTTTGGTTCTATCAAGTATGGCAGTCAGTACAATTGTACAGGTGATTTTATAAAGCATTGATATATAACTCAGCATAGGTGTCTGTTCCATCAGTTGGGGAAGGGGCTATGAAGCTATTTATGCTGTCACGTAAGAGGTTGTAATTGGCCTTGGAAACATTTTTTAGTCTAGTTTTTGCTAAGAGGGGGGGTCTCCTGTTACATTTACTTCTAGCAAGACTGATTTGTGGTCAGATCTCACTAGGGATGGCCACATACTGGGCGTGGTGCAGCAGTCTCCATGTTGGTGAGCACCAGGTTCAGAATGTTTGAGCCCCTTGTGGGTGTGTCAACCAGCTGGTCCAGGGCATTGGAGTTAACAAAGTCCAGGAACCTTTGGGCAAGTGACTTAGAAAATGTATAATTTACTCAGTCTATGGACGGGTAATTAAAGTCACCCAAAATCAGGGTGTTTGATTGTATCTTGATTGACTCAAGTAGATCTAAGTAGGGTGAGTGGATGTCCTGATTCATGGAGGGGGCCCTATAGCTGGCAATGACCTGAAAAGGGGTCTTACCTATAGTCAATTGCACCTGGAGTAATTCAAGGGAATAGTGCTATTTAACCAATCTAGAGGTGTATTTATCTGCAATGAATATTGATACACCATCTCCTTTAGTTCTCATGCCTTCAGTTTGTGGTCCAAATGTGTGGAAGGAAAAGTAACCTGGTATAGCTGGGGTCCTCTCTGCAGCCTTAAACCAGGTCTCAGTGACTGCACAAATGTCAGCATCTTCCAAGGTGAGGACTGCTTCCAGTGAGTGCAGTTTCCATTGAAGACTTGTAGCATTTAGCAGCATAAGCTTGAGGTTGTTTTTAGAAGGTATTATTACACCGGGAATTTTGTTCTTGTGACATTGCCTAAAAAAGGCACTATGAGGATGACAAGATCCTTAGCCAGTAAACAAAATCCTAGGGTTGACAGATGAAGACCATCTCTGGCAAAGCGTCGAGGTGTGTCAACCATGTCATCCCAGGATGACAGATATTGGATCCCATTTGAATGACACCAGAAACTAAGCGAATTGTTGAAGTCAATCATTTTTTGTTTATACTGAAGTATCATCCTAGGCAAAGGTAAAATGCTGCTTAAGGCTAGGGACATACCTGCCTGAGACACATAATCCAAGAGCTTAGTCATGTCTCTCTTCATATAGTCCAGTGGGGTACATCTTATGTCGTTCACACCAACATGGACTATGACAGAGTCATAAAAGTGCCTGTTGTTGAGAGACTTGAGTGCGTGCGTGATGTGGCAGATCTTGGCATCTGACAGACAGCTGACCGTGATCTTTTCCTTATCCAACCTGGTGAGATGGACATCTATGTGTCTCACAATTGAGTCGCCTATGACTAAGATGTCTATTTTTGTGTTATGCCTTAGGGACTTGACTGGTGAGACACTGGTGTGTGATACATTATGTGTACTATGTTTTACAGAGGATGTATTAAGTGAAGTCTGCTTGTGTTTGTGTTTGGGAGATTTCTGATATTTAGGTAAGCTTCTTGTAAGGACCTCTATATACGTAGGTTTGTGTTGTTGGTTTGGTAGGTGCAGGAGGTGAGGTGTGCATACTGACAACCTGCTTAGTATCAGATGGACTGATTGGTGAGCAACAGAGCCTGAATTCCAGGTTCTTACTATAGATGCATCTCTCACATAATGAATCTGTGTGGACTAGAAGAAGTGGGTTGCCAGTGTACATGAGGCAATTGCTACATTGCCTCAGGATGCCCATGTCAACCAGGCTGGATGGAGAAAATGTGGGAAATTGTCTGTCCATAATGCTAGGTAAGTTGATGTGGTCAGAAAACAGGGAGAGGACAAAAAAGAACAGGTAAAGTAGAGGACAGGAGAAGTGGATAAAAAGTACAAAGGACTAGTAGGTAGGATCTGTGCTGGTACCTCAGGAGCTTTGCTGAGTGTATCACCTGTCAGTGAGGGACAATCACGAGAACTCACCAATGGCACACCAGCATTGAACTAAGGGAAAATTTGCAGGCAAAAGTGTTTGCGTCTATAACCACCAACAGTGCCGACTGCTGTGCAGTAATGCACAATGCACAAACATGGTGCTATGTAGCAAACAAGCACAAACTGATCTAAACAAATTAACCAACAGAAACTCAAAACTGAGCCCTGTTCCAGCAATGTTCAATCAGATGAGTTCTAACTGCAGACTCCTGCCACTAGGGTGCAGGGAACCACCTCCAACAAAAGATGGCCTGGTTTAGTGTTCAAGTTATACAAACAGAATTAGATTCAGCAAGTTTGACTCTAATCTATGCTACAGCAAACAAAGGTCAACAATTTCAGAACAAAAAAAAAACAGTTCAAATAAGCAGTGATAGGGTAATAATGCAGTTCAAAAGTGCAATATACAGTGAGAAATTCTACTTAAGTTTTGCAGAGGTCATCAGATGGCTTGGATTTGCTTATGTAACAAATGAGAGAAAACTGATTTAAACAAATTAACTAATAAAAAAGCTGAAAACTGAGCCCTGTTTCAGCAACCTTCAATCAGATTAGTTCTAACTGCACACAACTGCCACTCAGGTGCAGGGAATCCTTCTCCAACAAAAGATGGTCTGGTTTAGTGCTCAATTATACAAACAGAACTAGATTCAGCAGGTCTGAATCTACTCTATGCTACAACAAACAAAGTACAACAATTTAAATAACAGTTCAAATAAGCAGTGATATGGTAAAAATGCAGTTCAAAATTGCAATGTGCAGTGAAAATTCTACTTAAGTTTTGCAGAGATCAGCAGATGGCTTGGATTTGCTTATGTAGCAAACAAGAGCAAACTTATTTAAACAAGTTACCCAATTAACCAAAAAAGCTCAAACTGAGCCCTATTACAGCAACCTTCAATCAGATGAGTTCTAACTGCACACTCCTGCCACTAGGGTGCAGGAAATCCCTCTCCAACAAAAGATGGCCTGGTTTAGTGCTCACGTTATATAGACCTAGATTTAGCAGGTCTGAATCTAGTCTATGCTACAGCAAACAAAGTGCACCAATTTCAGAAAAATAAACAGTTCAAATAAGCAGGTACAATTAGCCTTCAAACAGCAATTCCCAGCTCAGAAGGGCAGAAGCTACTTTCTCCTCCCACAAGAGTGTAGACCTCAGACCTACTTAATGTAAAATAACTGGCATGAAGCCCAAGTGCTTAAACCAGAACTAAGACAGCTTTAGAATAACAAACACACTAAACCTTCAGCCAGCAATTTCCAACTTAGAAGGATGTAAGCTACCTCTCCTGCCCCAAGAGTGTAGACCACAAACATTCCTATTGTAAAGCAACTGGCCTGAAGACCAAGTGCTTAAACTAAAAGGCTTACATTTACAATTGAATCAGACTACTAGCAAGCAGTAATACATGCAGAAGAATAAATGCAATTGAATACTTTTAAGAACAAACAGCAAAAGCAAAATAGAGTAATAAAGTAGGAAGAAACACAAACACGGTAAAAACAGCAGAATAAAGTGCATTCTTTAGGTTAAGTGTGAGGGGAGGAAACACAAGATAACTAAGGGTTGAGAAACCAAGGAGGTGGGCCTTCCTAAATGATCTCTGTGTACTCAGCCAGTTTTATAGTAGGAGTAGGCAACTCAAAAGCCCACCAAATAAAATGCAGCCAGTGATCAGTAATATTCAATCAGAGTACAGCAAACAGGCCACCAAACAAACACTTCATTTAAATAGAGATATTTCTAACAAAAAGAGCAGTACTGTTTCTCAGTTCCTAGTCATAACATACTCCAATACCCTTGTTGATATCACCTGGTTTCAAGACATACATGCTGAAAGGTAAGCAGGGGTGGCTCATGCTATAGGACTGCAGGACTGCAGCCCCCCCCCCCCAGCTCTGGAAAGACAAAAAAGCAAACAAAAAAATGTGAAAAAAAAAGGAACAAAAATAAATATTTCTCGAGTCCTGGAACTCCACGCATGTGTGATTGTACAGACTGGGAACTCCAGACTGCTTTGTCAGCAGTCAGGATAGGAGTAAAGGCCATCTCTGCCCTGCAGCCCAGAAGTCTATGCTGTGATGACCGCACAGAATGGAAGATGTCTGGACTGCAACATCTGCAGGCTGGAGCTGTATCTTGTGGAGAAACCTTCCCCAGGAAGACATTTCGCTGCATGGGACTGTTACAGGAACTAGTTTCTGCTGCAAATGGACTCATTCATTTAGCTGCACATTTCAGGAACATCATTTAGCTGCAGATGGACTTGTTGCAGGTAGAGAACTGAAATGAAAGGTGTGTGTGTGTGTGTGTGTGTGTGTGTGTGTGTGTGTGTGTGTGTGTGTGTGTGTGAAATGTCCCAGTTGCTATATACTGGTGGCTAGAGAGAACACAGGATACATGGTGGTGAGTCAGGCTTAAACCCTGTACCTTGGGTGCAGGTAACAGCAGCCTGAATTCCCTACCCACCACCATTTGTTAAAAATTTGCAGATTTTTGCCTCATATTTCTTGTGCTCTATTCCTCATAAAATCTGTGGTTTCTGTATTTTTGCTGTCTTACATAGCTGATGGTGCAGTGGCAGCATTGTTGCCTGATAGCTATAGGTTCTCTGGTTTGATTCTTAGCTGGGGTTCCTTCTGTGTGGAGTCTGCATGTCCTCCCTGTGTTTGTGTGGGTTTCTTCTTGGTGCACTGGCGTCCTCCCATCTTACAAAGACATGTGTCTGTACTGTTTCTCCCTGGGCCTCTGCTGATAATTGGCTTTTGTTGCAAGTCAGACTTTCCTGGTTAACAAATGTTAAATAAATAAGAATGACAGGCATTTGAATTTTAGACTTCATATTCTTCAGAAAGTACATGGTAACACAAAACCTTTCATTCTAGCAATTTTCTAAGATGGATATTTGAAATGTGTCCCTGTTTTTAGGTTCATACTAGGCTAAGTGCCCTTGTGAGCCATTTTAAGCCTAGCCAATTACCCCATGTGAGAATCAAACCCTGCACATTGTGTCTGTAAGTCTAGCACCTTAACCATTGGACTGTATTCTCCCATTATTGGCTTCATCCAGGTTTTTTGTGCTAAGGTTGAGAGCTATGGTGAGAACTGAATTTACTGAATATATTTGGAGGCTGTATTCTCCCATTACTGGCATTGCCCAGGTGATTTTTGCTAAGGGGTTGAGAGCTATGGTGAGAACTAAATTCAATGAATATGTTTGGGGGCTGTATTCCCCCATTATTGGCTTTGTTCAAGTGTTTTGTGCTAAGAGGTCGACAGCTATGGTGAGAACTGAATTCACTAAATGGTAGCCATTTAAGTTTCAGTCTTCCTCTCTTTCACAAAACAGTTGATTTGGCATAGTGGTATGTTGCTTTGACTGTTTTGCACAGAGTCCTGGGTTCAGGATTTGGCATTGAAATGTATGGTGGTATCACAACATTTTATTCTAGCAACTTTCCAACATTATACAAGCAATGTTTAAAATGTGCCCCTGGTTTTTTGGATTTTGCCCCCCCCTCAATAAAATTTGGCTTTTTCCATATTTCTTGTGCTGCAAAGTTCAGAGATACAGCTGAGTGTCGAGTAGATTTTACAAGGATCTGAGAGCTGCTGGGGAACATAAGTTTAGTGCTGCTTATGCAGAGTCTCCTTGCGTTGTTAATAGCACAACCAGTAGTGTAGCTGTTTTTGGTGAAGAAGTCTATGGGTTCTACTCACACACTATGGAGATGCATTGCTGATACTCTACTGTGTTGTAAAGGGGATAGATACTGCCATCCTTTTTTGCGAAGACACCTAGTAACTATGAACCTGTTATCAGTTTCCATCCATTCCCTATTGCAGTATTACTAGCTTATCATTTTTTTAGTGTAAGATAGGCAATTTATTTCTCAAGGGCAGCAGGCACTTTATTTGGAGATGAAACAATGAGCTATAAAGTTGTTTGCTAGCAGCAACCTCTTCATTAGTTACCAATCTCTTTAATGTGGAATTATTTAGATGACATTTACTTCTTCAGAGATTGTGCATATTTACTGATACTGGTGGACTGCATAAGTTTGAGTAGACATTTATGAAGGAAATGTTCTGAATTGGGCAGTTTTGTCATTATTGGTGCATGCATTTTGCTTCATTGTTTACCAGAAAAGTGTTCAAAACAATAAATTTAAAACACCTTCTAACAACTGTACTGTATTGTATAAGGAATATAATTTAATACAATCAGGAAGGTCTATCACAGAGCACATGTATGTTTCGTGTGGAAGGGGCCTATGATTTGAAAACAGCCCAAAGTTAATCTTTATCTGCCACTGGCAAAATGTATTTTCTTTGAATGTGGGTTTCAATGCTGTTTCAATGAATGTGAGTTTCAAGGGCAGAGAAGTTTTAATGCTAAGTCTATTTTCACTGTGAGACTGCATTGCTTTGATTACCAGATGTCTATTAGTGTTTGTGTTGTAAAATGCAAAATAAAACTTTCAAATGAAATTCAAATCATTGCAGAAGTAAAGCAGTATGCACGTTACAGTATATACTGTAAATGGGGTGAAATAGCCAAGGAGTAGGACATTGGAATGGCTGCAGGGGGGAGGCTCCGTTCTACCATGATTTTGTGAGAGGGGAAGGGCAGCAAACTAAAAGACAGCTCCGGCTGAACTATACCTCTCAACTGTTGAGATTTTTGAGAATGAATAGATTATTGCTTCTTATTTTTGGTTTGTTCCTCATAAAATGTGTAGTTTTCTGGCAAATCATTTAGGAATGAAGTCACTAAATAAAGGCAGACTGAGTTTCAGACTTCATAACCTTCAGAAAAACTGCATGCTAAAGCAAGACCTGTTATTCTATCAACTGTCTAAGTTTATACAAGAGCAATTTATAGGCTGTTTGTATGTTCCCCCAATATATTTGGCCTTGTCCAGATTTCCTGCATTAAGAGGTTGAGAGGTACATGCAAATAAATCACTTTATAGAATTAGGAATATCCAAACCTCTTAACTGTCTCTAATTTTGGTTCAAAATGTTGCTCTCCCCCTAATAATCCCTCCACAAAATGGCAATTTTGGAAGAAAACGTGGAGGGTTTACAATTATAAATAACTGTAATGATCAGAGTTATAGACTTTTATTTCAGAAATATATGTAGATGCTCTTATTTTGTCAGCTGCTCAAATTGACAGTACTAATATTAAAAAAGTGTCCCTTCTTTGACAGGTTCCCAGCTGTATTATGTGGCAATTTTATATTTTTGCGTCACATTTTTGGTCTGTTTTTCATAAAATTCTGGTTTTCTGGCAAAATAATGGCAAATCATTAGAGATTGATGTTAGAAAATAATGACAGATATTTGCATTTCAAATTTCATACCCTTCAGAAAAGTCATACAAATGCAAGATCTACTACTATTCTAATTATCTTTCTAAGTTTATAAGCACAATATTTAAAAATTGTCCTTATTTTTGTCCTTTGTCCCACTTCTGTGTATGGCTTTGTCCAGATTTCTTGCTCTGAGGCTGAGAGGTATGAGTTTCAGAGCCATCATCGTCAACCAGAGACATTTCAATTTGTGACATACTTCTTGCACCCTACTCCCCATTGTAGTGGCTCTGGATGTGTCCAAGCAAGGCAAGGAGAAGTTATGCAGTGTAAGTGTGCAGAGTACTCCCCCAACCAAGGTAGACCACAAGTATGACCGTGGCTTTTCATCTGTCCTTGATTTTGCAGAATGTTCTGTTTTTTTCTGTCATGTTTTTATACTGTTGATTTATGCTTCTTATTATTCAGAAAATGCATGTTGTCGCAGTAACCTGTTGCTTTGTGCTTAAGTAGTAATGCTTTAATGATCATCAGGTAAGCTTGTCTAAGATTGTAAGATGCAAATAACCTTTAATAAGCATACTGTTAAATAATTACCAACACTGAAAGCCTTTATGTTGTTGCCATGCAGAGAATATTTACATAACTTGATAATGTAGAAGCCTTAAGTATTGAAATACATATAACAGTATTTGTAATAAAGGACAGGATTACAGTATTTTCAGAAGCTCACTACATTTGTTGGAGAGTTGCAGTCATCTTTCCAGGCTTTACTCGCAAGATAAATTGCTTAAAGGATTACTGCACAGGTTATGGACCACACATGATAGATCAGCATTCTGTTTAGTTTACGGGTAAAGCTTCTTGTAGTTTCTTGTTTGCCGTTCATTTTTTCCTTTGATCGTGTTTTCCCCATGAAACAAGTAGATAGTTGTTGTCAGGCAGCATGTCTTTTATGGATAAGAAACATTTTTACAAGTGAGGGTATCACAGAGATTGCTACTTTCAGCATGTTACTTGGTACTTTCATAAAGCTGAATATAAATTATAATTAGAACTGCAGTGCAAGGAGAAGCTTGTTTTTTATACTTAATTTTGACTGGTATTCCAGTAATGTATTTAAAAATAATTTATTTTTTTATGCCTCACAACCTTTTTGTTTCCATCTAGATATTAAGTAAGCTGTCAAGTAGCCAATGCATTGAAATATTTTTTTCTTCTTCACTTCAGTTTGTCTTGATTGGACTCTCATAATGATGGTTTGGCACCCAGGGCAGCATATTTAATTAAAGTTCCAGCTGTTGTGGTTTTGAGTATAGCTCCACCCCTTTCTAGTTGGCCACACCCCTTCCCACTGGCCCCATCCATTCAGCTGTCTCCTGCAGCGCCCCTTTAATTTGAAGTCACCAGCTGCCACTGAAAGTAAGGACCCCATTACAGAGTTCCGGACATCCCATCACTCTAGGGATGGGAGTATGAAATGTAGATGTTATTACATGAAATCATACTACAAGTATGCCCAGAAAGGTAGGAGGCAAAGTTAGCCAGGCCTGTGGAAGATAAGTAAGCAATAATGTCCAAAAGTGTGTGTGTTGCTGTGTAAATAACACCCGCCCAGGTGTGTTATGAGGCCCGTTGCCACAGTTGGAGGGCTGCTACACCCCTGGATGAGCATTATTTACACAGTAACACACACCCTGGAGGGTGTGATTATAGAATGGGCTGATTGTAATATGGTTGTGTTTTACTTACTTATTTTTTTAATTACTATTTTTTTATACATTTTTGATGTAAAATAGTTGCTCCGCCTTACTGTAGTGCATAGAAATGGTGTTGAAGGAAATGTTTTACATCCAAAATATAATATGTTAACAAAATATCCATATATTTACTTCACGTTTTGGTCCCTTACTCCTAAAATGTGTGGTTTGCTGCTGTCATTGGGGACTGAAGTTACTAAAAAATTACATATATTTCAGTTTCAGACTTTATTTCCTTCAGAAAATTCATGCTAATACAAATCCTGTTATTTAAGCAATTTTCTGATTTTTTAAGAGCAATATTTAAATTATGCTCCTGTTTTTGATCCTTTGTTCACATTTACAGCCTATGCTTTATTAGATTTTTTTTTTAACTAAGAGGTCACAAGGTATGCAAACCTCTTTACTGCTGCTGCCAGTGATTGTTCAATCTCACACACACTTGCACTTCAGAAAATGCATGCTGACACAAACCCTATCATTACAGCAATTTGGAGATTTCATAACAGCATTATTTAAAATATGTCCCTATTTTGAGCCTTTGTTCCCTCTTTATTTTAGGCTTTTTGGTGATATCTTGAGCTAAGAGGTCGAGAGGTATGCAAACCAAACTGCTGCTGCTGGCAGTGATTGGTCACTCTCACTCTTCACACTCACTCACGTACACACACACACACACAAACACACACACACACACACACACACACACACACACACACACACACACACACACACACACACACACACACATACACTTGCACTTTTACGAATGCGAGGAATACACATACACATGCACTCTTTTTTATGTTTTTTTTTTTACTTTCACACTCGCTAAACAGCAAAAGCACTGTTTAGTGACTGTAAAATAATGACTGCCGTTATGTTACTTTCAGTCCAAGCTCCACAGCAGCTTCATATGCTGCTGTGAAGTATCTGAATCATTTTTCAGTGGGCTTCACCTTCAGATTAACACCTTGCTGGAGAATGGTTTATTTGTCCAATCAGAGTGCCGATCTACAGGTTGCCCATACTCTAAACCATAATACAGCCTCAGGATCTCTAAAAAGTCAAAGTCAGATTTAAAGTAAACTTTATTGTCATTTAGATTATACAACGTGTACATCACTGAATGAAATTTCATTACTCTTTTTCCAAGTGGAGGCATTTTCACATATAGACAATCTGTATTACAACAGCTACTGCTGATATGACACACATTAATGTCTTAGACTCCATAACTAGCTATCCATAAAAATTGCACAGAAAGGAGTGCTTTTTCACGATAATCATTATTGCACATTTAGGACTGCTGTAATTATTATTGTACATTTAAGATTGCATAATGATATGAATTAAGAGAATTCTTGCACCAAGTTATTGCACAAAAAATAGGTGATACTAATGTTAGAGATGTGAACAGCCTTTACAGAGTTAGGAGTTCAGCACAGTGTTGAGTTAGTATAAGTTTAGTAATCTGATGGCCTGTGGAAGAAAAGCTCTTGTTTTATCTGGCTGTTTTGAATTTCATACTGTGGTAGTGTTTACCAGAAGATAAATAGGGAAACAGTCAATCGGCAGGATGGGTGGTGTCTCTGATGATCTTGCTGGCCCTACTGAGACATCACAATAGGTATATTTCTTAGATGACAGGGAGCTTGGTTCCAATGATTTTCACTGCTACTTTAACCACTTTCTGAAGGGTCTTTTTGGCTAAAGTGGAACAGTTACCATACCAGGGTTCAAGAATGTTGGTTAGTATATTCTCTATAGTACCTCTGTAAAAGATAGTAAGGATTGGAGGGGGAGGTTTGGCATTCATATATTTTGCAGGAAACAAAGGTGTTGCGGTGTTTTCTTTACAATGGCAGTAGTATTTATGGTCCATGTCATTGCGGATTGTTAGTGGAGAGTGTGTTTTTTGTCTCCTTCTGAAGTCGGCAATGATCTCTTTAGTCTTGTTCACATTAGGTGAGGGATTGTTGTTATTGCTCCAGATAATGAGTTGACTAACTTCCCCTCTATAGGCTGATTCATCATCATTGCTGACAAGACTTACTGTTGTTGTGTCATCTGCAAACTTGATGATGTGGTTCAAGTTGAACTTGGTTGTACAGTCATGAGTCAACAAGGTGAACAACAGAAGGCTCAGTACACAGCCCTGAGAAACCCCCGTATTCATAGTGATTCTCTCGGTGGTGCTGTTTCCAATGCATTTTATCTGAGGTCTGTCTGTGATGAAGTCCAGTGTCCAATTGCATAGGGGTGTGTTTATTCCCATTTGGCCAACTTTCATTACCAGGTGTTGGAGGATCAATGTGTTGAAGGCAGTGCTAAAGTCTATAAACAATATTCGCACATAACAATTCTTGTTTTCCAGGTGGGCCATGGATACTTGAAGTGCCATTGAGATATCATCTTCTGTGGAGCGATTTGGTTGATATGCAAACTGGAATGGATCTAAGGATGGAGAGAGACTGGATGTTATATGGTCCTTGAACAGCCTCTCAAAGCACTTCATTACTACTGAGGTGAGCGTTATGAGGCAATAGTCATTTAGGTCTGGCAGTGTGGATTTCTTTGGGATAAGTATTATAGTTGTGGTTGTAAAGCATTTGGATATGATAGCCTGACTTTAGTGAGATGTAGATATCTGTAAGAACATGTGTCAGTTGGTCAGTGCATTCTCTAAGCACCTGTCCTAGGATATTGTCAGGTCCAGCCGCCTTCCTTGGGTTATCCCTGGGCAGAGTTCTTCTAACATCAGTAGGATTGAGATGTAGTACTTCATCTCCTTGATTGATAGGGGCTTTCATTGCAGTTATGTAATTTCTTTCCTGAAACCTGTTGAAAAAGGTGTTTAATTGGTTGAGGAAGTCAACATTCTCATCGCACTGTGCTGACATGGGCCTGTAATGTGATGGATTGTATGCCTTGCCACATTCACCTTCAGTCTCTGAGGTCACTGAAGTGACACCAGATCTTCTGATGCCAGACCTTAGGCTTCCTTATCCCCTGACTTGAAGGCTATGTTGTGTGGTGTCAGGAGCTCATTCACTTCACTTGTGAGACAGGGTTTCTGGTTGGCACATGTAATGATGCCCTTGTTGACTGTCACATCCTCCACACACTTTGATATGAATCCTACTACTGACTCAGTGTACCCTTCCAGGTTGGTGTGCTGATCTGCAGTGGCAGCTTTTTGAAAGTGTTCCAGTCTGTGCATTCAAAGCAATCCTGAAGGACAGAGATTGATAATTCTGTCCAGACTCTTATCTGCTTCTTGGATGGTTTCTCTCCGATTAGTAATGGTCTGTAGGTTAGAGTCACCATAATGGATAGGTGATTCCAATTACCAAGGTGTTGGCAGGGCATTGCCCTGAATGCCTGTTTGACATTGGTTGGCACCTTTTCTAGTATGTTGGCACCTCTGATGGCAAAGTCTATGTGCTGGTAGTCATGCAGTAGAACTGTTTTCAAATTAGCCTGGTTAAAGTCACCAGCTATGATATAAAGTCATTCAGGATTTTTGTTCTGCATTTCGCTAATTTAACTGTTATAGTATGACCAGTGGTTGATTTGCATTTGCACTTGGAGGAATATATACAGCTGAGATGATAATAGCTGTGAATTCCCTCAGCAGGTAAAAAGGTCTACATTTTATTGTCATGAACTCTATATTCTCAGAGCAGTGGGATGAGACCTTCTCGCGGTTTGCACACCAGTTGCTATTTATGTAAATGCAAACTCCGCCTCCTCTGGATTTGCCAGTAAGGGCCTGGCTTCTGTCTGCTCTAAATAGTAATAACCCATCCACATGAACAGTAGTGTCACTGATACTAGGATTTAGCCAGGTTTCTGTAAAGATGAACATACAACAGTCTTTTACCTCTCTACAGATGTTTAGGTCTAATTTTAGGTAGTCCACTTTGTTTTCCAGCGATCAAACGTTTGCTAGCATGATAGATGGGAGTGCAGGTCTGTCAGGGTTTCCTTTCAGCCTGACACTGATACCAGCTTCTCTTTTCCTAGATCTTTCACATCTTTTCCATTATCTCTTCCTTTCTGGTGCAATGTACATTGAATTTGTTCATACACAGCACTCTGATTCTAGATTAGACAAGATTCCTATCTCTCTGAGTTCGTTAGGCCTCACAGGCCCTAGTGAAAGCAGCCTTGTAAACCAGCTGCAAGCCCAGCCCATAAACTGAAGGTCTAGCAGGGTATTTCTGCCAGACACTAACCTTGTGACAATTTTTCTTCCTGTTTTTGTTGTTTTTATAGTTTCTGACAATGTATTCGATGGATATTTAAACATATATTGCACATGCCTTTCTCGAGCTGGAGCAACCACTGTCTCACAGGGTGCCACCATCTTAAAAAAAAAAGATCCTGTGATGCATCATGGCAAATACAGCACAAGAAAATAACACAGAGCAGACAGGATAACATCAATCATCACAAACCACTTTAACCAAGGCTGTCTCAGTAGTTTATGTCTGCATCTTAAATGGATCCAATCATAAACTAGTTTCAAGGAAGAAAATGTAGGTTGCTTGCCCTGTTTCTATTTTCTTATTAGTGAAGGAATGATGAGCAATAGTGTGTTAATTTTCCAGGGTGTCCAGATCCCAAAGTGCTTCCTTGAGAAGTGTAACAACCAAGGTATCTTTAAGTGTATATGCAAATATTCCAGCTCACAAACAGAAAAGATTAATCTTGAGTATATGATGGGTGAACAACTTATAAGCAAGTTAACATATTCTTAGTAGGTTTAGAGTCCACCTTACAAACTGTCAGGTACAGTCTTGAAATCAAACCCATGAACCTGAAAATCACTGAACAAATCTGATCTGATAAACTTCTCATGAAAATTTCTACTAGTCCGTAGAAGTACCACACAAGCTCCGAACTTAATTAAATCTACTTTGTCCACAAAGAATTGATGGCCACATCACACTATGAAATAGCAATAAGCAATAGGCTTCCAAATGACAAGACAAGCTGGACTGTGCAATATGTCCAATATGTGAAAAAGCCTGCTAGTGGTTTAATACAGCAGAGACCTCCCGAGGTAGATAAATTGCTTTCTTATTTAAAATCTTTAACTGATACCTATAATAATGATGGCCATTTTAAAGTTATTGCAGATTAAGAGATTCTTTCTACCAGTGTTCTATCTCTTATCTTTTGTTGCTCCTTTCTAGGAGTGTGGAACTCCAGATTTTACTATCCTCGGGATTCATGAAGCTTGCGCCAGGTGCAGGCGTAGCGTAGGCGGTATAATGCCAAATATGGCCACCGAGCGATCAGGTATGATCCAATTCCACGTGCACTACCAGTGTACGCCAGATCTGCACAGCCCTCGGCTCAGGTATGCTAATCACCCCATGTGCAATATTGCACCATGCAAATGAAGGTACATAGCGACTCATGAAGTGGTGCAGGCATAGTGTAAGCCCACAGAAATATAAACCAAAAAAAATGGTTTACATTTTTCCAAACAGAACATCGGAGCTATGAAAGTGGACCAGACTCATGTATTACAAAGTTAACATATGACAATGGCTAAATATACTGTCAATGGCATAAGAAAAGATGCACAATACCTAAAAAACAACATTTAATGTCATGTCCACTGTAATGCAAAGTACAACCGCAGGGCATGTGTGCGCAAATGGGAACACAAGGAAAATATATACAAATGTCATAAAATCGCAATGTAACACAAATCATGATTTCACCATAATACTCAATGGCATGTATGGTACTCTCCAGGCACACGTGCCTACATCTTCATAGTATGTGCCATGCTACATAATATGATCCTGCGGAAACAGCTGCAGCAGGGACATAATGGTGAAGACCCTCACAGCCCACAGCAATTGCCAAGGCCATCACAGACACAGAGGGATTCAGAACACAAACACCCTGCGCCAGCCCCAGTAGGCAGACGGAGGTGTGCCCAATATGCCCATGTCTTGGCAAAGAGGGAACGTATAGCACATACACTGACAGTGTAGGCCCCTATGGACTGAAACACCTCTCCACCTGCACACACAGTAAACTGGATGGCACACACACACGACCATCTGTAAATTGTAATGTATAGGTGGCCTACTGTGTGAATCCTACATAGGCAGCCCTCAACCATTGCACACACAACAGCTATTGGAACAAGGAATGTCAACACCTGAACAGTACATGCACCTAACAGCATATATTGACACTGTATGTATAGGTTCGTAGGTACATTGGTAGGTACATGCCCGATTGTCAGAGGCCGTTCATCAACCAAGGCAAACAGTGTCTGCTGTCGCCACCACATCAATTAACCAACTGTCCCTCAGTGGAGCAGAGCCAATTGCAGGATCCATGTGTGTAATCACTGTTCCCCACACACTCTGCATGGATTCCCTGGTGTGTTAATGAGGGGCTCCATATAATGTAATCAGGGATGTAGTGGCAAAGCATGGGGAGTACCCATGACAGTATCTGTCACCCCAGCATGCTCCACCTATGGTTGTATGAAGGTGTAGCACATTATAGTGTGTGTCTCACTGTGACATACATTCCCAATGCTGGAGCACATCCATTAAACATCACTTGGACATACCATTAATAGGTCTCATCCATATGTAAACTAACTGAGTTACACATTTGATTGCAATATGGAGTAACAGCCATAGTACAGTCCACATACAAAACACCATAACATGTGTACAAATCCCAGATGCCAAAGTGGTAAATGCACTGACTGTCGTGCACGTTCCCGGTTCCATGTCCTGCAAGGGATGTTACGTAATCCAAAAGGCACGAGTAATGGATGTTGGATACAGGTCATCTGATCAGATTTAGCACATGTTAGCGGGATTATGCATTGGCAAGTGCTGGTAAGCGTCGTTTAAACATGACTATACAGATATGGATGAAACAGGGCTAAGCTTTTCTGAATATCACGCAGGTCATGGTCAACGATGTCCAAAACAGGTGAAACTAGCATTATTCACCCCTGTACTAATAGTGCCTGCTCTAAAGGGTAGAACGACCACTGCCAGGAGTAGAACAAGCAATCATGTACACAATCACCTAACACTAAGCTATCCGAGATGTACCACCGGCAGGTGTGTATTGTGACAGGTTAAAACACAAACATGTGGAGTCCAGGAAACAGTATACACTAACATGTACACAACGAAAGGTGTGTTCTCCTTCTCACTCTCTCTCACTCTCTCTCTCTCTCTATCTATATATATATATATATATATATATATATATATATATATATACATATATATATCATAGAGATAGAAAGGGTGATAGAGAGATATATGTTGATATATACGTATTCACGTATATCTGCAAATATATAGATAGGTCAACGACATGTACAGAACCATGGAGGTACAAATAAATAGGATACTGCCAACTATCGAATGTGTCACATACCGACACGCATAATCACGAGGCTTAAAGACCGAAAGACCACAGTACCGGAACACTAGAACCATGAGTAATATTATCACAATGTTAAGGGACATTTAGTTATCGCTGCCGGTGCTGCGGTCCAGGTAGGTACTGTGTTCAACTGTGTTTGTGATTGCTGTAGTCTGTGTATGTGTGTGTTGAGGGTGCCATGTGTGTTTCCATGGGACTGGAATGTGTGTGTGTGTGTGTGTTTGCATCGTGTGTCTGTTAGTGCTAACTCAGAGGTAGATCATTACGGTAGGTGTGGTCATAGCTGAGCGTAGGCATACGGTTACCACCTGTCCCACTTTAAGAGGGACAGCCCCTCCCTGGGCAGTTGTGTCCTGACAAAAAATATTAAAAAGGGCAAATGTCCGAGATTGCAGGACATAATTATGTCCCATATATTATGTAATAGTTGCATTAAATAGTTATGCCTGTATCTAAAATACATAAATGTTACATGAAACATGATAAGTAGCTAAAGTGCTACAAGAATAAGTATGTATTCAGGATAAAAGTATGTTCTATTCTGTGTACTGACCGTGGGTATGTGTCAGGCTGTAAACACCGATGTGTGTCCTGCAAATGCCCCACTATGGCCATTTGAAAAGGTGGCAACCCATGCCAAAGAGGTTCAGTCACCAACACAACTGCAATGAGTGCAAATATCTGTGACAGAAATACATGAGACAGCTGTCATTTAGTAACATTCCCTTACATATCAATGTATTTCCAGAGGTATTGAAGTATCAACCTCACCTGCACGCTATATAGAAACCAATTAACAATGGCTCAATGTATAAGCCCGTAACAACCATAGTTTCAGTCTACTAAGTGATAGTTCTTCAATTAAGGAAGAAGCCCACACACATATATGAAATAGGTAAAAATGCAGTCCCCACAAACCTGTATATGCTATGTAGAGCCACCTACATCTACATCTTCCCTACACCAGAAACAATTGCAATACAGACTGTAATAACATCACAAACACCCACTCACTCAATTACATCTGCAGAAGCCTTAACATACCTTGTGAGAGACACATTTGTAATGGCGTCATGTGAAATCGTAGCTGTTGTATAATGGAACAGACGGCGATGTTACAGGTTTTGTTTGCAATAGTCCCTTATCAGAAGGTTGAGATGACAGGTACACTCACATGTAGAACCACATATGCTAGCCATCACACACAATCCACGGGGGACATGAATTCAAAATATCCATGTCTCTTCAAATAGCAGTTGCAATTCCTCACAACAAAACACATACAGGCCGTCTCCCCGAAGGTAGGGCAAAAGGGCAACGCCCAAGTGAAGAATTCAATTATACCCCACTGTTGCCGCGTAATTGGTGAATGGAGTAGCTGCACAGCTGATGTGCATGTAATAATTAACTCAGGAACACCAATTGGCGGCAGGATACCACATGTTACAGGTATCGACGTATATAAGGACGCCTTGCCATACGTTCAAACCATATGCTCATACCATAGAAACTTTTAAACAGTAAAGGTGTAAGAGAGATATTTACGAAGGCTCGGAACGCTAACAAGGTATGTAGAACACTCAGTATGTTAGTGTATGTAGAGCCTGTTTTGTATTAATTAAAGTGTATGCAATGCATAAAGTGGGACAAGGTATTATGTAGTGATGTCTTGTTGAGCATAGTAATGCTTGTAGAAATTGTGTGTCTTGCTGTGGGCCACAAGGTAAACATCTCATACACCACAAGGGATGCTACATGAGGACTTTAAACACAACAATTCCACACCACCCGCCATCAGTGGTAGGGTTTGTCCAACAAGTATGTGTCATAGCAGGGGTTAGTATATGTTGATATACTGTCACAGTAGGCATGTGTATGGGCATATAACGAGAATAACATGGCTAAGGTGGTCCTGCTGTGCAAGTATGCTTAGCATTATGGGATAATGTTTAAAATATGTATAATGTACAGTATTGTAGGTAGATATGTCAGATATTTTACACAGCATAACTGTTATATCATGCAAACAAAAGGTATCGTCTATTGGCATGTACAATACACAATAACAGGATACATATGGCTTGTAGTCACGGGACACTGTAACAGCATGATAGCTACTTGAAATGGAAGAGCTACTCAATTATCCGTGCACAAAGGACATGTAATAGCTTCACAGATTCATAGTGAGGTACTATGCTGTCTGGCCAAGTCCATGTGTAAGCCCAATGACAGTGTTTTCACCAGCGGCACCTCCCTAGGGTAGTGTCCTGTCTGTGAACAGCAGAGCCATGTGTTACCTGCACCTGTGTACAGTACAGCCACTGCAGTGATCCCTGGTGTACATGTGTGTCTCCTATCCACCCATCGAGGTATCTCATGAAGAGTGCTAGTGAGTGTCCCTGCTTGATGTACATAGGAATCATGTTCCAAAGCATGGTGAGTGTCTGGTTCAGGAATGTATCCCTCAAGCACGTCCCACTCATCGTTAAGTTTGTGCACATATCCATGAGCATGTTGCTCTCAGTGGCATTTGCTTATGTTGCTTATGAGGAGTATATCCATAAATATTGTTGTGGACATGGGCCCTGTATGTTCAGCAGAGGTCACACCTGAGTACGCAGTATGCAAATGTGTACAGTCGTGGTGTCTGTAGTTGTGCCGCATATGTCATCCTTTGGAGGTCAATAATCCTCATGGTGTGTTAATGTTGTGGTATGTAAAGCCGTTGCTGTTCTGTAAGGTACACCCCAAAAGGGGTGTTGTACCCTTGAACGTCTGTCACACGTCAGGAGTATAGAGGTACAATGGGTGCCTTTGTTCCGGCTACAAACCCATTACAGATAAGGGTGGCCACGTAGAAGGATATCCACGCCACATTGGCAATATGGTTATCAAAGGAGTGTGTGTTATATACATGTGTACTAAGATCCCATATAATGTAACATGTATGTAGGGGACTACCACCTATGTGATAGTCAGTGGGTGATTGGTGTAATCCAAAGGAGATGTCTATGCACCTTGTGTCATGCAGCTTGAGGCCATGTTATCAACATCAGGTATCCGTCACAGTGACACCCTTATGGAGGGTGTCTGTATCAGCTGGTGGATCAATAATGGCTCCTTGTTTGCAGTCGTCTGGAAACCTATTCAGGGAAAGTCCATCTGTGCTAGCCTGTACCTCAGGGAAGCATATACTGAACATGAGGGGCCCTATGACCGAGGAAAGTGGTACGCCAAGTGTAACTGAATTACAGTAGGTACCATGGTATGCTACCCTCATTGTGTGAGTCCTGTCCATGAGCCACTTTGCATAACATCCCGAGATGTAGGGGTCGATGTGCAGGTGGATGTGTATGTTGTTAATACCAGAATGAAGAACGGTGCTGAAAGCCAATGAGAGGACAATGTAGGCTGTGTGGACCCCCTTACCATCATCAACTACCCTGGTAACTGTATCAAAGGAATCCACCAGGTGTAGGAGCCATGGTATGGCCCTAACAAATCCAACCTGGGTGGCATCAAAGGTCTGGAGCCCACCAATGTCTCTGTGAATGACTTCCATGATGATGTGCCCCATAGCCTTGCAGAACAGTCCAGTCAGGCGTATAGGGCAATAGTCCCTCTGGTTCATTGTGGTACCACTTGTGTGGAGTGTGATAACTGTTGCTGTGCACCATTCAGGGGCCACAATGTCTGATACAAGACTATTACTGAATCTGGTGGCCAAGTGGGGAGTCATGTCATTCTGAGGTTTGTGTAAATCACAGCCAGGGATGTTGGATGGTCACACTGAGTCTGTGTTCCAGGCCTTAGAGAGTGCAGGTTGGAACTTCGTAGTTGTGACCGCAAGAACTCTGCATTGTTCCTGTATGGATTTTGGCCATGTAGGGAGTGAAAGGGTGTAAAGTTAGCACTGAACCTATCTGCCAGGATGTTGCCATTATCAGTCGGTTCTGTAATGTTCCTTCCTAACCGTTGTATGTCAGAGCAGATGTGGGTATTGCTATCGAGTACTGACATACCTCCATAATGCTTTGTGGTAGTCCTTGGAATGTGTCGCAGTAAAGTTTACGTAGATAGCTTTGGAGGATGTGATAAGGGATCCCGGATTCCTACTGAGGCTGACCAGTGAGTTACCCCACCCATGGGATTGTACTCCACTTTGCAACAGCCTCCACCTTCTGTTGTACATTATGTCCATGGAACTGGACTCCCAGAGTGGCGTCCATTATCTGGTGGGTACCATCATGGCTCTGTTTTGGATAGCATGATCCATGCAGTCATGTAAGTGTTAATGAAGTGCACTGGTGTATGTTTCAGCGTTTGTAAGTGTATTGTCCATCTGCAAGGGTGTCATGCCATTTACTACTGCTGTCATAAGACGTCTGAAGTAGGCATTGTAGAAATCATGTACTGTGTATTCCATAAAGGGTGTGGTGCCGGGATATGGATAACAAGGGTGATTAGCAAACTAACAACGAGGGGATAACCCCAGGTGTGGAGCACCAGTCACATGTTGGTAATGTCCATGTCTAGGATATTGTTGGTCTTAGTGGTGGTGTTTATGGGTTGATCCAGCTGAATGGAGGTTATGAATCCCAGAAAGCATTGGCCTAATGTGTCAGTACATGAGTAGGTATCCCAGTTAAATGTGGGGTAGTGTCAGTCTCACATCAGTAGTACCTGTCTGAACCCTACTGTCCAGTACACCAAGAAATGAGGGCCAGTAACCGTGGGGTATGTTGTTGAATCCGTAGCAAGTTACAATGTGTATAGCAGTTCTGGCCACAGTTAGTTGCACGTGGATCACCTCTGATGCATTGTGCTAAGTAACCAGCCTGGAGGTGTGTACATCCTTGTGAAATATGGACACACCTCCACCGTGGGTGTTCCGGTCCTGGTTACATGACTGAAAGGTGTGGTCTGCGTATAACCTTTCAGTGCAGGTGTACTCTCCGGAGCCTAGAGGCAGGTCCCAGTCACTGCAGAGATATCGAAGTGGTCCATTATAAGGAGTGGCTCGCCTGACTGCGGTAGAGATGAAGATGTCAAGCATTGAGTAACATTACCCCAGGTTTTGCTTGCCTGTTCCTGTTCAGGTGGTGAATGTTATTGAAAACTGTCTAAGACAGGCAGTATAGGAGCAGCAAGAGCCTTACATGTTATCTGTACTCCCAGGGCTAACAGGTGCAGGTCATCGGTGCCAAAGCATTGTGTTTTGTTGACCATGTCATTCAAAGCAGACAGTTACTGGATGCCTGTTGAATGACAGCAGAAGCATAGGCAACTGTTGAAGTGAAACATTCAGCTGTTGTACAGTGGTATCAGTCTGGATGAATGCAGAATGCTTCTCAGGGCTTGGGCGATACCTTCTGGGCTACAAGACCGGAGAGCTATTGCATGTCCCTGTACATGTAGTCCAGGAAGTTACATCTCAGGGTAGTCACACTAACATGGAGAATGACAGTCAAATCGTACCTGATGAGGTGTGGCATGGGTGCATAGGTTGTGTTGCGGATCCTGTTACCTGACAGACAGATGTAAGCGACTATCGCCTTGCGTAGCCTGCTGAGTGGGACATCAGTGTGACTGCCTACAGAGTCACCTATGACCGGTGTGTTGGGTATGTTATGACACCCTATTGGCTGTAGTTGATGGGCACACATGAGTCTGTGGGCTATAAGTAATTGGTGTTGTGTTTGGTGATGGGGGCTGCCTCTGTTGTCTACACAGAGAGTACGTAGAGGTTCTGCAAATGTTGTAGTCATACTATGTGTGGCCTGTGGTGGTGGAGATCTAGTGAGACTATGTAATGAGTGGGGTGTGTTGCAAATGTTAAATATCCCCACATGAATGTCAGGTTCAGTTTG
Source organism: Protopterus annectens (assembly GCF_019279795.1). Classification (NCBI taxonomy): domain Eukaryota; kingdom Metazoa; phylum Chordata; order Ceratodontiformes; family Protopteridae; genus Protopterus; species Protopterus annectens. The sequence goes on from NC_056733.1 coordinate 1,520,495,912, forward strand.
GGTTGGTGAGAGCATTACCCCCAGCATGGCTACATATGTGCATCTCCCACAGGCTGTAGTGTCATATGTTGGAAGGTGAGCATTGACTGTGTACATGAGACAATTGCTCTATTGCCTCATGTTTGTCATATTCATCATATAGACAGGCAATAACAATGGTAAGTCTCACTTGGACATGCCTGTATATTCAACCATGTCTCACAAGATATGTGAGTTATGTGTGTACAACAGCTGTTGTACTGTAAGCAAGTTGGAAATGTAAGGACAGACAGTGTACTTGTAAGAAATGAGTTGGAATGGGTGCTATAGTAATTAGTAGCTCATGAAGTGCTTACATGTTCTGAACAAGTGCTGAGCATGAATATGCAATACAGATAGGGTGTTGGATAATATAAACCCACTGCAACCCACAAGTGGAGACGCCAGTCATAACTGGAGGCACTGCACTATTACCCTGCTGAGTATGGTCTGCAAGTCTATGAACCTTTATCAATGTAGATGTTAGCAGTACAGATGTAGATGACAGTACGGATGATTTCACACTACATAGCATACCTGTGACAGGTCATAGGACATCATCACCCATACTGTGTTCCAGCTACACTGAGTATACTAGATGTACCTTCATATGTCTCAGGAGTGTTCTACCAGTGGCCTGTAAGCAGCACTACAAAAGGTGTCTGAGTGACATGTGCATATCACACCAGTGGCAGCTACAGTAAAACAGGATTAATGTTTTGTACTCCCCCCTCATTGTAGCCCATACCACACAGTCAAATGGGAGGCATCTGCATATGTAAGGATGTGAATGGCCATGACCTAGGAGCAATAGCTGTCTTAGTGTTGTGGACAACATACAGAATGGGCTTTGTGGGTGAGGTGCGTGACATATGTGCACAATCTGACAGTTGACAATAACATTGTCACCGCTAGGTGAATAACCCTGTACCCATTAACTACCACCTAGGCAGCGGTCAACATTATGGACACTGTGTGTTAGGGATGGTGCTCTGCCGTTCACCTCCCTGAGCTGGTGACATCTCCAGGCCTATAGGTAGTCATACGAGGCACCCATGTCATGACAGGGTGCCATCCATGAGCATGGAGATCATTGGACAGGCATACTCAGCACTCGAGTGACCAATATTGGATCACATATCACCTTTAAGGGGTATTGGCCATGCGTGGATGGGTGATACCAGCCTTCACAATCCTCATCTCCACTATGCAGCATGCTGGCTACCTTGCGTAAAGACATGTGCTACACTGTGATGTTGGACATGCTACACGTACATATCCTGATCAGAAAGACATACGTCATGGACAGCCACCATCCTACTACCAGGATCTCCACATGCTGGACAGATCCCTGTGCCATACATGTTACATACTCCTGCCATACCATGCAACCCTGTCCATCAAAGCTGCACATGTCATCTCTGTCATACACGGTGCGATGACCGCATGGTAGATGTATCATTAACTGTCTGGATCAGTAACGTGGCACTGATGCACCTGGCAGTGGCAAAATGGCTGTCGGATACAGCTAGAAAATCTTGCCCGTACATGCTATAGTTGATAACCATCCCTGCGAATAACGTCCGGCTAGCCATTGTCCCATGTGTATCACATGTGCAACATAGGCGATACGTGGCAGGATGATGAACTGCTGTACAGTGCCATGTAGATGTATATGGCAAAACACATGCCTGTAAAGGTTTCCGTGCACATGTGTGCATTGTCACTGCTCATATCCATTAAGGCAGTGTATGTGTTGATATGTGACATATACACAGCATCAAGGTCAACAGCATTACTGTGGACACATCCAGGCATATGCTGATAGGTAAGAACACCAGTACAGGCAAACAGACATGCCCACATCAAGACAGCATTCACATGGAGTATGAGCAATGTAATGAGGTGACACACATATATGGTGATGATAGCCAATGCACAACAGGTGTTACATGTGTGTGACACAAACATGTCAGTCATGTCAGTGTCATGACGATTTGCAAAGATAACTGTTCATATGTACTAGATTTAATGCAAATGTATGTGCAGCTGTATCTCTGTACATCTCTGTGATACTGTGACCTGTCTCCATCATTATGTCTTCCAGATAATGCCTCATTCACGCCTGCCAGCGTAGAGCTGCCTGGAGGATGATGCCCTCATCCCATACCTCCATGATAACTATGAGGTGTTGTTCAGCCATGTGCCACAGCACGCCCAGCAGCATGACGACCTGTGGCAGGAACTACGCAGGAGGGTTAATGATGTGGGTGGCCATAACCGCACCTACCAGCAGGTGCGCAGACACTGCATGGACCTGATATGACATGCAAAACAGCGTGCCAATGCAATCACCAGGGAACAAGGTGGAACAGGTGGTGGGCCATCAACCCAGCCCCCACTCACACCCACTGAGGAGCTACTGGCCAGCCTGGGGACACCCTCAGAACAGCATCCACAAACACTAGCTGCCATCGTGGAGGTGGGTGTCTCCCAACCACTGAGCCTGGAGTTGCCTGGTAAGTCACTGCTGCACATATGATTATTATATCCCATTTAGCTGCATGTGTCACTGTACAATATGTAATGTAACATCATATGCAAGATATGTTTACACACATGCTGCATACTATAGTATGCTACCCTGTGTATGCACACATGTGCATACTATATGCTATTGTACAGGCGAATGTGTTAACATGCACAGTGCCCCCTTTAGCTGTCATACAGTCATGGATAATGTTCAAACTGCTGTGTCACCCCTATACAGGTAACTCTGGCATGCCGCACAGAGATCAGTCCATTGCAGGTGAGACAGTTATCAGTATCAGGCATGTTAATGCATATATCTATTCACCATGTGGCCAGTTAACACATGTACACATAATGTATGGTCCAGTCACGATATACAGGTCGCATCTGTCATCAATCACACTGGCTACCCATGTGCAATATATACAAACTAAATGAAACACCGACATGAAACCACAGTATCTGTCATTGCTAGATGTGTGGACAGCTGTGCATACAACGGTGGAGGTGTTGTTCAATGTAAGCATATGTACTATACATTGGAACAACGCATGTGTGGTACGCAAACAGTACCACACAGTGAGCTGAGATATGGGAAGCCTACAGGATTCACCATTGTGTAATATGCCCCTGCAATGGGTGCACACATTGTGATGTGCCATCTGACATGTCCCAGACATGTAGTGTTCCGACTGCAATATTGTCTCACTATCCCATAATACATACCCCACATACCAAACATACAACCCTTTGTCTGCATAACCCTGTGGACAGTGACTTATCTGACATCTATGGGTGTATGTCATATGGGACAACACAAACATGTGAGAAAGACGGCCATCACAAACATTTGGCCAACACATGTTCACACATGGCCATGGAGGATGGCCAGAGACATGTAGCTACACAGTAGAAGTGATTTGTATACACCCTGTTGCACATTGTCCACACATGGTCCAACTATAGCCTTTGTTGAATGATTCTATAGTTGATGTGTAACACTGGACATCCTAAAAGCCTGTGCACAGCTTGTGGAGGTGTCACTTAATTCGACCATATAAGATGTGTTGAACATCATGACTGTGTCATAGCATGACAGTAGTCACCTCTACAGCTTCCACAGACATAGACACCACATCAGGCCACAGATACTGTACATTTCCCTTGCTGCTGTTGGACATCACTGTCAGCTGTGCACCTCGTGTGTGTGGTACATAAATGTCATGTGGGACATGGTGTATTGACAAGTCTGCCATGTGTGGACACAGTTGCCAGGCAGCTAAGACATTGTAGTAGTTGTGCAGGGATGTCATCTGTAGGTCTTCCAGTGACCTGCCACATGACATAGCATGGTTTAGTGTGTAAACACCTCAGCACCGTCGGTCACAATCCACAGTAGTTATGTAATGTGTATGCACGCAGTCATGGCTATGCACTGTGTGTGTATTACACACTGTATAGCAATACAGACGCCACATGATGCATGGCTTCTGATATGACACCTGCTTGCTGTTGTGTGCAACCCAGGGAGGTATGCTAACTACCACTATTAATGTCTGAGCTGCATGCCATCTGCTGTATCACATGCATGCTGCATGCCGTCTGTCAAATCACATGCATGGTCTGTCTGTGTGTCTGTGTGTCTGTGTGTCTATTGTAATGTAGAGTCTTTCTTTGCATTCACAGGTGATGTAGGTGCGTTACCCTCCTGCAGTCCATCTGATGTTAGTGTCCCCACAGATACTAGCAGTGATGACCATATGCATGAGGTACAGGCAGGGTTGTCAGGAGCTGAATCTGTGCCAATGGTTGCCATCCCAGCTATGTCTCCCTCTTCCCCACACACAGTTATCATGCCAACACATACCCCATCAACAGTGGTCATAGAGGAAGGACAATCAGCGTGTGTTAGCTTGGAACAGGAACGTGTGGTGGCTACAGAAGGTGTGTCTCCACACCATGGTGTCAATGTAATGACTGCAGATGTGCCACACAGGTATGTGGCCAGTGCTGCTCATAGGAGGACCTCTGGCAGACATGCACCTGCAGGACAGAGCGCAGCAGCCGGTGTCACCAGACGCATGTTCCAGACTGTAATGGCGACACAGGCACATGCTGAATGGCAGAACAGAGAATGTCAGAGGCTTCAGAGGGCTGCTATCTATTCTTTAAACAACAACATCTAGGCATTGGCAAATGCTCAACAGCAGATTGCTGATGTTCTGGACATGTGATTGGGTGACATGGTTGGAATCCTTGACCATGGCATGGCAATCGTGAGTGTGAGCTGTCTGTGCTGGAACATCTGGTAGGAGTGTGGTGTAGGCCATGTGGACGTAGGCCAGCTACATCACCTGGTGCAGGTCAACGTGAACGAGCCACCTCACATGCCCACTCCAACAGTGCCGGTAGCAGTAGCAGTGCAGCTGGTGCTGCGCTGTCCACACCAGGACACAGCAGGCCACTTGGACGTGGCCCTGGATATTCCCAGTGGGGACACGGTTCCAGTGGACATGTGTCATTGGACAGCAGCCAATCTGTACCTCTGCCTGGTAGTGCCCGTGCAACCCCTGGCAGACTCAGGTCACATGGCCGTGGCTGGACACAGTGAGCTGTACATCCTGGTCTGTACAATCTGGAGCTGCCAATAATACCCCTGTGTAGGCCTGACACATGGCAGAACTGTGTGCACACATACACGCACACAGCAGAAACATCTGTAGGGCACCGCAACACCCACATGCATAATGACCACACATGTCCAATCAGATCACCGGCCCTAACCCACACACATGATGTCATCCACTGGTGCAGCCTATGCCCCTGGCAAACATTATCATCCTGTGCATATAATGATGCCTGTGCCGCATCCCTGTCATCCACACCATCGGTGCAGGGACATGCTCATATGGTCTGATGCACAGGGTGAACAGAATAGTGAGAAGTGTATATTACACTTGCTGTATACTGTTGACATGCACCAGACATACCATGTAGTACAGGTTTAGAATGCATTGTTATATGCTCACAGTATGTGTCTTGGTAACAACCGTATCAGCATGTTGGTAATTATGCCCTGCTTCCCTCCTTAAGTTCTAATTGCATGTGCCAATAAGTAGCAGTGTTTGCAGTTTCCCATGTGTAAATGTGGAGTACTCACAGGCATGTATGGCAATACCAGCATGCTATACGTAGCCTCAACCTCACTGTTAGAAAGGCTACCATTCCACAGATGTCCACACATCTACTGATCCAGAAGCATGTGAGCTGTTTAATAGGCTACAGTGGCTAGAGACATAACATCCACACCGGGTCACATCACAGGTATGGTGACATGATGTGAGGGGGTTACACAGCGGTCTGGCTGATGTCAATGTTAGAGGCCAGTTGATAGCATGAGGCCTCACTGTGTAGCAATAATACACTGTCACATTACAGGATGAGAACACGCACAGACATACACAGAAACACACAGTAACATGCCCACACTCACGGGGTCAACAACACTATAACGCACACTCGATAGTGTTGAGGTGAGGACCCCTGCCTATGTGGTAATCACCTTCACAGTTCTGTGCACCCACATGACGCGACACAGAGAATGAACATGTACAGGTAGCCAGTAAGGCTGAGACCGATGGCATCAACAGGGTAGTAGACAGCATCACCATGAGGGGTTAGGGATCCTGTCTGTTCTGTATGGTAGCATACACCCTCACTCCATGCACCAAACAGCGATGCATACATACACACACACACACACACACACACACACACACACACACACACACACACACACACACACACACACACTCACACACACACAGACACACACACACACACTGTGGAGTCCACAAATGTCATTCACATACAGATAGCTGACATGTGTGTGATACACACACCACCCCTGCCTACGTCTTGCTTTCTACACTGCAGTATGTACAGATCTCTACAACAGTGTACAGGGGTGGGTAACAATTGGGATGTATTCCCCACCATACGTGGCATATATGGTCACACAAGCAAACACACATGGCAGTACTGTAAATCATACACCTGCTATATGATGATACGTCTGACAGACATGCAGCTGTATTGGCCACATTATGTGTACCAATGCTACCTTTGGCAATTGTGCTGCTATATGCACACGGGAGGACATAAGTGTTACAGGTGTCAAGTGATGTACAGTCAGTAACACCCTGACCACTGTGTAGGTTGTATGTCTTCACCTTCAAGTAACAGTAACATAGCATACTGTTTGCACATGTAATGGTAGGACGGCTTGTGACACACCTGTGAGTTGTCTTCACAAACATCCATCTGCAAAGCTGGACCACCACTTTATGTACACACATCCATCCATACCTGATGTACATCCTACTGTACTGTCAGTATTTCACCATATACAGGTGTCAATGATGGGGCTGCATTGCAACTGCATGTTGTAGCTAGACACAGATGAACGACATACATCAGCTACTGCACATGCATGGTAGCTGCATGCACACCACTACATGTACATGTGTGTTGGTCCTACATTCCTGTCTTGTAGCCATGTTTGTATGCATTGCAATTGGTGGACATGTGTGATGACATACATGACACAGGGACTGTTGCATGATATGTTGGTTGTCATGGGTAACTAGTACAGAGGGAATGTTACCTCAGTCAACATTGCTACCTTATGTACTGTTAGCATTCAACAGCCATGGACCTACCTTCCATGTGCATGCGTGTGATTGCTGTAGCCACTTGTCTGCACGGAGGACAGCAAAAGCTATGCTATGTACATATGTGTTGTGTGTGTGTGTGTGGGCCATGTACATATCCACTGCGATTACATGTATGTCATATCCAAAGATGAGTGTTATTTGGTGTACAGCAACAGTCATCTGTTACAGCTGTGAAAGACCCAAGGCCCCTGTTATGTGTAGAGCCAACCTGGTTACGAACAGTAGTATCATTGCATTGCATACCACATGATGGAACCCTGTCAGTACATGTGTAGTCTGCACAGTTGCTGTAGACCTATGTACAGTCCACTGGTCATGAGTAACATGGTGTTGTAGTAATGTATGGATGTGTGTTGCTGGTCCAAGGACATGGTGATGTCTGAGGGCTACATAGTAGAAAGCGGCATTTACCACTGTGATCTGCACCTGAGACATTTGTGATGGCTCGTGAGTGTGTACTGGTCAGTGCATGTGAGTGGCCTTCATGTACGTGGGGACTGTAACACCTGGAGTGGTCCGTCACGGTCTTATGGCCCACATGTCTGTATCTGAGGTATACGGTGGTAGTGCTATTGTGCACAACTGTGCCATATGCCAGGTGTTCCTCACTGCAGAGATCTCCATATTCCTCATTGTTGGATCTGGATTGTCAGCTGTGATTACGAATGCTACACAGCTAGCACTGACGATTGGTGTCAGATATATGTAGTGCAGTGTTCGTGATAACAATCTTCACTATTGACACACTGTGCCCTTCCATGTTTAGAATCCATGTGCATACAAGACAGCCCTTCACTACTACTAAGTGTGTGAGCATGCCCAATACGCCATTGTGTAGATGGACACACAGTACATTCCAAACAGACATATGCTACTAAGTGTGTGAGCATCCCCAGTGATACCTTGTGTCGGTTATGTGCCTCTGTGGATGGGCATGACCATTGAAATCCTGTATAGCGATAGTGGTCATCGAGGCAACAGATGTCCATACCCCACGTCAGGATGGATTCCTAAATTGAACACACTGGTTGACAGTCTTGAAGGGTGTACTGTCTGTGGCGAGCCTCTTATCTATGTAGTGTTGTAATAGTGCTCCATATATAGGCAGTTGTCCTGCTCACACCACTGACGTGTGTTTGTCTACTTCTACCTTGGGACAGTAATATGCTTTTAGACTGCTCACTCTCCATACATTCCCTATCGGCATCTTTGCCTTTGCTGATGATGTCATCCACCTAGAAGTATGCCTCTGGGAGTGCTGTGTTCAGTAATCTCGGTAGCGCGTTCTGTAACTGCGTAATGCTGTAGTGTGATAAGGTAGTTAGGTGTATGTTCGACTCCCAGCCCTGTCAAGTGTGTGTGTGTTTCCAGCTGCCTGGGGACAGAGTAATGCTTTTAGATGGCTCACTCTCCATACATTCCCTATTGGCATCTTTGCCTTTGCTGATGATGTCCTCCACCTGGGAGTGCTGTGTTCCAGTAATCTCGGTAACGCATTCTGTAACTGCGTAATGCTGTAGTGTGATAAGGCAGTTAGGTGTATGTTCGACTCCCAGCCCTGCCAAGTGTGTGTGTGTGTGTGTGTGTGTGTGTGTGTGTGTGTGTGTGTGTTTCTAGTTGCCCGGGGACAGAGTAATGCTCTTAGATGGCTCATTCTCCATACATTCCCTATCAGCGTCTTTGCCTTTGCTGATGATGTCATCCACCTAGAAGTATGCCTCTGGAAGTGCTGTGTTCCAGTAATCTTGGTAGCTCGTTCTGTAACTGCGTAATGCTGTAGTGTAGTAGACAAGCAATATGCATCTCTTCAACCACATGGATGACTACCCTGGGGAACTGGGTTCTATAGCCTGCACACACATACACATCAAAGTACCACCCGGTAAGCGGAGTAGGGCCTACAGTCATTGCAGGGGCATACCCTCCAACAGCTAGGCCATATGCGATGGCCAGGACATTAGATTGAATGTGTGTGCTGTCTGCCCTAGAAGCTATGATGATTCCGATATATGGCTTCTGACACAGCTGTACCACACCTTTGCCAATATGGACATCCCCTACAGTGTCCTAGTGGGGGATGCTGGGTAACCACTGGTGTCGTGGCTGATGACACCCATCAGCAATGCACACACACCTGAACACTCACACCATAATGAGGCAGATGCACAGGCAAGACATATAATTGAGCATGTGTTTGGGATGCTCAGTTCATGGTTCTGGTATCTGGACACATCCAGTGGAGCCCTGCAGTATTCACTAGCTACATGCACACAATTTGTTATGGTATTTGCTATGCTACACAATCTGATCCTGCAGTAACAGTTGCAGCAGGAACAGCATGGGGAAGGGCCACACAGCCCAATGCCACTACCAAGGCCTGTACAGGCACAGTGTGACTTGGTGAAGGAACTACCTGAGCAGGGCCCAGTCGGCAAAAGGCCGTGCACAGTATGACCTGCCCTTGGCAAAGAGGCAACACAAGGCATATGCACTGACACAGTAAGTACCCACGGATTTCCCCTCTCTGACCCACACACAGTACAATGGATGCCAAACATGACATTACCTGCGCTCGGCCATGTATAGGAGGTGCACTGTGTGCATTCGATATAGGCAGCCCTGCAGCACCATCCTCAGGTCCAGAACACCCCCAGGGTACGTCTATCGACCTAACAATTGGCAGTTGTATTAGAATGGGTATTTACCCATTGCTATGGTATGTATGTGAGCATACAAGAGACTTTGGTGGCTGACTGTTAGGGCAGCAGACAGTACACGTCCATAGTGGCACCATGACATCTGTAGCTACAATGGTAGCCAGTAGTGCACAGGGTGTCCTAACCCACTGCAGATTATGGGCTGAACATCATGTGTGTCCGTACAGCCCACACACGTTCCATGCAGCTGGACAGGTGTGGACCAATACAGACAAATGATATACAATGGCCTACGGATATGCCCAGTGAATGACCCCAACCCCCAATGATACACACACTACAGCAGGCCAGGCAGTTTGATGTAGGTTGTGAAAGCTAGGACGTCCAACACCACTGTGCTGGTATTTAACGCTGGGATCCGATGTACACTGGTATCCCTCCAACCAGTAAGTTATGTAGGTCCACACACTGACATGGAGTAGCTGGCATACCAGTACAGTAGCGGCAGATGTCTACAACTGTCAGCTGCGCCCCCCATCCAACCTACACATGTGAGAGTCATGTGCACCACCCACAGTGCTGTGTAGGACTGTGGATGCGGTTGGATGTCCCCCCACGCTATGCAGATGTGTAGCAACTGTCAATGCCACATAACCATTAGCTACCCTGCAGACACAGCATGACACCTGTCTGTGTAGAACGGAGGGGTCGGCAACACATTACTGACTATCTGGACATGTGACACATGCGATACAGTTGTCCATACTTGGCATGGTCACATACATGACGGTATGATGGTAATGTCTGTCGACAACATGCGTAACAGTCATACTGGACATGCTCACACACTGAAACACGGGACGGCCAGCACGAATACACCAGTGGTCCAGACATATCTGCCAGTACATTGCTATACTGTTGGATGACTGTGCTGTATGGTGTGTGTGTGGTCTATTGTCTGTACATATGCCATGGTCTATTGTTAATTCACATGAGCTATGTGTGCAGGGTACTGCTACCAACACGTGAATAGGGTGGATCTTTGTTTGTGGACAGACCGACGCCTTTGGATATGGACTGGGTAAGGCACATTTCAGCAGGTGGGAGCAGTTGTGCGTGGGTTTGCACAGTGTTAAGCACTGCTGACCTCTGGTTACAGCACCTTTTACCCATTTAGACTCCACATTTCTTTGACAGTGCACTATTGGCATACTGGTAGACAAACACGCTTACAGCCGCTCACTCACTGACATTTCTGCTTACATTTGTCACTCACACTGGGTGTGTGCGATTCCTTGTGATGCATATTACATCGGACTACATTACTACAGTATCGGGTATGTCTAACCATTTGGCAATGGCAGGCGTTCGACTGTACGAACTCGGCGGCCTGCCCAGTGACGTAATCATATTATATGCGTGTTCCTCATACAATCTGCTCCCATCTGCCTGATACATGGGAACCGATACTCTGCAATGTTGACATGTGAATATGATTTTGTTAATGCAGCTGTCCGGCGAGTCATGCTACCACATACCTACTGCATGACGGGAGACTGTAGGAGTAACACCTTTCCCACTTTGCATGGGACAGTCCCTCATTAGGCATATGTCATGTGATGATACTCTAGCCATTGCAACTGACTTGATTAGGGGACATTCTCATATTCTACGTGTCTGTAGTGGTTGCTTGTTACAGGTCTTGTATACTTGACATGTCGATATGTTATATGTAGTAGCATAAGCAACTTTACTGCTGCAATACTACGCTTTGATTTGTGCTGATATGTATATTTCTGTACTATGCATGGCTGTAGGTACGTTCTGCCCTGGTACATCTGACATTTCTACAGAGCAGGTCCCATTTTGGCCATTCAGAATGGTGGCAGCCCTACAGATCCTATATGTAGAGCTATCACATGTGTCAAGGCAACACACCCACAGCCAGTAGTAAACTGACTACTTCCATGGTTTGCATACGTTAAGATTATTCTTGTAGCATTATAATTGCTAATACTATTTCCTATTACATGTAGCTGTTTCTAATACAACAAATTAATTTCTGACACCACTACACACAATATATGGCCTCCTTTCCCGAACTCACAGGCCATGTGCCATAACATTCATTTTGCAGGACACAACTGCCCAGACGAGTGTGTCCCTCAAAGGCGTACGGGTGTGGAACCTCATCTATTATGCTATCATCTACCTAAGGTGGTCAGCAAATTATGCACTTTCCGTCACTAGCAGACCTCACATACCAATGGGGGAGAATGAACACTGTATCAGGAACACTGCATAACACCCTGTGGGACACATTTAGATGATTGGTTCTATTAACCAGACACATTGAGAGTCACAGAGCATATGTATTCATTCACGTTTGTCGAGGTACATGCTGTTTATGACTCATACATGTTGTCATCTGTCATCACCTGTATTCCGCCACCTGTCCACCTAATATCACTAGTTCTGGAAGTGTTTAGTTGGACTTTGTTACATTCTGATTCATAACTATGAACGTCCATGCTAACCGGGTACATGGCACTGATTTGGTCTCTATGTATTCCCCCGATGGTTTACAAACTATCTGGTAGATGTCCTCTTCAGGTTTGGGACGTATAGGCGTCTGCTATGCCCACACAGGAATATTAATGACTTCCACTGGGCAGGTCTACTACATCTTTGCCAACAAGCACCTGCACACTTAAGCCCATTATTGCATACCCATGGTCCACCTACCTGGCACACCTCTACAGCACTCATGACAAATACTTACTGTGAGCACAGCTGGGGTATGAGCACACCCCTACACATTGCCCACTCTCCCTGTCTCGGGACACATGTCGTACGTTTTGTCAACCCATGTATTATCACACTTGCACAACCTACTGTTCCATGTACACTTATATCCTGCTTGCATCGATGACAACAGGTTGACACATACACTGAATTTTTGGGGTCCCACAAGGGACACTGTTATCCATGTTTAAAGTGCAGACCTTGCAGATCTCTCCCACTGCTACTTTCCTGCTGGCATTTTGGACAGCAGCAGTGTATTAATCTTTATTGCCTGTTTGTATGTCTGACTGGCCTAGCTGGGCGGTGTGGGGGGGTACAACGTTTATTTATTGGACCTCCCAGTCACATATGCCCGGGCTGTATATATGTTACCCCTAATTGCTGTAAAGTAACCTAGTTATGTACATGTGTATATCTACAATGACATATATATTTGTTTTTTGTGTATGTGTATATATCAATACCTGTTGTTTGTGTGTGTGTGTGTATATATATATATATATATATATATATATATATATATATATATATATATATATATATATATATATATATATAGATATATATATATATATATATATATATATATATATACATTTTTATCTATATATACATATGTGTGTCCGTTAACCTATACATTTCCTGGACATAGACACTTACACATGCATATTGGGTTTTATCTCTGCTTCAACAGCATACTAATGCCTTAGTCATTATGACACCGACACTTCACTCCGGTGAACTTGTGATCAGTATACTGCACGTTATACAGGAGACAGATGTCGCACGTTTTTCATGTCTGGGATGCGGCTGATAAGTGTGATGTGATACAGTGTCATTCAACCTATTACTCGTATGCGCAGCCTGTTATTCCTGCTACTGTGTTTGTTTCTGTGCACATTCATATTATTAATGTTAATAGAATGAGTGTTTGTGTTACTGAGATTGTACGTCAACATATTGATGTCTGCATGTAGTTGTGTCTTTCTGCTTTTCCCGGTTTGGGGTTGTCACAACAGAACTCTGTTCCGCTCATGGGTGGCGTATAGGTTTTATGTGCTGGGTTGCCAGCCGTGACACACAACGTCTGACAACAATATGCCCATTCACGCATGTCTCCATGCAGACGACACTCTATCTGGGAATCGCACCTACGTACTAGCTGACCTCCATGGGCTGCTCCATTGCAACCGGCGCAACATACCCTAGCACTCCTGTGTCCATAATCGCATATCCATAGTTTCTTCAGCACACCTATGTTGAGTTTCCACGCATAACACCCATTATACACCTGATATCGCAGCCATGACACACCTTTACACATTGCCCTCTCCAGAGCGTTGGGGCCCTACACACATTTTGTACCACCTCATGTATTCACAGGGTCACTATCCATTCATATTTGCACATACGTGCCTTTCCTGGTGTTATGCATTACGAATGATTTGCGGGTTGCAAGTGTAGGTGGTCGCAACATGTACTACATTCCGTCTGTGTATAATGTTGACGTAGCACTTCAACGATGTTATGCACACTGGTAGAACCCTGCCTCTGGTGTGAATAGCAGTGCTCTACTCACTCTTGTGCAGCTTTATCTGACATACGTTGCGAGCACTTTATAATACCTTACTTGCTCTAGATTCCCTTCACAACCCTTATGTTTGCTTTCGTCTTTCGGCGTTCATTACATATATATATATATATATATATATATATATATATATAGATATAGATATAGATATATAATTGCATATTTCTGTTATGTCTGTGGATATTTATCTATACACACATCTATCTATCTATCTATCTATCTATCTATCTATCTATCTATGTATCTATCTATCTATCTATCATCTATCTATCTATCTATCATCTATCTATCTATCTATATATCTATATATATAAAAGTTACAGCTGTACAAGACAACATATATTTGCTATGCTACAAGCTGCGTACACCCACGCAGGTGCACTTGCATCTACTTTTTCTGAGTTACATATGTTTACTGCCACTTCTTTGGGATTACATGTGCCTTATTCCTTATGAAAGTACCACTTTGATTGATGGAATCCAGTTAACGGCCCCATGCGAGACACGTGGTCACCTTTGCATGTATAAATGTTGGCTTTACAGCACAGAGGCATTCATTACACAATAAATTAATATGTGCTATAGTTGTACTTGAACCAGGAATGCCTTCACGTTAGGCAGATGCTCTAACCACTACACTATTGTTGTTCTGCCTCATTTATATGTATACCCATGGTCCATAGCTACCCTGACATATGCCTCACCGCTTCCCTTACACAGCAGGCATCCATTCTCCTGCTGGAAAACCGCAGTACTACACTTCCAACATTCCCTGTTTCCTACTGCTCTGGACCCGTGCTGCATGTCTACTCACTCCAAGGATATTCAGAACTCCTACGCTTATAGTCCTCACACATATGTGTGGTTGATTGTCAGGGTGTTCATGTCCTGGTCTGGGTTTAGGCTTGTCTGACTAGTGATTAGAACTGCCCTGTCGCTGTTCAAATATCAGATGTAGCACATGGACAAAGTTAGTCCAGATTTTAACATTGTACCTGTGTTAACAGACGCAGGTGTTTGGGCACCTCTGACCACATTATTAGGTCGGCGCTACATAATATAGGGTGGGGAGTGGTTCCACTACATAATACAGGGTGGGGGGGGTTTCCACGTGTTTCCCTTCACATTTGACTATTTCATTCATTTATAGATACAATGAATATTATTCTGGACATCAGTTATAAATTCACTACAGGTATGCAATAGTCCTTTCCTGTCAAGAAATGTGATGGTTGGTGTACATATGTGTACGGACCTCTGTGATACTCGGTGACTAGTTTCTACAGGGACAAGGCTATGACAAATCAAGGACAATCACGGACACTTCTACCATATTAGTACTATTAACTTGGAACGTGTTGACAGATTCGTATTACTACTAATTTTCTGCAGTTAAATGCGTCTATTACTCTTCATTGTTGTAATTAGTCATTCTCATTCAACACCTTTCCTTTCAAAGGTCACTGGCTTTGTCAGTGATTAAGAGGCTGGCCAGTTGTTGTGCAAATGCTCTGACCATTGGTAGGGTTGACACATTGTCATATGTTACAGGTTGGGATATATTCTGGGGACACCAGATTGTTTAGGCCAACACATACCCACAGTCAGTGCAGGTTTAGAACATTCATTAGTTTCCTAGCTGTGAGCCTATACCTTTAGCACTTTAATTGTTAGTCTGTTTCTTGTACAAATTACATATTTTCTATCCTGACATGACCACTTCAGGCAACTGTTACATGCATTATGGTACATAGTTATTTCCTACAATCACAGGACATTTGGCATTGTATAATTTTTGGTCAGAACACACCTACCCGCACAGTGACTGTCCCTCACACAGTGGATCAGGGGGTATCCTGTTTATGTCAGTGCCTTCATCACCCTATTTCCATGTGCCACTATGCAAATGTGTACAATATATTCTCTCGATTATTCATGTCGGGACACGTGCATCACAGGCAGGTGTTTGATCCTAGGTAGTAGGTTCTGTATGACCATCTAGGGCTGGACAGTCTCGTGCACCACTACTGCACATTCCAACTTGTGTCTAGATGTCTACAGAACTGGACATTGTGTCTTGATACCCATTCTAATGTTTACACAGGTTACTTATCCCTTGAGTGATATCCAAAAATTTAACAAGACCAATACCGACCATTCTTTTGGCGTTACGAAAATGTGCTGGGGGGTTTACATGCAAGGGATACATAGTTTGCAATCCTGAAACTGCCTAGGGTGACACTGCCTACTACATATGAGTAGTGGTCACTATGTGTAGATGTGGCTGCACCAAGCTAGTAGGCCAAGTATGGCTGGATTTGGTGGACGTTCAGGTATGGGGGCGGGTTGTGTGCTGTGAAGCGGATAATGGGTATTCCATTATGCATCCAGGTGTGTTGCATTTGATTTGGCCGGTTCCATCAGGACCAATCTGTGGGTATGTGCCGGTGACATTTCTGTACATTTGTATCACACATTTTAATATTCAGATGTTTGTGGGATTGTGTTATACAGTATGGCCTGTCAGGTTGTATTGCAGATGTGTATACATGTTCTTTGTGTTTCTTTCTGATTCACCCGCTGCTCCCTCATACATCTCCAGTTCACCTATTCTGCATACGACACAGTCTCACCTTTGAGGATTATACCATTACCCATCCCCCCCGCACACATATTCCTGACACTCCATCCATCACCACTTTGGTTGATGGCCCATGACACGGTCAAGGTAACACATTGCATACACTACATATGTCAGGTACCTGTATGGTTGTGTGGACTACCCTGGCATGTTTTACCTTCCACATGCTATACATCACGCACATAGGTACATGCCCATACTTAACTTTCATGACATGGTTGGTACAACCGGGTAATACCCGTTCAACTGTGACACATCCTGACAAGTACGGCTTGGACCGCATATGTGCGGATTTTGGCCGACTGTTCTGATCATTGGTAGGATGCCACCTTTTCCTATGTCCAGGATGGGATATATTCTGGACACATATCCGATTGTACTGGACAACACGTACCCACAGTCAACGCTATGGATAATACTGTTCCTTTAAGCCTACATGTTGCCTTATTGTTGTAGCAGTTTATATGCTCCTTCTGTTTCATTTTCATGCTTATTCTATTTCCTGTCACATATGGTATGTTAAATGCGAACATACCTATTGTATGTGACCATTACATGCATTGTGGGATATAATTCTGTCATACGGTCACTAGATATTTACATTTATCATGGTTTTGTTATGGACACATCTGTCCAGCTGTGTACTCTCCCTCACAATGTGGGTCAGCTGGTGACCCTGACCATTGGGCTGGACGTACCTAGTGGTGGTGCGCTAACATGATGCATTTCACTTCCACTTGGTATAACTATCTACAATGCATTGGACTACGGGCACACGGTTTTCAATGTCATTTGTTCGAGGGATAGGGACCCGTTATTCCCTACCATGCATTTGTGTTTGCTTCTTCATTTTGTGTTCGCAGGAACTGTCTAGCATGCTTTGCATATGTTTCAGTATCCACGGACACTGACAGATGTGATTACTATTGCTTGCAAATTGTTATATGCAAGCATTTTAGGTTGCACATCAACAGCTGACATTTCCACGCCTCTGTGCGGCACTTTGACACGCCTTATGCACTCGCGCTCATTTCCTGTGCACGTGGCTGTGGCGGCAGCGCGCCTTCATTAATATGCATTTGGCGCTACTGCACCATCTTCATGCCGCATGGTCAGCACAAGCCTAATGCCGGCCTTGTGCTGAGCTTCATGAGTCCTGGGGTATGACTTTCAAAACACTGCAGAGACATGAAGCACACATATAAGGGTGAATTTGTAAAATGCAGCAGCCAATGTGATCCATCTGCACCTGCTTTGAAAGAGCTGTTTGAAGAAAAAGGCCGGATCTTCACTACTAATCTCACATATGTTCTTGTATAAGACCATCTCAAGATCAGAAGAAATAATAAATATCATCTCCAAATTAAAGAGGAGCATATTGTGGTCAAGACATGAGATTATTTTCACCTCCAAAACTGAGATCAAATCCAGCAACATATCTTTTTATGGGTAATAGACTTAATTAGCAGAATAAATCCAAATCCTTTTATAATGAAGAGGAATTCCTTAGCAAAAGCTGCTAACTCATCACTGACACTTGTTAAGGCATCAAAAACTAACCAGTTTGGGTAACCAAACAATGAGTTGTTGGGGACTTCATAGAAACCTTGTAGGGATTCCTTTATATTATGTTGTGAATGGTTAATGAGATGAATCTTATGGTTTGTTCCTTTCCCACTGATATCTACACAGATGCTTGCATTTCATCTATGTATCTGGACTACCCATCACTAAGTTTTAAAGCAAAGTATGACCATTTATGTGGCAAGGAGGGATAAAACCCTGCAGCTGGCTCTAGTTATAAAGGTATGATTATTTTGCCACTTTAGGAAATGGATGGGGAGAAAGAGAAGTGACAACACAATGTCAGCTCATCGTTCTATCATGGAGGGATTTGGTTTACCTGTCTGGGGTACACACTGCATTCCAGTATATATGGTGGAGACTGAGGTTTCCATGGAGGCACTTGTTGCAAAGGAGATCAAAGACTTTGAGGGTTACATTGTTCATGTAGTAGGTGACACCCTTAGCCCACAGCATGCATTCCCTTGGACATCTATGAGCATGTGCATAAGAACAACACGGCATTACAAGACAAAAACCCTCTCATTGTTACCTAGATGTCTGCCATACTGTGGTTAACTCTTGTTCCATAATGGAGGAGGAATGGCTGATAACACCATAGCACCCATGGCATTGTCTTGATAGTCAATAGGATAACCCCTTCCCACCCCAAAAAATAACTTTTTAAAGCATATAACCCTGTTCTCCAATTATGTTACATCCAGAGAACTTTTTTAACAGAAATCAGGAGAAACAGCTTACTCATGTGCCTTGAACTGCAAGCAACAGTATACGGAACCAGGCTGATACATAAAATAGAAAAAGATAGTACACCATTATAAATGCTAGGTATAACACTGATTCTAAAGGTGAAAACTTGCATAACAAAAGCTTATAAGGCTATACAAATATATACATTATAAAGAGCAAATGCTTCTAAAATGGTACATATAACATGACTTAAAGACTTTGAGTGGGATAACGCAGGGCTGCAGAATAAAGTAAATGAGTTTTGGCAATAATCACACATCTCTAGTATAAACTAAGGCAGTCTAGGTGATACAGCAGAAAAGACTCAGTTGATCAAGCTTCCTTAGACTTCCCAAAACCCTCAACCATAAATATAACCAAAACAAAAAGCAAAGTCTGAACACTGTAACGTTTAGCCAGAAGATTATGAATTAATCTAATCCTTGGTTGAAGTGCAATTTCTTCATGAACAGTCTCTTTTTAGAGCAAAGAAAGCAAAGTCTATAGACAGGCCTTACACCAAAGTAGATCACTTACACTGACAGCAACTCGTTTGGAATCTGACTCATTATGTATTCAGTCTATCAGTGCAATATCTGAACCAACATTTGTTAAGAGATTCACTGAAAATTATATTGCTTGGATTTTGACACGTGTAGTTAAAAAGTATGGGAAACTTATTTATTTTCTTTTCACAGTGAAAGTATGTAGCTTGTCCATGCTGTCACCCAATTCTGACCCCTCTGTGAGAAGCAATCCTGTAAATGAGGTACTGTTATCAGATAAGAGCATCATGAAGACGTAGATCCTGATATTTTGATTAAAAAGTTCTTTGGGTCACCTCACCTACCTAGTTAACAAATACAAATAAATAAACCATTTGATAGCTGTTATTTAAGTTAGCTGTAGGCACAACAGTTTTCTTGACATACATTTATGGACAGAGTCGAACTGACAAGGGCAAACTGCATGAAAGGCCATTATGATATGTGGATTATATTCTTCTTACACTGCACACATTGCTTGTTCACGTAATTGATTTAGTCAGAGATCCTAGCCATGTGAATGTTTAATAAAGTATATTAAAATTATTTGCATGTTTCATATTGTATTTAATTTAATTCTACACAACAGTCACAAAGCAGTTATTCAAATAATATGTGCACAGCAATATGTACATGTAACAATGTGTGGCAGTGTACAGCTATGCTTGTCTCTTTATTCTGTACGATGGTGTATAGATATCCATATTAAAATACAAATCACCACAGTGTGCTTAGTCTCATTTTGTTTTGTTTCAGTCCTGCACTGTGCAAGTGCCTCCATATCCTGCCATGTCACATGATCTATAAAATGCTTATAATGCCACACATTGGCATGGTGCAAATCACAATTGTTATAGAAAAATTCACTTTCCCAAACACATGGAACTAAATTGCCATATGAATTAGCTGTGGGGGTACCCACTGCTGCCCAAGATTGTTGCAAATAAAATTATCATTAAACATAAACATATTTTCTAATACCAAAGCAAACGATCCACATAAAGTATTTATAGTAGCAATATCTGAATACATATGTAATATATGTTTAATGGCTTTGATAATAAAGACAACTCTAGAACATATAACACTATATGGAGTGTATTGGAATTCATACACAGGAGGGAAGAATAATAGTGACTGGTGACTTATATTTACCAGAAGTAGAAGGAAATAATATTATTTCAACAATATTATTAAGGAAATTATTTGCAACATATGTTCAGTATCAACGACTGCTTCAGACTGTAAAAAAATCTACTACTGAATGTAATAGACATTGTGTTCCTAAAGAAGTTCCTGTTACTTCATGACAAGTTTTACCCCCATTGATGTGTAGTGATCATGGGGTTATAAAGCTTAATTTGTTGCTAGATAATTCTTCTAAACTGAAATCTAAACCAATGCACAGAAGATTAATTACAGATTATGTAGAAGCAAAACATTCACTTTATAAAACTAATTGGAGTGATGTGTTCAGTGGAAAAACTGCAGAAGGAAAAATGAAAGTTTTGAAAGAGATTGAGTGCAAAAAAATCAGAAATATGTTTACTATCAGGCTCTAGGCATACAATGTCATGGGGATATATTTCCTTAAGAACAAAATACTTGATTAAGGTGAGAGACAAAACATATAAAAATGGAAAAGAGGTGGAACTACAACTTTGAAAGAAGAAATTAACAAGCTGGACAAACAAATTAAGCATAGTGAGAGATGAGTTCAAGAAAATTTTGAAGAAAATGTATGTAGACATATTGAGCATAATAGTATACCATTTTATTGATACATAAGATGTGGAAGGAGTAAAGACATACAAATTATAAACTGTGTATAGTTTCTAAACTTTATTCTCATACACAACAGATTATAGATATGTTTATATGTAATACAGTTTGGCACCCCAAAGGGGTTGATAAGTTGTTCTACTGACATCCATATAACCTCAGATACTAAAATCAAATTAAATTATATTGAAAAAGAACCATGAAAACAGGATCCAAACAAAGCACATGGAGGAGATGGAATCAGTAATAATGACCTGAGAACACTTTAGCAAGAACTTACAGTGCCATTGTATCTATTACTTACTAGGTCGTATAAATATTGGAAGATTCCTCAAGATTGGACTCATATGCTTATTAAACCTGTCTTTAAGGGAAAGGGGACTGGGACAAATCCAGAGTAATACAAACCATTAAGTCTACTTTTATGTTGTGGAAAAATAATGGAGAAGATAATATTGGATAAGTTATTGCCAGAAATGGAATGGTTGGGACTTGAAACCATACACCAGCATGCATATGTTGAACCTAGATCTATTACCATCTGGAGCATGATGCTCTATAACAGTATAATAACAGCTATGAATGAAAAAATTGTGCTGTGATATAATTTACATAGATTTAGCTTCAGCATTTGACAGGGTTATACTCAAAATGCTGATCAATAAATTGGAACAACTAGGTATTAATGTGCTCTTGATAAGATGATAGCTTCATGGCTTACACATAGGAAGTGGCAAGTATCATACAGCAATTGGACAGGTGAAATTCTTGGTTACAGTTAGGGTGTACCACTGGGCTGTGTCCTAGGCACATACTTGTTTCGACTGTATTCTTCAAACATATCTTTTTCATCAGGGGTGTTCTACAGTCTGTATGTAGATGACTTGAAATTGGATAAACTACATATGTTACGGACAGGGCATATCGGCAAAAGAGCTTGGCTTGGGAACAGGGGAATAATATGCTGATAAATACATCAAAAGCTAAGCATATGATATTTTGGAGACAAACTGAAATGTGAATATTTAATAGAGCACATAGTGATTGAAGCTGTAGTCATTTAAGGACCTAGGTATATGGGTAGATGGATTAATGATAGTTATAGAGCTGTAGGTTGTTGTTTTCAGGCTTAAACCAGGGGCCAGATTCCAAAAGACAGTGTATGTGGTTACTTACACTGACAGCAAGTCTTTTGAAATCAGGTCTAAAGTCTCAGATTTTGCTTTGACATTGATTTGGAACATTATGACCAGAAATTTATTCTATTCCACGGTGGTGCAGTGGTAGCATTGTTGCCTCACAGCAAGAGGTTCTCCCATTCGATTCTCAGCTAGTGTGCAGGGAGTGCCTTCTGTGTGGAGTCTGCATATCCTCCCCATGGGTCAAGTGGCATTCCAAAAGACATGCGTGAATGGGCGTGCCTTCTTTGAAGGTTGGGCGTTGAACTGGCAACTCAGCACTGTGAAAAATCTACTGCCAATCATTAGCGGACCAAGTTCTGCTGTGGCGACCCCTAACCAGGAAAAGCCGAAAGACAACAACAACATGACCAGAAATTTATTACAAATGTTATTGTTTGCACCATTGGTAATTCTACCTTATAATAAGCCTAGAACACATAAGTGCATTATTTGTACAGTAATAAATATAACCAAAGTGTTATTCAAGCATATTTTTAAGGATTAAGTTTAGGTATTTATAGCAAAGCATTAATGTAATGTTCAATTTATATTATTTATAGTATTGCTTGTGTTGGAATGTGTTTCTTGCCCATAAGCTGATAGATATGAAGTATTTATTGTATACTGTATTATAAAAAAATTTGCTTAAGGATTCTAACCTTAAATAAATTGATTGATTGATTGATTGATTGATTGATTGATTGATTGATTGACTATGTTTTAGGTAGATTGACTGGGACAGAGCAATCCATTTTTATACATTACCTTTTCCAGTACAATATAAAACATAGTATACTTATGAACAATAATTTGCAATCAAGCATGTCCTCTTTAAATGAACATAGAAAGTTTTCATATTATATTTGGGAAATTCACAAATAATAATGAGCAACATCCACCTGGTAACAAGCAAAAACTGAGAACTTGAAACATGAAACCAGAAACTTGGAACACTTGCATACCTCTGGTTAAGTCCCTTTAGCTGCAATAAAATTGAAACATGAAACTAAAAACTTGAAACATTTTTCTGCCTCGGCTGAAGTTCTTTTGATTCTGGCAATAAAATCTAAACAGCCTCATTTGTATTTTACAAAAGTACTCTTAAAGCTATTCTGCTCATCTCAAAAACATGCTGTAGGTGGATTGGACACCCTAAATTGGCCCTAGGCGTGAGTGCATGCGTGTGTGTGTTCTGTGGAAGGTTGGGCACCGGGCTGGCAACTCGACACCGTAAGATTCCACTGCCAATCTTGAGTGGACAGGTGATCCACTGTGGCAAGCCCTAACCGGGAAAGGCCGAAAGAAGAAGAAGACTCTTAAAGCTATTCTGCTCAATGCATTTCAATTACATTTTCTACAGAAACTGTGTACATGTTTCTAACTGTAGCATTGTTTGAAATCAAAACATTCTACAGAAGTTAAACATTTGCTACATGAAATTTAACTAAATATATATACTTATACTTAAATATATATGTATATTGAACTATATATACATATATGTGTGTGTGTGCGTGTGTCTGTGTGTGTATGTGTGTGTGTGTGTGTGTGTGTGTATATATATATATATATATATATATATATATATATATATATATATATATATATTATTATTTTTTTTTTTTAATTTGGTACTTAAGTATTATCGCAACCAGATTGTTCAATTCAAGAGTGAAGTGAATGCTTTCCACTCATTTCTTGGGCCAGGAAATAGGGTCAGACTGTGTAGTGAAGTGTGTGTATGTCAGAGAAGTGTGTGCTTTTACTTGTAAGTCACAACTGGGTTAATTTGGACCTGAGAAGTTGCCTCTGTGGTATTTCCTCACTTCTGCAAGAGATGCAATCTCCCAGGACCCCGCACTCTCAGCTCATATGTTTGCGTATGCTAACTCGGCAGTGATTCAGTTGGAAACACGTCCAAAATCCTTGACCTTGCCGTTCATACATGTGCTTAGTCTGTAGGTTCTGCCCCCTTACAACAAAATATCTGTCTGTGGATGAAACTCCAGTAGAGCTAATCAAATTCTGTGCATATTCAAGCCCTTTCTTAAGTACACATTCTGTAATGTGACACCAAGTAATATGACAACACAGACCTGCATTTCTGACATGTAGCAGTGTGTTAATTTTTACCTGAGCTTGCTTGTACAACTTGTGAAAAAAAAAATTAAAGTTAATCCAAACCATCATTGTTGTGTGTGGCTTTGCCTTCTGTGAAGGATTCCTTCCACACAGTGAAAGGAATCCGTTGGCCATAACGACTCCAGTCCTGACAAATCAAGCATGCATATGTAATGCACGCAAAAAAGGAAGAGTGTTTTCTGAAATGTTTATGTTAGAGAAACTAATCCGAAATTAATCCCCAGCATTAAACACTGAAAAAAATGTTACAGTGCTTCAGGGGCTGCTTTGTATAGAAGTATGTGAAACTGGCAAACGAGAAAATCTGGTTGCGATAATACGCAAGTACCATTTATTTTTATTTTGCAATTTTGCATTCATTTACTGGGTTTGTCTGAATTGGTTTAGAAAAAACCTTTTCAGCGGATGCCCAAAGATAGAGTGGGAGGATAATTTTTTTTTGGGGGGGGCTCTTTTTTTCATACACAGAAAAGAATGGTAGTAATATGAAAGGTAGTATGGGAAGGTTGTAGGTAGGATATAAGGAGATGGTCAGGTAATAAGGAAAGACCACCATAAAACTGACACTAACATAAACATAGGTGGAATACATACAGAATATTAGGAGGACAGCTGTAGGATACAAACAGAGAGCAAACAGATGGTGACGGGGGGATAGGAAGTGAACAAGGAATGGGGAATGACACATAAAGAAGGAAAAACAACAGGATAGGGATCAGAATACAGTCCTGAATGCTAAGCTAACCCAGAGGGCAATAAACTCAGACATCACTTGCCTGAGTGGCCAATGCCAACAGCTGTTTAAATGGTTACTTCCAATGTATGGAGTGTGCTGGTCATGTGATTCCATAAGTCATGCCAGAAAATACTACATGTTGCTAAAGCAGGCATCCAGTTAGCACCACACCTCAGCCAGTACAGCATTCACATATGTGTTGAGGCCAGTGGACACCTCTTTGAACCATTCTCCAAAAATCAGCCCCCCCCAAGACATGCAGCCACAAGGAGCAGCAGTGAACCTTCCAGGTCACCTCCACCAAGGTAGCCATTCTGCCCAGCTCAGAGGCAACACTGACAGCCATTGTTGACTGCGGGCTAGATACTGTGGCTGGAAAGGACCAAGGTGAGTGTGGCATCACCTTCTCCTTCTTTGTTACAAATGGACCTACAGAAGGATGAGATAGTAAGATAAAATATTGCACATGTACAGGCAACACAATTGCAGCTGTATTGTGAACTACCACAGAAGGTATACATATGCTGCAGTTAAAAGCATCACTCTCATCTTTTACAACATTGAACCATATGCAAAGTCTTAGTCTTCCACCAGTGGAAAAAAATGTACCCCTAGGTATCCATGGAAACCAGGACAAATAGAACAAACTACTACTAAGGAATAACATCAAAAATAATACTTTAATACAGCTCTGGCTGTCTACCCCTACCTCTGCCTTTTACTCTTGAAACAGCTTCAGTATGCTGCCATTTCAGGTTACTAGAGTGATGCTGGCACTGCCTACAAGAATGAGTGATGCCACTGGTATCACCATCCTGGCAAGACTGTGCTTCTGCAAGGGCCATTAGATTGCCTTAGCAATTCCTGCTGGAAGTCCCTGTTCTGTAATAACAAGACAATCTTGCTGTCCCTGGCAAACTATACTGGAAATCTGTCCTCCAGAGTGCTTGAAGTAGCCATGCTCAATAAGTCAGGTCAGACTGAGGAACAAAGAGGTTATCCCATGTGCACAGATGTACATTTTAGAATATGATTCAAGGAAGGTGGCACTACACTGTCATGCTACTATATTTCCATATGACAGCACCATGGTACTATGGTATGTACATGTATAATTGAGCATACTGGTCATGTGCCACATGGTCATAGTGGCATGCATGGCTACTGCCAGCATGTCTGGTTAGTGCAATGCTCTAAAGGCATGATTCTTAAATAGCAGCACCTAGTAGCCTGAACGGTATGATGGCCATGTTAATTGGTCCTTGTTAGCACAATATAAAGTACTGCACCATCTTACACAACCTCCCTTCAATGTCATAAAACTACATGCAAATACAGATAAAGCCCTCTCATTAGGCATTATTAGAATCATAAAAGTTAAAGGATAACATTATGAAATATAAGAATGTCCATAGAAATTCTGTATACTTGCAGCTTTACATAACATGGTGATGCACAGCTGCCATCTGTAGCCATTTAGGTTCATAAGTTCATAGGTGTATACTAGGCTAATGGCCCTGGAGCCAAGCCTAGCCCGTAGTAGTGCCCTGGCATCGTGCCTCCCGACATTAGTTCCCAGTGCCTCTATCAAGTAGAGCCACTGGAGTGATCCCCGGGGTAAACTTTCTATTTCCCATCCACTCATCAAGATTTCTCTTGAATAGAGCCAGTGAGGTGTTCTGCTTGACATGTATGGGAAGTCTATTCCAGAGCATGGGCAGTCTCTGGGTTATGAACCTGTCCCTCCAGCATGTTCTATTGATTGTGGTAATGAGGCTGAAGTCTCTGGAGTGTGTGGTGTGGAGGGATTGGGATTTCTTTAGATGTAGCATTTCTAACAGAGCTGTCTGTGTCAGAAATGGCTTTGTAAGAGAAGCAGAGATTGCCTCTTAGTAGACAATATGAGACAGAGAACAGCTAGAGTTTTTTGAGTCTGTCCATGTAGGACATGTGTTTAAGGCCTGGGATCCTCTTCATGAGGTACTTTTGTGTCCTTTCCAGCTGTTGCATGTTTCTAGTGAGGTACATGCCAAATGGGGCATTATACTCGATGACTGGTCTAATGAGGGAAGAGTAGATTGATGATGACCTCTTTCTTTCTGGATGCAAAACCCTTGGCAATGAGATGTGTCACATAGAAGGACTTTCTGACCATAGTGGCAATGTGGTGGTCGAAGGAGAGGTTGCTGTCAACCTGTGTCCCCAAATCTCTTATAATGCCTTCAGTGTTCAGTGGGCTCCCATCGATGTGATAATTAGTGGGAACTGAGTTTTTCCCAAAGGGGATGATGCATATTTTGGCATTAAGCTTAAGGCCATGGTTTTGACACCAGTCATTGGCCTAAGTGAGGCCTTTCTGTAGGATGTCTACATCACTTCAGGAGTTAATAATGGCTCCCAGCTTGCAGTCATCTGTGGACTTGGTCAGCCAGAGTTCTGACTTCTGAGAAGTAGATAGTATAAAATAGACGAAACTGCAACCAAGAACAAATACGGACTCCATACAAACAAACCGTCAGTCTTTATTACACCATTAAATCCACCAGATTGAGCGCTTTCATCTGCCCTAAGCAGATTTCATCAGAATACTTGATATACAGTGCCTCACAGTTTTATACTATTCTTAATTGTATAATTGTTCAATAATTAACAAATTAAATCAATCATTCAATAAAATTACACACATAATAATTAAATTTGATGACTTGTCTGGACCAAATTTAACCCTTTGTATGTTGCTGTTTCCTTTCTCAAATCATCTTATTAAAGTGCTACTGTGCATATTAATAACCATAAAATATATGTTTATATTATAATATAATACTGTTACTACATTGATTATTTATTATATTGTGTTGAATAAAATACATATTATCAATACAATACATTTTACTAAAATTAAACTTAAACTAAATTAAATTAAAATAATCAACCTCAAGCATATTTCTTATAACTAAACCTTAGGTAACTGTGCTACTATGTGAATTGTATTGCTAAAGAATGGATGTATAGCAATATGAGGGGTTAGATGAAAATAAATATTTAAAATTTACCATGTTAGATAAAAATGAGTGGAAGAAAGTGTAGAAATATTAAAATATACAAAATTATATATATATACATATTATAAAATTATTATATAAATGTTATAAAAATATATATATAAATTTGATAAAGATGCATAGTATATGTTATATATAAACAAGTGGAAAATATATATATGTTAAAATATTAAAACATTTACTAGAATTGAATAACAAAAGAAAGTACACTTTAAACATCAAATTGAGAGAAATATAACATATTAATATACATATTTACAAATATGGTATACTAATATTATAAAGACAGTTGTCAATAAATCAATACATTGATAATTTATTACTAAAATGTTAAACATTATATCTTATGTTAAATATTATATATTAAGAGAACAAGTTAAAACTGAAGCAGCTTTATCAATCAATATAGCCTTGATATTGATATATTCGTTGAGACCTGGCATATAATTTGATTTAAGTCTCAACTGCCACTTAATCTCTTTCAACAGTAAGTGGTTCTTTAAATCACCTCCCCTGGTATCCATTTTCATTAACTCTAAAATGGCAAACTTAAAATCTATAAAGCCTACACAATTTACCGAGTGTTTATAGAGGGCACTAGTCTCCTTTTTTACCTTAATATCATTAATGTGCTCGTAAACTCTCTCCTTTAGTGCCCTCTCGGTTTTGCCTGCATAGAAGGAGGTACATGTAGTGCAGGTGGCTAAATAAACTAGCATCTTACTACTACAGTTGCCTTTACAGAAGGATACCTTACTATTAAGACCATTCGTCAGTGTTATGTTCTCAGCCTGGTTAATGTATTTACATTGTCGGCAACTGCCACACTTAGTTGTACCTTTCTTTGCTTTTTTATCAAAATTGCTTCTATCTCTCTCAAATAACCTTTTAAAATTCATACCAGTCTTGTAGGTCAATAATGGTTTATTCCCCACAATGTCATGGACTTCTTTGTTGGTCTTTAATATAGACCAATTTTCTTCTAGAATTCTGGTAAAATTGTCTGAAAATTCATTGTACTCTATAATACATGCTTTCGAAAAATCTTTAGTATTGGTACTTGAATATTCTTTATAGGTTAACTTTTGTCCTAACAAGGGCTTATATTTCATACCCCATCCAGAATAAACCTTATCCAATATTTCACCAACTAATTCCCTAGGATAACCTCTTTCTAAAAATATTTTCATCAAGAATCTAAACTCATCCAATAAATCATCACGTTCAGAGGTCATTCTTGCAATCCTTACAGCCTGTCCTTTGATGACACTTCTCTTTTGGTGAAATGGGTGTAGGCTATTATAGTGTAGGTAAGAATTGCACCACGTATCTTTACGAAAAACATTTGACTTGAAACCTTTTTCTTTTTTACTTAAAATAATATCCAGGTAACTAAAACTCTGGTCCTGAACTTCATGGGTAAACGACAAAAAATTAGTAGTTCCATTAATGTATTTCATAAATTCCTCCAGCTTGTTTTCCTGATCATCCTCCCAAATAAGGAAGATGTCATCCAGAAACCTGAGATATACCTTAATATTTTTCCTAAATATACTTGGAAAAATATATTTTTCCTCCCAACCAAGGAGGACAAGATTTGCATATATGGGGGCACAAGCTGCCCCCATAGCTACTCCAGTCAATTGCCTATAATATTTTCCCAGGAAGGTTATAAAATTGTTATCCAATACCGTTTCTGTCATTTCCAATAGTAATAATTTTGTATCTGTGGAAGCATCTAAATATTTGTAGACAACATTCTCAAAATATTCAAATCCTTCAACCCTGGGAATACAGGTAAAGAGATCCCTGACGTCCACAGTAACCAGTTTACAAGTATCAGACCAGGTTTCCTTTTTAATTTTACCCAAGAAATCCCATGAGTCTTGAACTAAATGTTCCTGCTCTTTTACTACATTTTTTAATGTTTGATCAATAAAGACCGCCAAGGGGTGTGTCTTAGAACTCTTAGCTGAGACAATGGGACGGAAGGGAGGTTTCAATATATTTTTGTGAATTTTAGGAATTCCAAAAAATTGGGATATACGTGGATGTTTTTGTTTTAAAAAATTATAAATCCCAATTTCTATCCTATTTTCTGTAAGGTATTCTTCCAATAATGAATCTATCCTTCTATAAGCTGTTTGGATCTCATTAAATGAAACCATTGTATAAGTTTCCTTGTCAGTCAACATGTTAAGTAATACTTCATTATATGCTTCCTGCTCAAAAATAACCACACCCCCTCCCTTATCCGGTTGCATAAACCTCAAATCAACATTTTCCCTTAGGGAATTAAGAAGTTTAATTTCAGTTTGTTTTAAATTATTATTTGTAAACCTTTTCTGATTTTGACTATAGGTCTCATAAACTTCCTTAGTTACTATATTCTCAAACATATTAATAACCGGATGTAGTGGGAGGTTGTGGATACTACTCCTTTTTAAATTTTGAGAAGTAGTAACTGTGTTGCCCATAGAATTGCTGCCCTGTAAGTTTCTATTGTTTTTGTTGAACAATACTTCCTGTTTATTAATTAAACTTAAATTCAACTTCCTCAAATATACTTTCAGTTCCAACAATATATTTGCTAAATCTCCAGTGGTCGACCTCACAAACTTAAATCCTCTCGAAAACAATTCAAAATGTTCTTTTTCCAGCTTCAAATTCGTATAATTGTGTATCTTATATCCTTTATATTGGAAGGTAATCCCATTACTCTCTTGCCTAATTATATCTATCTCCCTCTCCTTCCCATGCTCCTCCATGCAAAATCGCTTCCACCCACATGGTCTTGTGGACCTGGATCCGATGGAATCCGCTGCTTGCTGGCTAATCTCTCTGATCTTCGAGGTCCTAAAAAAACTTCTGTAGCTTCATGAAAGGAATCTAACTCATCCAAATGACCATTTCCCCTATCTATATATTTCCCTTGTTCATGTCCTTCATAAAATTCAACTCTCCTGCTTCTCCCACCATCATTAACATTCAAAGTATTCCTATCCTTCTTTTTTACCTGATTCTCCTTGTTTTTCCAAACTTTTTGAAAAGGGCGAGGATAACTTTTACCTTTTTTGTATTGTTCCATATCTCTGTATAATTTACCCTGTTTCCTCTGATATACCTTTTCAACTTTGTTTTCTATTCTTTTCAAAATTCTAAAATATAAACCCTCATATTGTTCAAAAACTAAATCATTCACAGTTTCAGTTTGAGCACAGTTAACATCATTCAACATTTTCTTCAGTTGCACTTCATTATATTTTATAAGCTTCGATATTAAAGCCAGACCACAGGCATCAAAAAAAGAATAAAAATCTGACAACACATTATCAGTATAATTAATACCAAAAGGGTATTTGTAAAATCTTAGTCCCTGAGGGACTACTTTTTTAATCAAACATTGGTGCAGATAATTATTATCTATCTGTAAACATTTGTATTTGTATAACATTTTCTCAAAGTCAAATATCTTGTCTTGCAATGTTTCTTCTTTTCCTTTAAAAACATTTCCTTTGGATGGTTGTACTATATCACGGTCAGAGTTCAACGATTTATCAAACACATACACTTTTTCTAAAATGTCTTTGAAACTTGAAGCATGATTTTCAACCACACCAACAGGTTGCCGTGACTTTTTTTGGAAATGTTGCCGTATAGTCAATAGCTTGAGCATTAAAGTTTACAGTACCTTTTGAGTTTTTGTTTAAATTAGACAGTCCCCTGTTCTCCAGGAAAGATGTTGTTCCGTTGTTACCCGACTGCTTTTCATCCGTGTTGAAAGCATTTCTCTTAACCTGCATTTCTGCCCCGTCGTTTCTGTTCATTCCACCATAACTCCCTTGATCCTAGCGTGGAGATGACGTCACTGGGTGCGCTGAGGTACTGGCAACAGCGTTCTCATTCTCTTTCGGTCTTGCTATGGCTACACGGTCCTCTTGCGAAAATAATTCAATCAATTTTGTGAGATCCCCACGGAGCGTGGATAGCTCCTCTCTAAGCCGGGAAACCTCTCGTTGGGTCTGCAACAAGTTAACACTATCGTTGACCTCCACATCAAAGCCAACAATAGTGGAATCGTTCAAACTCCTTTCCATGTTCCAGGCACTGATAAAAAAGTTATTACAGTGAATAGTCTTTAAAGCTTTTACCAGTATAGGTTGATGAAGTCCCAAAAACAGCAATACTAGTATAAAATAGACGAAACTGCAACCAAGAACAAATACGGACTCCGTACAAACAAACCGTCAGTCTTTATTACACCATTAAATCCACCAGATTGAGCGCTTTCATCTGCCCTAAGCAGATTTCATCAGAATACTTGAAATACAGTGCCTCACAGTTTTATACTATTCTTAATTGTATAATTGTTCAATAATTAACAAATTAAATCAATCATTCAATAAAATTACACACATAATAATTAAATTTGATGACTTGTCTGGACCAAATTTAACCCTTTGTATGTTGCTGTTTCCTTTCTCAAATCCTCTTATTAAAGTGCTACTGTGCATATTAATAACCATAAAATATATGTTTATATTATAATATAATACTGTTACTACATTGATTATTTATTATATTGTGTTGAATAAAATACATATTATCAATACAATACATTTTACTAAAATTAAACTTAAACTAAATTAAATTAAAATAATCAACCTCAAGCATATTTCTTATAACTAAACCTTAGGTAACTGTGCTACTATGTGAATTGTATTGCTAAAGAATGGATGTATAGCAATATGAGGGGTTTATCAAATTTATATATATATTTTTATAACATTTATATAATAATTTTATAATATGTATATATATATAATTTTGTATATTTTAATATTTCTACACTTTCTTCCACTCATTTTTATCTAACATGGTAAATTTTAAATATTTATTTTCATCTAACCCCTCATGGCCAATGTAGTAACAGTATTATATTATAATATAAACATATATTTTATGGTTATTAATATGCACAGTAGCACTTTAATAAGAGGATTTGAGAAAGGAAACAGCAACATACAAAGGGTTAAATTTGGTCCAGACAAGTCATCAAATTTAATTATTATGTGTGTAATTTTATTGAATGATTGATTTAATTTGTTAATTATTGAACAATTATACAATTAAGAATAGTATAAAACTGTGAGGCACTGTATATCAAGTATTCTGATGAAATCTGCTTAGGGCAGATGAAAGCGCTCAATCTGGTGGATTTAATGGTGTAATAAAGACTGACGGTTTGTTTGTACGGAGTCCGTATTTGTTCTGAGAAGTAGATGCCAAACAGGAGAGGACCCAGGACCATTCCCTGTGAGACTCTGTTCATGACTGGTCAGCAGTCTGACTTGGAGTCTGCTACTTTCACACTGTGGGTTCTATCTGTAAGCCAATTTGCAATCCACTTAGTGATATATGGGTTGATGCCTTGTTTGGTGTATTTATCAATAATTCCTGAGTGGGGAATGGTATTAAAGGCCTTGGCTAGATCAAGGTAGGTTGTATGAACTGCCTTGCCCTCATCCACAGCTCTGGTGACTGACTCAAATAAGTAAAAAAGGTTGAGCAGGCATGATCTAACTTTCAAAAAACCAAATTGCATGGGATCTAGAGTTTGTAGATTCCCTATATCCTTGTTAATTAGATCTATGATGATGCGCTCCATAGCCTTACATATCAGACTCGTCAGGCTAATGGGGTGATAATTCCCAGGGTCTGTAGTCACTCCCCCTTTATGGACAGGGATGACTGTAGCAGTGCACCATTCAGTAGGGACAAAGCCTGAGGTGAGGCTGTGATTGAACAGGGCACACAGATGTGGTAGCAAGTCCCAAGAAAAAGGTGAAACAGTGGTGAAGTGGAGAATACAACCAAAAACAGCTTCAAGCAAGAAAAAAGTACTACTCCACACCTTCAAAAACTTTTAATAAAACGACAAAGCTTTCAGATAAAACTATCCTTCTTCAGTGTCTTACATACTGTGCAGAGTAGTACTTTATTCTTGCACACAGATGTGGTGCCAGTTCACTTTGTATTTCATGTAGAACACATCTAGTGATATTGTCAGGTCCCATGGAAGCTGTATTCTTGGCTTTGGACAATGCAGCTTTAACCTGTGCTGCAGTTATGCTGAGTGACAGGCATTTCTCCGGTATTGTGATTGGTCCTTTGGGTGTGTGGGGGGGTAAAGTTGGCACTGAATCTGTCGGCCAGTATGCTGGCAATATCTGTTGGTTCAGTATAGGAGGTAGCATTGTGCAGTAACTCAGAGCAAACCCTGGTATTGCCATGGAGATTCTTCATATAACTATAGAAGGCTTTGTGGTTGTTTTTAGCATCTGCCACAGTTCTGCCTTCATAGCTGGCTTTAGAGATTTTGATGAGGGATCTCAATTTTTTTGTTGAGGCTAATAAGGGAGTTTTTCCAATCTTAGGATTTTGCCTTTTTCTGCAATGATTTCTTCCTTCTGTTGTAGAGTTTATTAATGGCAGGGGACCACCAGATTGGCTTCCTTTTTTAAAGGAGAGCATCTTGGTTCTGTTGGGTATGGCTAGTTCCATGAATTTATGTACATGTTTGTACAGTGCATTGGTGTATGATTCAGCAGTCATGCATCTATTTTCCATGACATGGGTATCGTGAAGTTAGCCACCTCTGTTTATAGGAGTCCAAAGTCAACTTTGGAGAAGTTTTTCATGGTGGTTACCTTTGTGGGGGGATGTGGGTGAGATGTGGATTTCCATGCTGATTAGTTTGTTGTAGGATCTAACCAGGGAGGAATTAACTATTGGTACAGAGCAATGGTTGCCCATTTATATGTGGAAAATCTGTGCATATCACAAAGGGTGACTGATAAAAAGGAGCATATGTGGGTGTGGAAACCTGAGGGAATGGGTGCAGTACAGAAATTACCAGGGGTGTCGAAGTGTGGAAGTGGCGATAAATATGGTAATTTCTCAACATACGTTATAAACATACACACACACACACACACACACACACACACACACACACACACACACACACACACACACACACACACACACACACTGTGACAGGAACTTTCGTCCTGCACACCACTTGAGGGAGGCAGTGACTGGAAATGTTCAATATCAAGAAGAAGGAAGTGCCAGTGTTGGCTGTCTGCATATGAGGCATGCACTTCCTGGGCAAGGCTGGCACAGACAAGAAGTATCAGACAACATCTGACAGGGAGTGGTACATAATATGAATGCTGTCTTCTTTGTCTTCTTCCGGCTGCTCCCATTAGGGGTCGCCACAGTGGATCATCTGTTTCCATTTCTTCCTGTCCTCTGTATCTTGCTCTCTCACACCAACCACCTGCATGTCCTCTCTTACCACATCCATAAACCTTATCTTAGGCTTTCCTCTTGCCTGGCATCTTTATCCTTAACATCCTTCTCCCAATATACCCAGCATCACTCCTCAGCACATGTCCAAACCAATGCAATCTCACTTATCTTGCTTTGTCTCCAAACCATCTAACCTGAGCTGACCCTCTAATATACTCATTCCAAACCCTGTCCATCCTTGTCACACCCAAGGCAAATCTTAACATCTTTAACTCTGCCACCTCCAACTCTGATTCCTGTCTTTTTGTCAGTGCCACCATCTCCAACCCATATAACATAGCTGGTCTCACTACCATCTTGTAGACCTTCCTTTTCACTCTTATTGGTACCCATCTGTCACATATCACTCCTGACACTCTTCTCCCCCCACTCCATCCTGCCTGTACTCTCTTCTTCACCTCTTTTCCACACTCACCATTAATCTGAACCATTGATCCCAAGTATTTAAACTCATCCACCTTCAACAATTCTGCTCCCTGCATTCTCACCATTCATCTGTCCTCCCTCTCATTCACACACACATATATTCAGTCTTAGTCCTGCTGACCTTCATTCCTCTCCCCTATAAAGCATATCTCCATCTCTCCAGGGTCTCCTCAACCTGTTCCCTACTCTTACTACAGATCACAGTATCATCCACAAACATCATAGTCTATGGGGACTCCTGTCTGATGTCATCTGTCAACCTATCCATCACCATTGAAAATATGAATATGAATGTTGTGGACATCCATAATACATCTCTGCACAAGTTTGATGGAGGGTTACTAATATGATATTCCATGCAAACGACAAGGCATGCAATATTGCAACAGACAGGTTCACCACAGAACCAGGTCATCCACAGAGAAGCACCTCACTGAAGCTCAGGAATATTTTATGTAGTTTGCTGGTCAGCAGAAGAGGCACCTCATATTTAGGGGTGGCTTAGATGTTGGAACTAGGCTAGAAAAAAGCAGTTTTGTATCAACTGGGAAAACACCAGATGAGTAATGTCAAGTCGAGTACAATATAGCTCACTACAATGCATAACAATGGAAGGACTGAACAAAGCCTACCTGCACATCTGTTCTCCCAAGCACCTATGCCATGCATGGTCATGGAGAGGTTTAGACAGTGAACATGGAATGGAATATCTCTCAGAAATATCTGTATATCTTTTATCCTTGACATGTTCATTCTAAAGTATTCTCGTGAATGTTAGTATAATACACAGATCATATATGGTAGTATCATATAAGGCAGATCTTGGTATAATATACAGATCATATAAGGTAGTATCATATAAGGCAGATCTTGGTATAATACACAGACAATATAAGGTAGTATCATATAAGGCAGATCTTGGTATAATACACAGATCATATAAGGTAGTATCATATAAGGTAGATATTGTATTGTGATCCATATCATCCCTGATTAGAAATATTTTTTTCTATTTCTTTATGAAATTTAATTTAGACTATTTTTTTTAGAAAACTATACCATTTAAATACAAGTAAATTACTCTAATTGAGTGCTCAAGCACTCCTTGCCTTCAGAATGAGTTCTCCACCAAAATGATACTACCTTATATGAGTCACTATAGAGTTGATTTATTTAATTTAATTGTTATATTTATGCTTGTTTACCAGAGTACTATGCTGATCAAAACTCATTATTTTCAGACACAGCCCACGTGAGTAAATCTAATGAATACCTAGTTAAAAACGGAGAGAGAGAGAAAATGCAACAAAATCAACAATAATACAGTTTTGAAATAGGTGATCATGGGATCAGTATTGATACACAGTTAGGATGAGGCAATAATCATGCAATGTAATCTATAATATGCATGGACTTTAATAGCAGTTACAAACTTGCTGTTACCATTTCAGAGTTGCACAATGTACACTATAGACAATGATGGAACATAAGATAATAAAATGGAGGGTAGGAGTAGTGGAGAGAAGAGCAGAGATAAAAAGCGGAAACAGTATGGGGGTGCTTGGGTGATGTGACCCACTTTGGAGGCAGGAGCAATGGGTTTCATTAAGAAGCCAATTTTTTTAGTTGGTGTTTGAAGTTGAGATACGATGTGAGCTCCTTCAGGGGAATAAGGAGAAACTGCAGAACAGTAGTAGCTAAAGTGAAAAAGGAGTCTTTACAGGATCATAGCTTTATAGGTAATTACTAGGGCATTGATCCATGAAGATCTTTGGAAGCCCAGCCATACATTCCCATAACATTCTTAGCCTTTGTACAAATAACCCAGAGATGAGCAGAACATTTATATGTTGCCTCTGTCCATAAGAGACAAGGGTGCTAAGCCAAGGGTGAATTTGTGGTTGCCCATCTGTTTGTACAGATAATGTTTGAATGCCATAAGAGAAGCACTTTTCTTAATGGGGAGAGGAAGATGATTCCAAAGAAGTGCTATTCTCTGTGATACATATCTATCCTTCCAACATGTTCTAGTTATATTGCAAACGATATTGAGATTTTGAACAGGTATTTATGCCCTCATTTGACTTGTGAATATGTAGTAGGTCTGACAGGAGACGGGCTGCTGATGCTCTGTATGAAAGTCAGAGATCACTCTTCAGTAGTCTGTATGACACCAAGGGTTTGAGCTGGTCTGCATAGTGTTAACCATTTAAAGCCCATGATTTTCTTAGTTAGAAATCACTGTGGGCTTCCAAGCTATGTAAAATGTTTGGACAGGTACATATGAAAGACACCAATATAGTCAATGATTGGCCTAATGAGTGCAGAAATACAGTGGACTGATTTCATCCCTGGGCCCAGATGCCTGACCCTTAGTAGTAAGTAGTTCTTACACTAGTGGCCATATGGTAAGCGAAGGATAGTTCATTGTTTACATAAGTTCCCAGGTCCCTAATTACTGGATCAGATTTCAGGGGTATGTTGTCAATGTGGTAGTTACAATGCACTTCTTGCTTGCCAAAGGATGCTATTATACATTTCTGGGCATTTCATTTTTTCATGGTTGCAGCACCAGCCATTGGTTTGGGAAAGACCTTCTTGGAGAATCTTGGAGCCCTATGGGGTTTTTATGATGACATCAAGTTTACAGTCATCTGAAAACTTGAGCAGCCATAAATCCTTAACAATACTTTTGACCTCTGAGAAGTACATACCATAAAGAAGTGATCCAAGAACTGAACTCTGGGGTACACCACTAGTGGCAGATCTTTTGGAGGAGGTAGAGCAGCCTACCATAACTTCATGGGTTCTATTTGAGAGACAGTTTACTATCCAATGAGTTATTTAGGAATTAATAGCTGGGATACGTTATCTACGATACTTGAGTTTAAGATGGTATCAAACACTTTTGTGAGTCTAGATATGCTATTTGTACTGATCTGACCTCATCTATTGTTTTAGTAACCTTCTCAAAGCAGTCAAACAGGTTTAATGGGCAGGATCTGTCCCTGACAAATCTGAATTGGCTTGGATTGAGAGTTGTAGGTTACTGATGTCCTTATTTATTAATTCCATACTGATCCTTTCCATAATATTACTGATGAGGCTGGTCAGAAGTATGCATCTATAGGGTTCACTGATGCCCCATCTTTGTGCAAGAGGATAACAGCTGCTGTCCTCCATTCATTTGGCACAAAACCAAAAAAAATCACAAAAATAAGGCATTACAGGAACAAAATAACTCGAGTAGCCTAATAAACTTTATTCAACCGCTTTCATCTTAAAAGACTTCATCATCTGAATAAAGTTTATTACTCTAATCCAGTTATTTCATTCATGCAATGCCTTATTTTGGTGGGGGTTTTTTAGTTATTTTGTACCACCTATTGGTTTGGTCCTAGTTTTATTTGTTATTCATCTGGCAAAAAGCCTATTTGGAAGCTGGTATTTGAATAGCCTCTGGATGGGGCATACCTCTCAACCTGTAAGCACAATAAATGTGGACAAAGCCAATCATGATGGGGGGGGGGACAAAGACCCAAAATAAAGCACAGATTTTAAGTAGTGTTCTTATAAACCTAGAAAGTTACTAGCATAACAGGTTTTGCATTAGTATACATTTTCAAATGGATATGAAGTCTGAAACTCAAATGTCTGTCATTAGTTAGTGACTTCAATCCTTAGTGATTTGCCAGAAAAATACAAATGTTATGAGGAACGAAACAAAAATATGAGGCAAAAAGTTGTACATTCTGGACAGTTGGGGGCATGGTAGGGGGGTCTGATAGGTTTTATTTCAGGCTGAGCAGTAAGCTGCCTGGTATGTTATCCTGCCCCATAAAAGCTGTGTTCTCAGTCTTGGATAGTGTCTTGAGAACCTGTTCATGGGAGATTTTTGGGGAGAGCTGCAGATGTGGGTATGAGATCTGGGAATGTAGGAGGGGTGAAACTTATCTTTTCCTAGATTGGCTATGCTCTCTGGGTCTGAGTATGAAATATAATTTACTGCTAGCTCGGTACAGTGTTTAGTATTGTTTTTAAGCTTTCTAACATAGTTAAAGAAAGGGTCTATATTAGATCATCAAGTGTTTAGGGGGGTGTGGGGGGTGAAGCTCCCCACTTGATTAGGGTTTTAGAATTTGTTTTGTTTTTTTTTTTTTGTTGGCCACGCAAATTTTTTCACTGGGAAAAAATATGCATAATTGGCCCGTCGGCGTTATTAGGCTTCAACGTTTAGGTGTAGCTGTTTAGGCGATTGACAACCTAAGCATTTGATGGTCTAATATAGATCCTTAAAGAAAGTGTTGTAGTTGTCCTTTGCCTGTGTGTCTATTTTTATGTCATATCTGGCTTTAATTGATTTGATCAGGTCTGGAGTTCCCTGTTAAGTTAGCAAGAGTTGTTTTTCTTTTACTTTTTCATCTCCTTTTTCATCTTCAAATTTATACTTATTTTAACTTGCAGTGATTTTTTTTTCTTTTATTATATGACCTGTTTATATTTGGGTCCTACCACAGGGGTTGACTTTTGAATTTGTCATTGTGTTTACTTTGGCTGGGGAAAGAAACACCTCTTCAGCTACACACATGTGCCTAGAATTTGGTGGTAAAGGATTCTTTATAACCACTGGGTTCATAGAATTCGAATGGGATATTGAATGTAGCCAGCTCATCACTCAGGTTCAGTAGATTACCCTTGGCATATTCTCTGCATACAAAGTATTGGATGATGCTCCTGGCTTCATTCTTAAGGCATACTTCTCAAATGTCCAGATTTTTGTCTCATATTTTTGGCCTGTTGCTCATAAAATTTGTGGTTTTCTGGCAGATTGTTGAGGACTGAAGTTACTAAATAATACTAAATAATGATAGACATTTGAGTTTCAGACTTTATATCCTACAAAAAAATACCTAATAATTAAAATATTGTGATTATGGCAACTTTCTAAGTTTATAGGGGCAATAGTTAAAAAAACTGTCCCTATTTTGGGGGCTTTGTCCACCCATTATTTATATCTTTGTCCAGATTTATTGCACTGAGAGGTTGAGAGGTATGTCTTAAGGTGAATTTAACTGATATGTGGTCCAATCTGACTAGGGAGGGAGTTACAATTTGTAGGAACAGGTCTGCCCCATACTGGTGAGAACCAAGTCCAGGATTTAATTGCCCCTGGATGGGGAGCAGACTAACTGGTTTAGACAGATGGTATAGATGAAGTCCATAAATGTCTGGACATACATGTTAGAGGGATGTGTAAGTCTCCCAAGAAATTAACAGGTACTTGGACTACTGTAGGAGAATAGCAAAGGGACTCCCAACTTGTTAGGTAGGATTTATATGTTAAGGGCGGCATAGAGGGGGTCCTATGGTTAGCCAATATGTAGTAAGAGGTGTTGTTGTAAGTTGGCTGTATAGAAATTTCAGAGTATCAATTTATTGCTAGTCTGGAGGTGAGTTTTTTCCACAAGTTTGTTTTTCACAATTTGTTTTTTACAAATATGGAGACATTGCCATCTTTAGTGTCTTCTTATAGTGTGGTGAGCCTGAACGTTTGGTGGGTACTAAAACTCGCATTGACAGGATACTCTCAATGGCCTTGAGCTAGGTCTTCATGATGATGCATATATAAGTGTTTAACAGGGTAAGGAGTGCATGTATTGAGTTTTTTTTTTGTTTAAGTTTTGTTGATGAAGATCTGTTGATGGAGTGAGCAGAGTGGGAGTGCTTTCTGTGTGTGTAGCCACTGATGTTGCAGGAAGTTGTTTGTTCTATTATTTTTTATGCTAATTGAGAGAATGTTTCAGGTGTAATAGATTCAAGAGTTAAGTTCTTAGTAATGGAGCTGACTTCTGTTTTATAGGAAGCCATTTAGCTTTACATTGGGTCAGGCAATGCAGTCCTCATGGAGGAAAGTTTGAGATAAAATAACAGATTGGATATGGTTTGTAGCATATCAGAGTTTTCTTTTTTTTTCTAGGAGACAACTGTAATTACTGAAAGGCCATATTCTAGTTGGGAAAGGAGGACTCCTTTGCCTATCACTTTTATTGCAGGTAGATTGAGATATACTGAGACTTTGTTGACTTAAAACAGGAAAGAGAGAGTTGATCATGCTCCTTGTCTTTTCAATGCAGAACAGAAAATGAAGGGTTCGGTGTAACCATATTCCATGGCATTTGAAAGAGGTAATATTTTCTATTCTGGTACTGGTTACATCTAAGGTGTAAAGTTAGTCTACCATTCAGAAACATTTTTGATGGATTGCTAATAGCATTGTTTCAGTTTTAGAGGGGATGAACAATTAGTTTGTGTTTCAGCAGCAATTCATGGAATGAATGTAAAATGGATTGGACCTGAGACTGAATGTCATTGTGCCTGTGAATGGACCTGCAAATGACCATGTCATCCATATATAAGTGGCAAGTAAGGAATATAGTAGGGGCAAGAATGTATCTTTGAGGAACTCTTGAATATAAAGGG
The DNA here is from genome assembly GCF_019279795.1 of Protopterus annectens. Lineage (NCBI taxonomy): Eukaryota > Metazoa > Chordata > Ceratodontiformes > Protopteridae > Protopterus > Protopterus annectens. The sequence goes on from NC_056733.1 coordinate 1,520,538,936, forward strand.
ACTTTGTTAGTGTAGAATGTTCTAATTTCAATTTTGAAGTTATCTGATAAGAAGCCTTTGAACCACATTAGAGAGTCTACACAAATGCCAATTTCAGTTTCTTTAAGAAGGATCAAAGACTTTTGTTATCTCCAGAAATAGAGACCTTGTGATGCTGGCATTGCTTGCACTGTGTAGCTTATCGACACAGAGATAGAATATCAAAAGGTGCATTTTAGCATACAGTAATTATGCTGTTCAAAGGTCATCTATGGTGCAGTGACCTCAGAGTGAAAATAATAAAATAAGGTGGTGTGGGAGGAAAGTCACCTTACTTGGGATATTTGGGACATCCCCCTGCAGATATACTTATCTTATACTGTCGCAGTTGCTTGCATTATGATGAGCTCATAAATATGGGATGCAAGTTTGCATGTACCTGAGCTCATCATCAACAAGGTTTTGTTAGTCAGATTTATACATAATATAATACTATTTATTCAACTAACAGAGGTTTTGTAGTTGTTCAAGCTTTTGAGCTGGCATGAGCCCTTTGTCAGGAGTTATTAAGTTATTGATTTTAGACACAGTGCTTAAATATCCGCTTGTCCCTAGGAAGGGAAGTAAGTAATTTATTTCCAATTGGCTAATGCTTAAAACTTAAAAAATGCTAATGTGGAAAAAATGCAGCCAAACTACACCTCAAAGACAGATATTTTGTGTGTGTGCGTGTGTGTGTGTGTGTGTGTGTGTGTGTGTGTGTGTGTGTGTGTGTGTGTGTGTGTCTGTGTGTCTGTGTGTGTGTGTGTGCGTGTGTGTGTGTGTGTGAGAGAGAGAGAGAAAGAGAGAGAGAGAGAGAGAGAGAGAGAGAAAGAGAGAGAGAGAGAGAGAGAGAGAGAGAGAGAGAAAGGGAATAAGAGAGGCACAGAATGAAATTGTAGAAGACAGGGGGGTCATGCCTTGCTATTAAAATCAGTTTGGCATGTTACATTAGAGTAACTGTCCATTTAGCAGACTGCTCTGACATTAAATAATAAATTTCAAAACAAGACACGGTTAGGGAGACTAGTTAAAGCAAGCGAATGTAAACAATAAGTCATAATGTGTAAGTTGCTAGTATGTCTAAACAAGCAATCTTTGTGAGACAGGTGTTTTGGTTAACAGAAAATATGAATTAGCAATAATGTCCAGTTTACAATGATGAGAAAAACAGAGACTACTAAGAGAATAAGTTACAGGGTTAGAATGCATAGATATCGCATGCATTTAATACACCTTACAGACTGTGGTTTAGCTAACTGAGAGAAAGACAGAAAGAAGGTGAGAGAGGAAAAATGGTATTGTTATGTCAGCCTAAGGTTACGAAGAACCTGACTAGAATATTTCTTTATCTTTAAGTAACTAGTCTCTAGTCATTAATAAAGCATAGGTGCTAAAGCATAGGCCCCAGTAACCCTAGCAATTACTGTTTATATTTTGAAATAATCAGCAGTTTGAATCCAGAGTAAATTCATCATAAATCATGCATTACCAGAAAAAAAATTGTTGCAGTGCAATATATCTTATTTTGGCCACTGTTAATTGCTCAGAAGGAAATTTTAGGTGCTAGAATGTCTCTTAAAACCAATATGCAGGATCAAACTAATGAGTGTCAAACTGAACAATTGAATTAATGTTAATCTTCTTTCCAAAGGTGTACAGAAATGCCCATTAAGAACCATAAGTGTTATAGCTGACACAGAATGATCCAGCTGGGAAAAGAGTGCTGACACTGGCTTGTCAGTCATTTTATTTGTAACTGTGTGCCTATGGGAATTCACCCTAGCTCTGAGTAACTGGCCTGTTTCTCCTGTGTAACCTGTTCTCAGGATATTTGCTGCATTTAGTTAGTTAAACTACATTTTTGGAACAGCATGTAAATATAAACCCCATTCCATAAGATCCTGAGAGCTGTATTGTCTCCATGCTTGGTTTCTCCATCGGTGTAGTTCCCACAGATAAAGAAGACAACTAATGGACATAGTGTCAAGTTTTTTACCCATCTTCTCAGTAATGTGTCATTCAGTACAAGCCATTTGATTAGATCAAAGCTTGTAATTATGCTAAAAAAATAAATGTCATAATTTTTAGCCAATTAAAATCTAAAATTTCCCTTGGGACTTAGGAGGTCATGGCTTTACCACAAATAGGCATTCTGAATGAATGTTTTGTCCGAAAGCAATTTTACATTGATATGCCATGCTTCCCAGAACTATTTAAAAAGCATCACACAGTAATAATAAAGCCGTGGTGGTGCAGCAGTAGCATTGTCGCCTCACAGCAAGAGGTTCTCCTGTTCGATTCTCGTCTGGAGCTCCGTCTGTGTGGAGTCTGCATGTCCTCACCGCAGTCGAGTGGCATTCGAAAGACATATGTAAATGGGTGTGCCTTCATTGAAGGTTGGGCATTGAGCTGGCACCTCAGCACCATAAAATTCTACTGCCAATCATTAGCGGACCAGAGTTCTGCTGTGGTGACCCCTAACTGGGAAAAGCCGAAAGAAGAACAACATCACACAGTAATAATATTCCAGTTCCATGGTTCTGACTTCAGGTGACAGTATAGTATAATGGTGAAGATGTCAGCAAAAACAGATGAGTTCTGAAAATCATTTTCTCCTACCCACATGTTAAAACATAAAGTTAAAATGTTTATGCTCCTGAATATATTCAAAATGAAGAAGCTCCCTGGAATCCCTTTCCTCTCCTGATAAATGAGCACCTTTCATAAGCCTGTAGGGAAAACAGAATCAAGAAACAAATGACAAAAATGTTTTTCCTAAACCTTTGCAGTAATAAAGTGCAGCCATTTCATACAAATAAATCATCAGACTGCATCGGAGCTGACAGACCTATGCGGTAAAGCAGGATGTTGCAGTTTAGTACCACTCATCTAAGAATAAAGACTCACACTGTAGAATAAAACTGTTACATAAACAGTGCTGAGGCTCAGCAATCAATATTTTGAAGCAAATCCGTGACAGTAACTGGCAGTAATAAATAAATCAAACTTCAGAAACAAAATGTGTGTGTCTAGACTTATTTCAGAATGTTAACTCTAGTTGTTTATTTATTTTGTCTACAAGTTCTGTGAACACACATCTGTTCACTGTAGGAGCATGTCATCTGAATGTCTCCTCCACCCACCCCCCCCTTTTGCAGGCATATCTCTGTGCTGTAATTTCATCAGAACAGTATAAACAACAAAGCCCAGGTTCTTACTTTATATAAAATAGTGTGTTAGACATGTGTGCAGCACCTTCTCAACCTGACAGCTGCCAAGATGTTAGGATTGATCATCATGCTATTGCCAGCACTCCATGTATATTAGAAAATGTGAACATCTTACCAAATCTTGCACATATTTCCAAATTTTGCCTGGGTTCACACACATCAAGCATTAAGTCCTAACTGGAGCTATGAGGAAATACCCCTATTTTTGTGAGACCCCATCATCTCACACCACCTTCTTCTTGATGCTAACATGAAACTTACTGAAGCCCTAGTATCACTCAATATAACTAACTGTAAATTACTGGCAAGTGTAAAGCCCTGTTTATGTCAACCTGATACCATGTCAGATACCTAAATCTGATTAAAAAGTCAACTATTATTTTATGAAACACTTTAAATATCCCTTCATCTATTGGCTTACTTATGCAAAATGCAATAACTATGTAGAGCTCTGTATGTTTTGTTAAAAGCATTACATTAGACCCAGTGATCTCCTTAAAAATCAGAGATGCTATCATTTTCAGATTTGACCTTACAAACATTCTCACCTTGTACCTCTCAAAAAACTTAAAGGAAAATCAGCAGTTTTAGAGTAATTTTACTAATTGTGAATATTATTATTAGCACGGCAAGAATGCTATGGATACTGGAATGGTGCGCTAAATGTTAGATGTATGTTATTCTATTAGAGGATGTAAGATTCCTGACAAGTGAATAAAGACTGCAAACAGAAAAATTGTTGGTGGAAATATAATATAGAACTTAGAAAGTGAACATTGTTCTGGAGTGGCTGTGTTGTGTAAAAAAAAAACAAACTGTGAAAATAAAACGAGAAATGGCAGGAGGAACCAAACTAGAAAATTCACCAGTCCAACAAAAATAGCGTACAAAACTTTTAGTGACCGCTTTCATCAAAAGATTGGTCATTTAGTGTGTATTTAAGAGTATTCATTTTTTGAGTGAATGTATTCTGAGGAAGTCTTTTGATGAAAGCGGTCATTAAAAGTTTTGTACGCTATTTTTGTTGGACTGGCGAATTTTCTAGTTTGGTTCCTCCTGCCATTTCTCGTTTTATTTGTTTTGTGGCTATTTCTTTTTTATTTAAACTGTGAAAATACTTGATTTAATGTTAGTAAGGCTGGGAAGATTAACTGTTGTGGATGAGAGGTGCAGAGAAGAAGCGTACAGAATTATAGCTTTACATACATATATAACTAGCAAGGAAAGAGAATCTATTTCATCAAATATTAGACTATGTGGTGGTTAACACGAACATTATAATTGTAGGGGACTTTAATTGCGATTTAAGGAGAAAATGTAAAAGAAAAGGGAAAGCTGTACAACAATACAGGATGTGATAAAATGTGGTAGATTAGCTGTGTGGAACAAGTGTCAATAGACTTATAGAAGGGGACACTTGGATCTGAAATTGATTATTTTATATTACCAAAAGGCCTGGGGGTAGCAGATAGTGATATAGTTGTGATGCTTTTTTCGGACCATTTAGCAATATGGATGGTGGTGATGGCAGAAACAGAGTATATTAAAACAGAAAAAGGAATAAAAAGAAAAGTGAGAAATTTTGCGATGAAACTGGAGAGTGGGAAATATTGCAGTTATGGAAGGACTGGTCTGAATGGTTGATTGAATTTAAAAAATATATACATAAAGTATTTTTTTCAATGGCAGGATGATATAAGAAAGGAAGAGAAAGTGAATTATATTAGCAAAAAACTACGGGCACTCATAAAATCGTCTAAGGCCAGCTTTGAGAGAAAAATTGCACAGGACACTAAGGATAATCACAAGGCTTTCTTTAGTTATGTTAGGAACCCGGGTGGAAATTCCCAGATATGCTCAGAATTAGTCCAAAATGACAAAAAATACACTGAACCCACAGACATTGCCAACATCCTAGCTGACAGGTTCAGCGCAAACTTCTCCACCCCCTCCCCACCAAAAGGGCAAATATCTATCCCAGCAGAGTGCTGCCCCCCTGACATCTCAGATGCTCAGGTAAGAGTCGCCCTCTCCAAAGCAAAAAACACAGCATCAATGGGACCAGACAGTGTCCCGGGCTGCATCCTACATGAACTCCAAGAAGAGCTAAACCCAAACATAAAACTACTGTTCAGTCTCAGCCTTACTACAGGATATGTGCCCAAAGAGTGGCGTACAGCAACAGTGGTCCCTCTCCATAAAGGTGATGCCACAACGGATCCTGGAACCTATCGCCCCATAAGCCTGACTAGCTTGGTCTGCAAAGCTATGGAAGGATCATCATGGACCTCATAAATAAAGATATTGGGGACCTACAGACACTGGATCCTACCCAGTTCGGCTTTGTTAAGGGCAGATCCTGCCTCTTAAACCTGGTTGATTTCTTTGAAACAGTCACCAAGGCGATTGACGAGGGGAAGGTGGTCCACACAGCCTACCTGGACCTCACAAAAGCCTTCGATACAATACCCCACTCGGGCATTATAGATAAGCTCACCAGCTTAAATATAAACCCCTATGTCACTAGATGGATTGCTAACTGGCTCAAGGACAGAACCCACATGGTTAGAATTGCTGGAGCCATGTCAGACTCCAAACCAGTTACAAGTAGTGTCCCACAAGGCTCAGTCCTGGGACCTCTCTTGTTCAGTATATATTTCTTGGAGGTACAGGCCAACATGGAAGGACTGTGGCTGACCAAGTTCGCAGATGACTGCAAACTGGGTGCCATAATCGACTCTCCAGCCGACACAAGCATCCTCCAAAAGGGCTTCATAGAAACAGACAACTGGTGCCAGAGCCATGGCCTCAAGCTAAATGCCAAAAAGTGTATAGTCATCCCTTTTGGCAAAAACAAAGTGCCCACAAATTACCACATAGGTGGTAATCCATTAAGTACAGAAGAAGTAATTAGGGACCTGGGGACCCAAGTTTATAGCAATCTCTCATTTGACAACCACGTGGCCAAAGTGGTTAGAAAAACATTTTATATAGCCCACCTAATCATGAAGGGATTCAACATCTAGATCAGGGGAGGTCATCGTGCCTCTTTACTCATCCCTCATCAGGCCCATAATTGAGTACAATGCCCCTTTTGGGATGTACCTTACCAGACACCTGCAGCAACTGGAAAGACCCCAAAAGTACCTCACCAAGAGGATCAAAGGCCTCAAACAGATGCCATATGCTGCCCGGTTAAAGAAACTCCAGCTCTACTCAGTGGCATACCGCCTGTTCAGAGGCGATCTGTGCCTGACATATAAAGCCATGTCCAACCCGGAATTAATGGACATGCTGCACCTCAGAAAATCCAAATCCCATCGAGCTATGCGCTCGAGAGACTTGAACCTCAGCACTGAAATAAATAGGACATGCTGGAGGGACAGATTCATAACCCAGAGGCTCCCTTCACTCTGGAATAAAATCCCAGTCCAGGTTAGGCAGAGTCCCTCATTGACTCTCTTCAAGAGGAATCTTGATAAGTGGATGGGAGATCATAGGTTTACCCCGGGTATCACTTCTGTGTCACTGTTAGACAGAGGCACAGTATACTAACCTCGAAAAAGGGCATAGCAAAATAAATTTAAAATGGGTGGCGAAAACCAAACGCATTCTGGCTAGGCTTATAAATGCCCTAGGGCAGATAGCCTAGTATGAACCTATGAACCTATGTATAGAAATGTATTAAAAAATGAGAGAATAATACAATAGAGTATTAAAAGAAATCAATAAAAAAATTAAGGCATTACTGTTTACTTAGAGATATTATTTACAAGGGAGAAGGGAGGAGATATCTGCAGATTTGGGTAAAATAGTAAAGGAAGATATTAGTATAATAGAAATGAAAAATGCAAAAGGGAACGTAAAAAGAACATAAGAGCAAGTTAAGAGTATTATAGTACAGCATGTGAAAAATATGTATAAAAGTAAAAAGAAGGAGAAGACAGAATGAAAAGTAAAAAAAAAATCCAGAATGAGTTAAGGAAGAATTCAAAAAGAAACTACTATTACTGAATTGGATGAAGTACTTAGGAAACTAAATGTTAATTCAGTATCAGGGCCAGATGGTATAGGGTATGGAATGTACAAGAATTTAATGGATTGGCAAAGAGAGTATTTTGTAAATGTACTGAATGAATGGCTGAAGTACGGGTTTGTTTATGAAGAGTTATGTAGTTTGATAGCAAAATTTATACGGAAAAAAGATGAAAGGAATGAAATACAAAAAATAGAGACCCACCACTCTAACTAGATTATAAAATGTTTATGAGACTAATATAGCAGAGAATATAAGGGCAGATGAGGAATATTATGGATGAATATATATGTATGTACATATATATATATATATATATATATATATATATATATATATATATATATATATATATAGTACAAAAGGGAAGGGACGTCAAGAATTGTTATTGGTTATAAGAGAGACTGTGGATGATATAAGTAAAAGGGAGCATACAAAACTTATTGTAGGTGATATTAGCAAGGCATTTGATTCAGTAGGACATGGTGCTTTGAGGGATGTCATAGAGAAGTATGGAACAGGTAAAAGAATTAGGAGACTGTGTATGATACATATCAGAATAACAGAGTAAGAGTATCAGTGAATGGCTGGCTGAGTATAGAAATATGCACAAAGTGTGGTATAAGACAAGGATGTCCCGTGAGTGGAATATTGTTTGCACTGGTAATGATTCCAATAGTGAGTCAAGTAGCTTATAAAATGAAAGATGCTAGATATGTGGTGCAAAAGGAAGTGGTGATTCCACTAGCTTTTAGGTATACAGATGATACAGCTGTAGTTGCTAAGAGCAAAATATGGATGAAGAAAGTGCTGGTGTGTCTAATTGGATGTTTAAAAGAAATGGGAATGACCTTGAATAAGGATAAAAAGTAAGGGTTTGGGTGAGGTGGTGAAAACAGAGGGCGTGTATTTCTTAGTGAAAGAAGTATCTTTGCTATCGCCCTATTGAAATGTTAACACTTGAAATGCAGAGCAAAAAAAAACATATATATATAGTGGTTTACTATTGAATGAGCGAATGTACTTTGTTCAGACGGCCACCTCATCGACGTGTTTTCGCGAACCGAAACTGCGAAAACTGTTCGCTAGCGAAACCCATTCGACGTTCGACATTACCGGCCGCACAACACCTCCACACCCATGCTACCATGGGTCAGAAAGGGGCGAGGTTTTGCTGTTCGCACATTTGGGATTTGGTGCGGTGACGATCACATTTTCGCTTTCGTGCAAGTCGAGTCGCCCATGTCAGGATCGGCATTTCAATAGTAAACCTATATATATATATATATATATATATATATATATATATATATATATATATATATACTGTAAGATCACCATACTTCAGAGAGAAGGGAATATTCCAAGAAATTGCATCTCAGACTCGGTATATGTAGCTCTGATCTTTCAGCCATTCAGTCTCAATGTTTTGGGAATTGCTTTAGGAGGTCCCACCATTTTAAAATGGTTGCTTTCTTCACTAGGGATAAAATCTGTAAAACAATTATGTAGCTGTGATGCAGTGGGAGAGTTTGATAAAGGAAATGAAAGAAACTCAGTGAAAAGAGGTGTATTGTATATGAGTGAAGATGAAGGGGAATGGGCTTACTAAATCCAGTTATTTATTCTGTTTGTTTAAACTTGCATAGAGTATTAAAATAGGTAAAGGAGGAGAACGGGAAAGTAATAATGAAAATGTTTAAATATAAGTGCAAAAAATTCTGAGAGAAGAGAATAAATAAAAAGAAAGAAAGAATATGTAAATGAGGAAATTGAAAATTATCAAGAAAACATATTAACATGGAAAATAAAAATTGATTATATAGAGAAAGATAGAAGGATGTGATATAAAATGCAATGAAACAATATTATGTTAATTCATGGGATAATTTACTAGATAAATTGATTAAAGCCATTAAAGTAAGGAAAATTGATGTGCCAAGATAGTAGAGTGTCAGGATTTTCTATGAAGACTGATAATAAATAAGTACCAGTAAAGGCAAATCTTTTTTTTCTTTTCAGCTTTTCCCATTAAGGGTTGTCACAGCAGAATAATGGTCTGCAGAATGATTGGCAGTGAAGTTTTACAATGTCACCTTGCCAGCCCAGCATCTAACCTTCCACAGAAGGCGCACACACACACACACACACACACACACACACACACACACACACACACACACACACACACACACTCACACTTACGGCCAATTTAGAGTATCCAATCCACCTGCAGCATCTCTTTGGGATGTGAGAAGAAACCGGAGAACCTGGAGGAAAGCCGCACAACCACAGGGAAGACATGCAGAGTCTGCACAAAAGGCACTACAGCCGAAAATCAAACAGAGAACCTTTTGCTGTGAGGCAATAATACTAATTGCTGGACCACTGCAGCTGTGTTACCAGTAAAGGGAACGATGACATATAAAAAGAAAGTTGAAAGAGTGTTTTTATTTTGTAGGGAGGAAGAAAAACTGTGTTTTTTGAAATGTAAAAGAGTGATAAAGCTCTGGAAAAACTAATGTGAAAAAAATTTGAAAATATTAATGACAAACAATATAGATATGAATATGATTATGTATGGATATTATACAAATAAGAAGAAAGAATATGTGAAAAAGGTAGGTAATTTATTTTATGCAATTTAGATTACTTGGAAGGAGAGACTGAAATACATTTTGTTTCATAGGAAGGGGATTTTCGCAGATATATTGCAAAAATTAGATTATGGTTGTGGAAGAAGGAGTGAGGGTCAGTTGTGGAAGAATAGCAATAAGGATGTTATTAGATAAATGCTAAACAGTACTATATAAATATATATATGCATGCACACACACACACACACACACACACACACACACACACACACACACACACACATATATATATATATATATATATATATATATATATATATATATATATTTAAATATGTAATGTTTTTTGCTGTATTAAATAAAGGACCTCTACTCTTTGGAGGACTCTTTGTGAGGTGATCGCTAGATAGCATCAGAGGGCTGTTACTGGTGATCGCTGAATCTAAGATGGAGGCTGTGAGTGGGGATGAGATGGAGAAGGAGAAAACAGAAACTGTAATTCAGAAGGAAAAGGATGTTTTGGAGGTGAATATCATGGCATATTGGGTTTGATAGACTCTGTTTTACAAAAAAATGACAGAAGAAGCAAAATAATCGGAGGCTGTGCTGTGGAGTGTGATTATGGACAAAATATATGGCAGTGAGGGGGTGATGGACAGATCGATGTAAACAATGAGATGAATAGAGAGGGCATGTCTGGACAACTGGGTAACTTGTTATAAGGACATGCTCTGTATTGAGCTGCAGGAAGATGGAGCAGAGAGCAGTAAACAGAGACAGGCTGACAGCAATGTTTCCAGAGTAAAGACTTATGCAGTAGTAATAGCACTTTTCAGTGAAAGACTTCAAAAAGGAAAGAATGTATCGGTAGAGGGAAGACCGACTGCAGCTGTTGAGAGCTGCAGGAAAAGGCCTGTTGTGAGGATAAAAGCAAATTATGAACAGCAAATAAACAAGGACTATGTTTTAGATAATGTTATGCCCTTAAGACTCAGTATGTCTGACATTAGGGCATTAATACATACAGGAACTAAACATTTCTGTAAAATAACTTTTGAGACACTTGCATTAGCAGAAAAATGTGTTAACATATGTGAAAGTAATATTTATTATGCATTTATTTATTTATTTATTTATTTATTTATTTATTTATTTATTATTTTATTTATTTTATGTTATTTATTTGACATTTGTTTACCAGGATAGTCTAAGTATGTACATATTTTCAACAGAAGCCCAGGGGAAAAAAGCTCTAGGTATAGATCACATTTCACATTGCTAGACATTGAGAATTTACATTTATAACAGTAATTACAAAATTATATTTGATACACTAATATACAGAATCAAATATTTCAAAAGTACAGATAAAATGGGTACATAAAGTCAAATATTTACATAATTGAGAGGCAACATGTTGCATGTGATACAATGAAATACGTTGTTAACATGACAGTCTAATATTGTTATGGGGGTGTGAAGATAGACTTGAAAAGAGAGTTATATCAAATACAGAAAAACAATTATACCATGCTAAATAAAGGTTAGTTAAGTATATATTAGAGACAGATATAGAGTTTTAATTGAGGCACAAAGCACAGGGGTGAGTTTTTACTTTTTATGTGAATATATTACAGTTTAGGGAAAATTAGGGGAATTATGAAGAAAACAATGTTTATTGAGACACTAAGTCAGAGATTCATTAGCAATATTTTCATGGATAAGGGGATGAAAGTAGATCTGAGCTTTAAATAGGACAGTAGATTGTTATCATGGTGTATAGCAGGAAAAGACCCATTACTTTTTAGGGGGTCTTTTAGATAAAGTTTGAAGGCTCGGTCAGAGGTAGCTGTTCTAATGGAGGTAAGGAGGGAATATGAGGCTTTGGTGACAGAGCAAGAGTAAAGGACATCCTGTTGATTTGTTTGTTCTATGGATAGTAAGTTGCTTTTAGTCATTTGATCACAGAGGGTGACTGGATGAGCATTTTTGTAGGGTTGCATTTAGAGCAGTACACGCGTCAGGGTAGTTCGTTTTCTTATTATATGCAGTGAGTAACTGAGTATATTTTAGGTATTTGGGTAGCTCTAGGCCATTAAGGGTTTTTAGTTTAGTACAATGATGCTTACAGTATTGAGCACTACTAGCAAATTTAGCAATTTTATTATAACATTGTTCCAGTTTCTGAATATTTGATTTTTGGAGATTTGTGAAAATGGGGGCACCACAGAGGAGAGGAGGAAGAAGGTAAGTTTTTGCTAGTGTGATTCTAGAAGTGGGAGTGAGGAAGCTTCTAGCTCTGTGGAGCAAAATAAATTTTTGATATGTTTTTTATGGCATTTTGTATATGGTAATCAAAAATAAGAGTATAATTTATTATCATTCTTAGCAACTTAGTTTGAGAAGTTAGTTCAATATTGGTATACCTGAGGGAACATACTTTGAAGTTGTTTTTTATCAGACTTTGATGTGGGGAAAACTAATAGTAGATTGGTTTTGCTGGGATTAAGCATAAATTAATAGTTTTGTAATTATTCTTCTGTAGCAGTGAAGGATTCCTGAATGATTTGCTGCAGGTGAGCTGGATCGTTTGATGAGCATATAAGTGTTGAATCATCGGCATATTGTATAATGGATTAATCCACGTCTTTATTATTAAAATAACAAATTAAGTTGTTAGTTTCAAAACCAAATTATAGAATGTGATAAGTCACAAAATAAAGAGATATGCAATGGTATATTAAACAGTAAGGGTCCAAGGATTGAGCCTTGTGGGGCACCTGTATTTACATGGAGAAAGGGGGATAGAGTGTTGAAGTGTTTTGCATGTTGTATGTTATTTGATTCACTAAGATTACCTGATGTAACTCATTCCATGAGTCAAAGATGACATTTGAGTGTTTTATTGCTGAATCAGCATATCTGTTTTGATGTAAAGTAGAATTTTCTATATGGGTGAGTCTGGGAAGCGAAGCTGAAATTTGAATGTTTTACTGCTAAATCAGTACATCCATGTTGATATAAAGTAGATTTTTCAATATGTTTAAGTCCAGGAAGGGAGAATCAGATTAAAATTGAACACATTGTAACTTCTGAATACAATATAGACTGCAAATATTTTTTAACTCCATAGAAATAGTAAGACATTATTTTTGACCTCAGTAATATACATATTTTTATAAAGTAGTTTAATAAGCGAAAGGATTTTTAAATGTTTTGCTATATGTCATGCTAAGAGTGTTGCGCAATTTTGAGGTATAGATTTTTATACTTTTAAAATTAATTCTGAGCTTTTGTTAGATCTATGAAATATGTGTGTATCTTTTAGCATGACAAATACATATGTGCATTGATTTCCCTTTTGTATTATAGTTTGGTATGATAAGATTACCTGGCACCTGTACATTTACAGATGTGTTTATATCTTCAGGTCCCACTCTGTTATACTTATTAAGTTAGAGATTTAATCATAATGTTGAATGAGCAAATAATTTAGGAATATGTAATGGATAATTTATATTACTATTACATAAATAGGTATATAGTGTACCATTTGTTGGTTATTAATATCTGTGATCACTAGAAGTGGATTAATTTAACTTTTATGTAGTAATAGGGGAACAGTTTTAAATGACAAAATACATAACTAAATTAATAGTCTCTTATTATTTTTGACTTATATATAATATATTAATTATCTATACATCACTGTAGCTTTTGGCTAGTTTTTTATGTATTTATAGGTATTGGCAGGTAGAGAGATAGTATAGTAGTTTGTCTATTCAATAGGCAAAATAGAAACTTTGGTATCCATTGTAGGTTGTGTTTTATTAGCAAGATACAAAGCTATAGTTGTAGACTTGTCTTTTTTTGTTATTTATGCGTTTTAGTAGTTTAGTTTGTAGAAAGGAAAAATTCAGAAAAATGTGGAATGTTAAGATAGTATTGGAGGAATGCATTCAAGTCTTATATAGAACTAAATTAACATCAAATGTGTTATATTATCTTTTAAAAGAAATATTTTAAAATACACAGTATGGATAGTTTTAATCTATTATCTATCAATGTAAATGGATTAAATAATGACAACAAAAGGAAATCATCAATGAGATAGCTAAAATTAAATAGAGGAAATATATTCTTGCAAAAGACTCACTTGATAGAAAAAGATTTACAATATCTAAGTAACTTAAGTTAAGAAATGTTATCTCCTGTTTCTTTTAACAACAAGAGGAGAGGAACTGCTATATTTTAAAGAAAATCTACTGTAATGCCCAAGATCAATGAATACATTAATTATCCCAAAGGAATGGATACATTTGTAATAATTAAATGTAATGGTAAACTCTATACACTAGCTCATTTTACTGGATCCCTGGAATAGGTGCAAGAGCAGATAAAGATCATTTAAACTTACTACAAACTCATTGGAAGGATAGTTTCATTTTATCAGGCGATTTTACCTGTATATCTAATATAAAAGATACAAGTGAACAGAAGAAAGCTAAACTACTGGTATCAGCTAAAGCACTAAACAGATTTTAGTTAATTTAGTAATAAAAACAGAATGCCTTTATCAGATCACAATGCACTAAGAATTAATATATTTATGGATATAAGCAAATTTTAGATTATTTATAGAATTCTGGTATATATGTTGAAATTAAAAGAATTTAAGAGTCCCCTTAAGGAACAAATCAATATTTTTTTTTATCTTTGAATGATAATGGTCGGGTTGGGTGGCCATGGTGGTGCAGCAGTTAGCGTTGTCACCTCACAGCAAGAGATTGTCCAGTTCGATCCTCGGCTGGCATGCTTTCTGTGAGAAGTCTGCATGTCCTCCCTGTGGTTGTGTAGGTTTCCTCCAGGTGCTCCAGTTTCCTCCCACATCCCAAAGACATGCTGTAGATGGATTGGGCACTCTAAATTGGCCCTAGGCATGAGTGCATGCATGTGTCTGCCTTCTGTGGAAGGTTGGGCTCCAGGCTGGCAATTCGACAGCGTAAAACTCTACTGCCAATCATGAGCAGACAGGTGATCCACTGTGGTGACCCCTAACTGGGAAAAGCCAAAAGAATAAGAAGAATGATAATGGTCAGTTTAGTAAATTCATAGTATGGAACTCCTTAAAAATGCATATTAAAGATAGAATAGTAAGATGGGCTAGTAATAAAATGAAAGCGTAGGATAAAGGGCTTTTAGAAATGCAAGATGAAATACACAAATTGAGGTCTGAACAACAAACAAACTAGGTAATACTGAAATCATAAAAAAATTATGACAGAATATCAAACAATTTTAGCTTATAAAGTGGAGATAGCTTTAGAAAAACTAAAATTGCACAGTTGTGATGATTTCAAAAACACCTACACGAAGTAGCTAATATAAGTAAGATGTTAAGCAAAAAGGCACAAATCAATAATATCAGAAAACCTCAAACTAAAAAGCTTACTTCAGACATAAAATAAATGCTTAATATTTTTAAACAAATTCCACGAGGATATCAATAAAGATAAAAATAATAATCCTAATGGTTGAAAAATTTGCAAGTATTTAATGAATAATGTTACTAATAAACTTAATAACCAACAAATATCAATGTTGAATAAGCCTATTACCCTGAAGCTCTAGAAAAAGGAAAAAATGGTAAACCTCCAGGCTTAGAGGGTTTACGTATAGAATTATATAGTCTGCTTCCATTAACTATTTTATAACTACTGAGATACATTTTCAGAATAATTCAGAGTAACAAAATAATTCCTCCCTCATGAAAATGTGCTGCAATCTCATCTATACTTAAACAAGGAAAGAATAATAAGTTAGTTTTCCCATGTAGACCTATTTCATTATTAAATGTAGACTATAAAGTACTTACTTCCACTTTCACTACAAGATTAATAGATATGGTAGATAAATTATTAAATATCAAACAGGATTTATAGTCAATATATTAACATATGTTAATATAAACTGTAGTAACTATCTTAGATTTAGCAAGATAAATGAACAAGAAATTGGCTCTAATTAGCTCAGATATTGAAGGAGCATTTGATTCTGTGATTGGAACTACTTGTTTAAAGGTTTAGAAGTATTTGCATTTCCAGAGCAGTTTTTTTATAATGCTAAAAACTGTATAGAGACTTTAAAGCATATGTTAAAATTAGATCTTATATTTCTCAAGGATTCACTTTAAACAAAGGCACAAAATAAGGGTGTCACTTGACCCCTCTACTATTTGCATTAGTTACAGAACATGTAATTAATACTGTAAGAAGCAATGAAAAATTAAGTATTTTCAATTAACAGAGATCATCAATGTAAAATACAGATTTTTGCAGATGATATTTTACTAACTGTAGAATATTTAAATTATTCAGCTGAGAAATAGTTGAGGGAATTGAAAAGTTTCAAGAAGTATCACTGCTGAAATTTAATAATAATAAAAATGAAATGTTGGTGTTATCCATTACCAGATAGTAAGCTTAAAGATTAATATAATTAGGAAAGAAAACAGCTAACATATTTAGGAATAAGAATCTATCAAGATGTGAGTAAGATTTGTAGTAACAATTATGAGAAAATAATTGAAGTATTTCTTTTTATTAAAAATGGAATACATGTGTTTTTACTTTTGAGGATAGGTTAGTACTTTTTAAAATTATTATATTTCCAAAGACTATATATATATATATATATATATATATATATATATATATATATATATATATATATATATATATATATATACATATACACACACACACACACACACACACACACACACACACATGCACGCACACACACACACACACACACACACTCAGTAGCTGTTGTAATACCTTTCAAAAATGCTAACTTCATTCTTACGGTATCTTAACAAGATAAGAATTTCTTATAAAAATAATATACAATTATGGAAGTATAGTGGTAGAGTCTTATTCTATTGTAAATTTTAACTCTATTATAGTCTGGATAGACTCAAATTACACTAGTCAATGGAAAACCATCCAGGAGCAGATTGTACTAAATTCTTATAAGTTTATTAAAGATGTTGAATTAGAAATATGTAGCAATCCTTTCATCTGGTTAACAAAATTTACCTTAGAAAGAAATTAATTTCAATCTTTATACTCTACATATATGAAATCAATTCTTAAAACAGTTAAGAAATATGTTTTTAAAATTCCATTAATATCAAAATTGTAATTTTTAAGCTTTATCAATGGACATATCTCTAGATTTAAGGAAACTCAGAATAATGTTAAAATGAATTTACAAAAAAGGAATGGATTAGTATTATGGTCTGACTGCTTTCAAAAAGGAAAAGCTAAGTCCCCAGAATTTTTAATGAAAGAATACAAGTTAGATAAATCTGCTAACCTGTTAATATTATCCATCAGTAAGAAATTAAATGAATTTGTAGATAATATGAGTAAGAGGAGCAGCAAACTATCCCTGCATTATATGAGTATCTGAATGCTATCATTGAAGGTAGAGTGACCTACAAGAGAGCCTTGTCTAAGTTATACAAGTTCATTATAATTATAAAGAATAATAATAATAATTTTGGTGCAAAATTTTGGAACTTTTTAGATTATAGTGGATGGAGTGTCAAAATAGATGGTAAGAAAAAAAACGTTGTTACTTACTGCAAATCAGTTAGTGAAACTTCTTCAAGTTTATACTGGAAAGTTTTTATGTGGAAATATATACATAAAATGTTTGCTACTCCCTATAAAATCTTAAAGTTTAGTAAAATTACTTCTTCAGTTTGTTGAAGATGTAGTACAGATGTAAAAGCTGACTGGACACACATGTTTATGGGCTGTGAAAAATTAAAGATATTTTGGGAAGAGATAAGTATATTTTTAAGGGATTATGGTCCAGTTCTTTAACTAGATCAATAATACTAATGAATGTTCCACTTCATATATCTGTAAAAGCCTAGAGCATAAATGTTTTGGGCTCTCTTTGTAGCTGCTAGAAAAGTTGAACTCAGTTCCTATGTTCAAAGAATTTTTTAATTTAAACAGCAATGCTATGTAAAACAAAAAAAAAGTGGTCAGAATAAGATCAATAAATCAGGATCTATATTACATTCTCGAAAGCTGACAGTGTTGAATCTGACATTGTCGACACAAGAATAGTGAAACCGCAGAACATCGAACAAGTAAACGGAAATCTCTGTAAGGGGGATTTCCATTTACTTTAATGTAGTGCAGTCTCGGAGTTGGCATATTTAAGTAGCGGGGGGTGTGGGGGTGCAGTGGGGCTTGCCCCCCTGCCTACATCATTTAGTTTTTTTTTTGTTGTTTTTATTTTTTATTTTTTCTGAGCATTCGATGTTTTAACAGTTCGATCACTAAAGGTTGACCTTTAGTGATTCGAACTGTTAAATATTCAATGTTCTAATATAAACCCAATAAATCATACTAAGACTTTTAATGATTGTGATAACCTTGTAATGTTGCTATTGAAATACCAAGGCTCTTAATGTGTTAACTGAATAAGATTACCATGATAATTCAGTGTATTCCTGTCATTGTATAACAATATGTGATGTTGAATTTCTTCCTGTGTAGAAAGTCTAAATATGTTAAATTAATAAAAAATTATTATAAAAAATAAAAAAGCTACTTTTTCAAAATGTGTGTATAGGAAGAGGAAGTTTGCAAAGATATATTCCAGTAAGCAATATTTCACATTTAGCTAACACAGCTATTGTTTTACTATTCAGATTTACTTGATAGTGTTTCTTTAACATTAGAACAACTGCCCTGTGTGTCACAACACCAATGTACAGCTGTATATAAGTAGAAGTCATGGTAAATGCAAGTTACAGTTCATTACATGTTCTCTTTCTCTCTCTGTCTCTTTCTCTTTCTTTGTCATGTTTCAGAGTACATGAAACAGAACATGAAACAAAAAGTAATCAAGTAGAATACTGTTAACATTAAACCGAGTTTTAAGTCACACCTCTCAATTGTCCCTTTATTGGAGGAATGTTCCTATTTTCATGCCATATTTATCCCTGCATATAATGTACCTATTTGTGAGGTATGTCCCAGCATATGGCTTAATTTACTCCATACAACTTTCTGAATCCCCCAATCACACATAATTTTTGAAGCTGTCTCGTGCCCAGAAAAATATACTTCATGACCAGCATACTTGTGGAACCAGTAATTTAATGAAAAAGGACACACGTCTAATATCTCCCTTTTCATAAGCAAAAATGTTCATAAATGACACTGCACATTGTTTTACAATACAGTTCATTAAAATCTATAGATTTTACACTGCTTCTTTGATAATATGCTTCTATTATTCTATCATTTTTAAACTCTGTTTTTAAGACATGATTCTGAACAGTATCCCATATTTCGACTGAAAGCTGGAAGAATTATGTGCTATTTGCTATTCAAAAATTATGCTTATCGGATGCCCAGATTTTTGACTGAATGTACCAATTTTTCAAGGACTTTTGTTCCTGTTTCAATGTCTTCAGGTTGAAAGGTATGGTTCAAGAGCATTTGTTCTTCAGTCTCCATCAAATTACATTAAGACTATTGCTGGCACCCAGCTATCATTGTTACGTAACTATGGGCCATACTGGTCAGCTGAAGAATGGTAAACAGTGGAAAACAACTATAAAATTGTTTTTCATTTAACGGATTGCAATCTATACATGGAAGAAAATGGCAATTGTTCTTATTCTCTCAAAGAAGTTATAAATCCAGTCTGTTCATGTTTCAGAATTTAATAATGCTGAGCCACCTTTCCGTACAAGCTGTAATAAATGCTATGTAAAAGCTCTTTTTGAAAAAAAAAAAAAACATGCTACAACTGATGTGCAAGCAACAGTTTCTCAGAAACAGGTTTTATGAGTGTTGTGTCTGTACTTGTTGAATTCTTTATATGCCCGTTCTTTTCAGTTGCACCAGTAACAGTGATCTTCTGGATAGCAGCAGACCTCAGCTGAAGCAGTATAACTTAATACACTTTAGGAAATATTAGTATGGGTAATTCGAAGGGGTTGACCAAATTGAAAATGTGAGAATAAAAAAAAAAAAAAAGTAATTTGAACATGAAGATAATTATGACCTGCATTTAGGAATTATTCAGTAAGTCAACCATTCACTTTTCCCCATAGATAAGCAAATCCCGCAGGGTTAGTCAGGTTACCATATTCAACAAATTCTCCCCTTTCTCCTTTACAAACCAGCAGTTTGCTGCCATTCTGTTTGTACTGCAATTAAGTTGCAACCATTTACAAGCAAAAGCTTTTGAACCATTCAGACTTCACAGATTCATAGGCACAATTACCTTCAATAACAGGTTAACTCTGTGCATCTCATGCATTGCGACAGTCTTCAAGGTTTAACACAGATTCATCTTTTACTCCAGTCAAAATACATATGTTCAAAGGTTCATAGGACGATACTAGGCTATTGGCCTGGAGGCCCTTATAAGCCTAGCCAAGAATTTCACCCATGTTCCCACAAAATCAGCACCTGTTTTCCCTATCCAGCAGGGACACAGGTGGGGTCCCAGGGGTATATTTCCTGTTTCCCATCCAGTTGTCCAGGTTCCTCTTAAAGAGGGCTAGTGAGGTATTCTGCCTGACACAGCAAGGGAGTCTATTCCACAGATAGAGAGGTCAATGGGACACAAATCTATTCCGCCAATAAGTTCTATTAATATCACAGACCAGGTTGAGGCCTTGTGTGCAGGTTGCCAGAGTGGAGTTTGACTTACAGATATGCAGCAACTCCATCAAGGCTGAGTCTGAGACAGCCTTGTATGCCAGACACAGGTCACCTCTGAACCGTCTGTATGCAACTGAGTAGAGGAACAGGGCTTTTAGTCTATCGGTATAGGATAGATGCTTGAGACCCTGGATTTTCCTGGTCAGGAACCTCTGTGGTCTCTCCAACTGCTGTATGTGCTTGGCAAGATACATGCTGAAGGGGTACTGTACTTGATAATGGGTTTGATAAGGGAGTACAGGGATATTATGACCTCCTTATTCCTGGATGAAATACCCTTACTTATGAGGTGGACCATGTAGAAAGCCTTCTGTACAATGGAAGCAACATGCTGGTCAAAAGTCAAGTTGCTATCAACCCAGGTGCCCAAGTCCCTCACAACTGACTGCATGCTTAATACATTGTTTTTAATGTGATAGCAAATGAGAACTCCATTTTCCCCAAAGTGGATAATGATGCATTTCTTGGCATTCAGTTTGAGGCCATGCTTCAGGCACCAATCAGTTTGGGTAAGGCCCTCTTGGAGGATGTTCACATCACTTGGGGAATTTACGACAGTACCTGTCTTGCAGTCATCTGCAAACTTGGTCAGCCACAGACCACTAGTTTTGGCTTACACCTCAGAAAAGTATATCCAAAACAGTAGAGGCCCCAAGATGGATCCTTGGGGTATGCTGCTTGTTACGGGTCTACTACTAGAGGTGGCTTCCCCTATTTTGACTGAGTGGGTTCTATCAGTGAGCCAGTTAGCTACCCATCTGGTAACATATGGGTTGATGCCTAGCTGGGAGAGTTTATATATTATGCCCGAGTGGGGAATAGTATCAAAGTCATTGGCTAGGTCCAGGTAGGTGGTGTGCACAGTCTTCCCCTCATCCCTGAATTTGGTGACCAAGTTTTGAAGAAGGTGACCAAGTTTAACAGAGTTCCTTCTCTTTCAACTCTATTTTTAATGTTGCCCCCTCTCAAATCATCAATAATATGTTCCAAGATGGAAAATGAAAACTTTTTATAAGTAGTACAAGTAGAAACATGTCTATATAAAGCATTGTTGACATCTCTAATTTTGATGGCATAATAGTTTTCTTTTATATGCTTGCTTAACTGCCTAGTAGTCATACCAATATAAAAAGCCATGCATCCTGAGCACATAGCAATACAGACTACATTTGAAGTATTACATGAAAATCTCCCTGATATTGAAATAGTTTGATCTAAATGAGACAAACAAACATGGACCTTCATGAATATATCTGCAGGCAGTACAACTAAAACATTTATATGTACCTTTAGGTTTATCTGAGAAAGGAATGTGTACTTTTGTATCAGAATAGTTTAATAAATTCTTGATACTTCCAGATTTTTTATAAACAAAGTTAGGACCATTGCCTAAAACCACCGACAAATCACTATTTCCACTAATAATTTTCCAATTATTTGTGATACTATTTTTAATCATCTCACTATCTACTGATATGTCAACAACACACCTAGGGGGGCTTTTAATATTGTCAGAGTTTGAAACATTATCTTTTACAAGTAAACCGTGAGTGAGAATAGGTGGAAAGTCCGTAGACCTTCTGCTTAAAACTTCCATAGCTAACCCTTTTAATAAAATTTTATATAAAAAAATAAATAAAACATAAAGAAATGCAATAAACAAGTGCATCAGGTCTCAATCTTCAGTTGTTTTAGCACTAATCCTGCTCCTTCTTTAAAGCTGCAGCACAAAAAAAGAAAAAAAAAAGAGAAGGCATTCCGTAGTAATACCATACAACACTTATCATTGCAACTGGTTTAGTCACCTCTTAAGCTAGTAACAATCCTTTGTTCCCTCCACCAACTAAGCACAGCAGACTAAATCAATGATTACAGTATTCGGCACTTATCATTGCTATTTCAATCAATTAGTCTGTCACTAGATGGCCAATTCACAGGTTCATGCCAGTTTATTTAATAGTAGCAGGATGACATTTGAAGTCAGTGCATAACTTTTTCTTTGTTAGAATACCAATTATATATTTAAAACAACACTAAATAATTATCTGTTTAAATATAATTAGGGCAGAAGTTTCCTTTAATTATACTGGCTTGAATATACAAAAACATAAAACTAGAATTAGTGACAGTTATTAATTGTATTTTATTTTACGGTGAATTAGTCCTGGCTCTGATATTGGACCTCAAGCAAAAGTGGATTCATACTGCATAAGAAGCAAGACATTTTTTCTGGAGAAATTTCAACAGAAAGGAATGAGCAAATAGTAGAATCACTGCAGCTGATTGGTCAGCCACAGACCACTAGTTTTGGCTTACACTGGGAAGAAGCAATTAGTTCAAGTACCCGAGTCAGATAATGTGAAAGAAGGTCCAAAAAGTCCAAGAAGGAAGCTAAGGAAGGAAGTAACTCTCAACATATTTCTACAGGTGTGTGTACTTCAGAACCTTCTGTTAATCAATGAGAGATTCAAACAGGGCAAAGAGATGAATAGGTGCTGTTATTGAGGTGCATAATGGAGAAAGTAGAGTCAGATGAGCTCAATTAGCAACACAATATTATTCCTTCAATTCAAAGCCTCTCTAATAAAGGGGAGAGATTCGGTACCCAGCATAGTAACTATAAATGCCTCAAATACCTCTTCGTTTCCCCTACTGTTCTCAGTAATCTCAGATAAAGCTACAATCCCCTCATCATCAGGCCAAATTAACAGTAATGCAAACAGCCAGGTAATAATTAAAATGGTTCTGGTATCACTGCTCAGATATCTCAAGCAGGCAAGGAAAAGATTTGGGAAGGAGAATTCATAGATATTTTTGATCTTATAGGTGCTAAACATATTCAGAAACTTAATGACACTGATTTTAACAGAGCAAAAGTTTTAATAGAAGCCAATGCAGTGCTGGGCAGAAGTCAACCCCAAAATCTAAAAATTAAGTCTTGGGATAACTGGGTAGTTCATTTCAAACATTTTATGGTATTAATGGTAAAAAAAAATCCCCTGATGGCTACCCCTCTCCAAGACTATTTCCTCACTGTAAGAGAGATGTTTGTTTTAAAAAGGGGAGAATGGTTTGGTACCAGTATGAACAAAGATTCAGGAAACTAAAAGCAAAAGGCAGTCAGCTAAAATGGGAAACCACACATGCCAACACTTGGCTCAGTGTTATGATGAACAATCATAAAAATGATCTTTATTAACAAGATAATCAAAGACATATTAAAGTCAGATCTTGTTAGACCTTTAATTACTGTAACTGTAGCTGGCTTTTGTGCAGATTCCCTTATATTTGCAGTGTTGTGGTGGTAGGCATTCTACTATAAAATGTTGGTACAGAAATTTCAAAGGCCTTTTTTAATTCATATCATTTTCAAAACAGGATGCAAATCAATTCAGGACCAACATCAGATCAGAGCTAAAATATTTTTTGTGACTCCAACACAGCCCATTACTTTCACAGAAACAAATAAACAATTCAACCATTAAAACAGAAGTTCTCAAAGAACTTCTAGAAGGATATTCTATATATTAAAAACAGCATTTCAAAACCATCAGGCAATAGTTAAAAACGTATACTATATGTATCACTAGAATATAAAATGTATATTTATCGTATATTAACCAACCGAGACCCTATAGTTAAATACATAAGTAATAGTGCCCCATGAATTAATTCAAACAGGCAAAAAGGACAGTAAAATTCCTACCATTCCATTCAAATGTAAAAACAAATAATAATAAAAAACAAAATTTATTATCCCTCCTGTGCCCTTAGTTTCAAAAAACATGCTAATGAAAACATGTCATTTAGCCTAGACCATTGCATTGCATTCAACCTAAGTTGCCATAATGCTTCCAGTTTTTCAAGTTGTAGGGCCCCCCTGATGGTTTTGAAATGCTGTTTTTAATATACATATTCTATATATGCTTCATGCATTTTTTGGCTAATTAAATTACCATTTGATTGAAGTTGGTTAAACTGGTTAATTAGATAATCGTGGTGGGTTATGTATATATTGTGTACTTCCTGTGTTATTGTCATCCTGATAAAGTCTCTGAATGGTCAGAGATGAAAGCGCTTGAGGTGATTTTGTAAATAAATTTTTATTATCTTTTACAAGTGGTATACCCTGTCTTTGATTTATAACTTCTACTGCAACTTGGAGACTACTTGGGGTCAGAGCTATTCTTGTGGACCTAGTTTGTGTTTTGTTTTCAGTGACTTTTATTAAACTACTTTATGGCCAGACCATAAAAATATGTCATCTTTCAGTTTCAGTGCAGCAACAGACACAATGCCTGTACTAGGGAGCTTTCAGTATTGTCTTGGAAGTGTTTTCTTGTTTTATGACTGCTACCATTTTCCAAAGATCTGAGGAAAAGCCCTTGTCTATATATTTTTACAGGTAGATGCTAAATGCGACCAGCTGCCATTAATGGTTGTTTTGGGGCCTGGGACCTAAGAGTCAGATGACAAGAAATTATGTCATTCTGCAAGCTAGTCCAGCATCAATATTTGAGATATTAATTGAGAACTGTCTTTGTGACAGACAGCATTCTGTATTCTGTCTTGGACCTAACAAGATCCATTCACCACACCTCTGCCTTGCTCTCAGTAAGTAAGTCTAGGGAACAGTATAATTCTCTTGCATATAGTCAGGAATATAGCAACACTTAGTTTAGATTTTTTTTATTTATTTGAGACTGTCCTCCAATAGTATTTTAAATATTTCCTGTGATTTTGAACTCTGATGTCACTGTAAATATATACTGAGTATTTTCTTGTTCTTTTATTATTTATTATTAAATATATTTAAACATTTTGTTGTGGCTGATCTTTGTAGAGCTATGTAAGTTCTGAGAGTACTTGCATATTTATTTGATGACACTGTGGACCACTCCTAATCACCTTGTTCTTGGTCCAACTACCATTTGTGTTGATAGTAACATTACACAGTAAGATTGGGCACCCTTTTGTTAAAGGGATTAAAGTAGCTGATAAGGGGTTCTGGTGGCAGTGATAACTAAAGTATAGTCTGGGCAGAAGGGGGCATACCTAGTAAACCTGTGCCAGCCTTTACCAGTGTGTGTGTGTGTGTGTGTGTGTGTGTGTGTGTGTGTGTGTGTGTGTGTGTGTATGTCTGTGTGTGTGTGTGTGTGTGTGTAAAACAAATCTCCAAAAGTGTGTGTGTGCCAGCTACTTGCACAGGGACACAAAGCACAATTTGGACAGAGAGAGTGTTGGAGGACTTGGCTTGGAACCAACTATATAGCTGTGCCAGTTGGGAGTCTTACTGGGGATCTGGAGAAAGAGGGAGAAATCAGCCCCTGACTGACTGTGGTCTCTGTGTGCTCTTAAGGGAAATTGCACTCGATGCAGAGAGCTGCATCTGGAAATACTGTGTGTATGTGTGTGTGTGTGTGTGTGTGTGTGTGTGTGTGTGTGTGTGTGTGTGTGTGTGTGTGTGTGTGTGTGTGTGTGTACTTGTCATCCCCCATTTTTTTAATTTCTCCAAGTCTTTTGGGTTTCTAATACCATGATGAGGAATGGACCCCATTCCTAAGTCAAAGTACGATTAAAGTTCACAAAATTAGTATTGTTTCAATCTTTAATGTCAGCCAGTAGTGCTCTTTGCAGCTCCCGCAATGTGCCCAGTAATGACTTCTTCTGCAATTCATATGGGGTTACGTGGATTGGTAACATATCTAAATATGATTGTAGATTTTTTTTAAAAAGCCCATTGCTCCTACTACGATTGGAAATGTCTGGGTATCTTTCTTCCGCATTGCTCACGTTTCTGCCTGCAGATCCTGGTATTTTATGACTTTGTGTCTCTCTGTATGCAAGACACTGTAGTCACTGCGTATGACTATTTCAATGATTAATGCTACTTTTGTCTTCTTTTCATGGACCACTATATCCGGTTTTCTAGCATCAATCTTTTGAACTGTTGGTAATGGGTGATCCCATGTGATATAAACTTCATCATTTTCTATGATGCATTGTGGCTTTGTGTATGCCCTTCATTTGTACCAAAGGTGAGGTTTGAGGCTCCTTGATTACTGGTCCAGTTGTGGGGCATTAGACATGCACATACTATGCAAAAATGTATCATCTTTATAAAGGGCAAAGAAGCTACAGCTCAGCCCCTCATTTACAAGGAACTTCAACAAGGCCAGATTAAGGGTCCATTTCTGGCTGCCCCTTTTGAATCATGCATTATTTCTTCATTAGTTCTGGTTACTAAGAAAAACCTAGGGGGATCAAATAATTCAGATACGTACAAAACAACACTTCAGTGTCTTGTTTCATTTTTTCATTTTATATTGATAGATTCAAAACAGTTCAAATTGTTTAACCTTTTCTTAAAAATTTGTGGTAACAAAAACAGCTTTTTATTAAATTGTGTGATACACCTTTTTTTAACTGTTGTAAAGAACTCTCCTATCTTCAAGCTACAGTTGTTTATAGCACATATATACCCTTACTGTCCACCATTAAATGATTTCCAAGCAGCCACTGCTTTAGCCCAACATTGCTTTGGCTCTGCTATAAGGAGTAAAGGACATAAACCACAAAACTTGTCTGACCTCTTCTTATGTCCCTTTTTTGTCCTCTTTAATATATGTTTTAATACTATAGGGCTTACCCAGTATTTTCTCTGTAGATAGCACATTTCAGCAATATGTGCATTGGTTTACATTCACATATGACTCCTTCACAGCAATTATTGCTATATGTGCATGATTCTTGCCCCACTCCCTGTTACTTGTACTGGTATTTGCTCTAGATAGTTTCAGTTCCTTGGCCTTGCTGTTCTCTGTTCATTTAGTTCATGTTTGGTTATATTTTCTTAGCTGTGAAACTCTACCTACTTACTACTTCCTAAATGATGTCTGAGTGAATAATGCATCCAACTCCATGGGTACAACGGTTGCACTACAAAGCAGCATGTATCTGTAAATGCTGCCTTCTGCCTTTTTGCTTTGCCTTTGCACTCAGACATAAAACAGACATAGTCGTGTATTTTATTAATTGATTTATTTATTTTCATTAGTTAATTAGGATACAATGCAATTCACCTGGACCATTTTCAGGTTTGGCCAAGAGAGAAAAAAAAAATCAAATCACAATAACAGTTTTTATACAATAATTGCTAAGAGCGGCCATGGTGGTGCAGCAGTTAGCATTGTTGCCTCACAGCAAGAGGTTCTCCGGTTTGATTCTCGGCCGGGGTGCCTTCTGTGCTGAGTCTGCATGTCCTCCCTGTGGTCACGTGGGTTTCCTCTGGGTGCTCTGGTTTCCTCCCACATCCCAAAGACATGGATCGGACACTCTAAATTGGCCCTAGGTGTAAGTGTGTGCATGTGTGTGCCTTCTTTGGAAGGTTGGGCTCCAGGCTGGCAACTCGACGCTGTAAAACTCCACTGCCAATCATGATCATCAGACAGATGATCTGCTGTGGTGACCCCTAACTGGGAAAAAGCCAGAAGAAGAAGATACAATAATTACTAAGGACAGTAAAGACAAAAAAAATAGCACACAGCAATGTTGGAATAAGGATTAAGAGAATAAGTAAATACACGTGCGTTTATGCTGAGAGCATTGCAGTATTTTGGGGAATAACAACTTACTTGCAATATATGCAAGTATAGGCAGTAGGTAAAGTGTGGGAGAGAGGAGATATAAGCAATAAATATGTCAGACATATGTGTCCTGCCATTTGTATGAGTAAAATTGCATTACGGGCTAAAAAAGTATTTGCATTCTAGAAAAAAAATTATATTACAGCTGCACGTGTAAACAGATACAGAATTTGAACTCTTTTTAAAACATATCAAGAGTGGTTTAACTTGACCTCTTTGTTCAAGAGCTCAAACTGTCAGTAAATATCACATGCATATGGTTTGTACAACGGAACATGTAGAATAGCAAAGAAGTAGTTTCTAATGAAATCTGTGCTTATCAATTTGGATAAAAGCACGTAACATTTTTTTTTTTTCTACTGTCTGGGGACTGGCCTACTTCTTCATTCTACTTTTAGAATTACTGTCTTTAAACTCATTGGCAAAATGATAATACTCTTTTGTTGAATTAAAGTAAATAAAAAAGCATGCATGCATGCATGTGCATGTTCAAGTATTACTCCTCAATTAGGTAGAGATATTTAGCAAATTTATGTAAAAGTTTGCTTTCTCTTCCTTTGTTTCAGGCACAAAGGATTTTCTCTGCTTTACTATCATCACTGAGATTGAAGAAATGAACTGTACATCTTGATCATGTTTGTAAAACTTAGATGGAATTTGAAACTTTGCCAAAATCCAACTATTTATCTGATTTCTCAGGAAGAAAGTTCACAGCTGTGTTAAATTTCAACATTTTCCTTATATTTTAAATTCTTGGTAATTGTACAACTTGGTTACTATTAACAGGGCTTCTTCTTGTCTCATTTCTGACAGATCATCAAAATAAACAACACTCTGACATGGAAGTCAATCTTTATACTTACTATGTTTTATAGCTGCAAGCTGCATTCACTTCATGCTGGGCACCGACTTCTGCTTGTAAAATAAATGGCCTGCACCACTCCCAGTTACTATTGTTAACAATGGACAGATGATAAAATCAGCAAGCAATGGAGAGTAGTATTGCTGGAATTGAATTAATCCTCAAGTTTTGGTGAGTGCCTTCATAAGGTGGACCCTGTTTTAGCAAAATTTCACCAAGATAACACTGATATGTAAACTGCATTTTATATAGCATATGTCCTGGACAGAAAAAGACAGCTGGAGCACAAGTCCCAGGATAAAAAGTGCCCAATGTTAGTAGGTGCACCAATGCCAGGACTGAACAGTGCAGAATCCTCAAGATACAACAACATTCCTAAGATGGGGTAGGCCATGATCAGGGGGAGGACCCCCCCCCCCACATTGTAAAGGAACCAGTAGTCAAAAAAAAAAAAAACACAAAAACTGACAGATCAAAAAAGAGCCATAACTACTGAGGATAAGAAAGAAGTTATGTAGTTCTACTATTATGCAAGAAAGGCAGTATTCCTGGCCAGAAGATATACAACAAGATCAAGCAACAAATTAGAGGAAAGAAAAGTACTTGCACAAGAAACAACTTTCAAAAGCTTCAAATGCTTCAGAAACAGATTCATGAAAAAAACATTATATAGACCAAGAAACCTTGGGCTGTTTGGAAAAAGAAGTGACTGACGAAGTGCAAAAATATAACGAACAAAATATAGAGAATTTTGAAAGGTATAAAAAAGAAGTATGGACATGGAAAAGAAAGAGAGATCAGATATGGTGCAATATTTATGCAATGGAGAAAGCCAAATTAATAGAAAGAAAAAGAAGCAGCTCCAAAGATATTCAAAAAGAAATATAGGAAAAGATACCCAGATATGGAAAATTTCACAATACAAAAAATACGATCACAAAGGGGGAACGTAGAACAGGAAATTAGTAAAGTAAAAGTTAAAAAACAGAATCTGAAGCTATGGAATACCTGCTAAGTGCAGGCTTTAGTGTAGAAAGTCTAACACAGGTTATGTCACAGCATGATGGAACAATGAGCCCCCCAAGTAAGGAGAAGCAGGAAGAGTGGGAGACATTTGAAGAAGAAATTTGGACAAAAGAAAGAAAATATACATTTTAATATGGTGCAATATTTATGCAGATGAGAAAGCAAAACTAATAAATACAAAGAAGCAGCACCAAAGATATTTGAAGAGAAATGCAGACAAAGGCATCCAGATATAGAACATTGTACAATACAATATAACAAAACAAAGCGAGAAAATAAAAAGAGGATTAGTAACGGAGAGGTTAAAAAATAGAAACTAAAGTTATGGATTACCTGCAAAGTGAAGGATTTAGTGTAGAAAATCTAACTCTGATAATATCACAGCAGGATTGAATGAGTCCTCAAAGTGAGAACCCACTGGAGTAGGAAGTATCTGATCCATTACCATACGAAGATACTTTGTAGCCTTCAGTAGGAAACCTGTACAAAATTTCAGTTGGAGTCGCACATCAAGGTAAGGAACAGGAAACTGTGGCAACTCTGACGCAGTCAATGTTGTGGAGTGATAGGCCAGTGAGTGCCCATATGAAAGAGCAATGGATGAAACAGGATGAAGCTGAAGAGAATATGGCAGAAGAAGATTTTCTGGAACTTAATGTAGAATGCTTGCAGGAAACAGAGAACAAAGGATGTGCCCTTAGTTTAGAAGAAATTGATCTAAGGGAAGAGTTGATTTAATAGAGACGGATAGACATAGTAAGATCAATGAAAGAAATAGACTATACAGAAAGTCAGTAAGATCCAAAGTGTTAGATGTTTGCTAAAACAAATGAACACAGTAATCAAGACTGTTAATAGAAATTCATGCAATATAACAGAAGTAAATAGGCTATGTTACTATGCAGCTAAATTAATAGCTGATAAAGTCTTACCACACAAACACAGTAGAGTAAGGGAAAGGAAGTGGAGAAATCAAATGCCGTCATGGAAGTATCGAATAGAGAAAATTATAAAGCAATTAAGACAAGAAGAGTCAGTGTTAGAAGAATACAGAAGAGGTAACAGATCAATAAAAATACTCAGAAAGATGGATGTGATAAAAGCAATGTGCAGTATCAGAACAGACCAGGATCCACCATAGGTGCATAGGTTAGTACTAAGCTAACTGCTCTTGTGGGCCATTTTAATCCTAGCCAGTTATCCCATGTAAGAATCAAACCCACCCTGCACTTTGTGCCTGCAAGATAAACAACTTAACCATTATGCCAACTTCCCACCCCATACACTATTGCAAATTATAAAGTAAAAATATCAGATAGGCAGAAAAACTTAGAGGACATCCAGATAAATGTAAAGGAAATGTACAAAATAAACAACTTATTAATAACCCAAAAAAATGTTATAGAGAATTGGGAAACAAGACAAAAGGAATAGAAACACCACCAAAAAAGAAGAAATAGACACATTTTGGAGATATATCTATGAACATTCTGAGGACCATAACAAAGATGCTGAATGGATAGAAGTAAAAAAAGAATAAGAACTTCAAATGTACATGATACAAAATGGGATGAAGTAATAACCAGAGAAATTGAAACAAAATAAAGAAAAACTCTTACTTGGAACACCCCAGGCCCAGATGCGGTACATAATTTCTGGTTAAAAGCATTAACATCTTTACATGAAGATTTAGTCATGAGTCAGAAATATCTGTGTACACACCCTGAACAAAATGAATAACAGATGAAGGTGGGGAATTTAATAAAAACTGTGTAGAAATAGGGGAAGCCCTACATGGAAGATGCCATGGCAGTGTATGCAGAACCCTCTCGGCAGCACATCTTGTATACTAATGAAGGCACGCTACTAAGGGACAGTCTTATCTCAGTTTTATTGAATCAGTGTAGGGAGTGTGTTACTGTGTCTGGAGATGAGCAACACACCCACCCCCCTGTACTGTTAACATGCATGTATATTGTATTTAAAACATTTTTTTTTTGTGTGTGTGTTTGCACGGTGCAGCACTTAGCAATGGACACATGCCAGACATCTAAAAATAGAAACCAGATACATTTAATTATTTAAGAAAGGTCAAGTTTAAGCATAGCTGAGCGGGTTTGCGTGGCATACCACAGTGCTTAGTGGTGCTTAAACAAAGTGGAGATATGTACGTAGAAGTATAACTGGATTTCCCATAGCCAAGTAGCCAAATGGCTAAAGCGGCAGCCTTATCGGCAGTAGGTGCAGGGTTTAAATACACACACAAGTTATTTTGTAAATACACAATATGAGACATCTTTTAAATCTGGATTAAAGATTGTTGATTAGACAGACAGGTTATTAAATTTAAGTTTGTAAATGTACATTTATGGCAAGTACTGTTAAGCTTTGATTGCATTTTGTATGAATACAC
This sequence comes from Protopterus annectens, assembly GCF_019279795.1. NCBI lineage: Eukaryota > Metazoa > Chordata > Ceratodontiformes > Protopteridae > Protopterus > Protopterus annectens. The sequence continues at coordinate 1,520,571,536 of NC_056733.1, forward strand.
AGATAGGGTATGAAACATGTATGTTGCAATACACAGTTATGAGAAGTATGTGTAAACCCTTGATGGAATAAACCATGTATGCACAGACATGTTATTAAACATTTTATTATGTAATTACACAATTATAAAATTTATTATTAAATCCTGCTTTGCTGTGCCCAGCTAAGCTCCGCTAAGCACAGCTAAGGCTTGCCAAGCCCTTCTTAATCAAGGAATGTTTTAGCAGTGCTTAGCTGGTTTGTGCATTGCTAAGCAAAGTGTCACATTTCTAAAAATGGCTCAAATGTGGTAAAGAGTGGGAAAACAGACTTATTTAAGTGCAACAGGTGGGAATACAGCCAGAATCTGTTGGAGTTTGATCTTGGCAGAGACTATGGCAGGTGCTGGAGAGGGTGCACACTTCTGGGCACAGCGGTGGGGCATTCTGGAGTCCAGGGACATTGTTGGACTCCTTGTAAAATACCATGATGCCCGGCTGCTGCAGGGCCCATAGCATGGGTCAGAGTACAAATCAGATGCCTGGAACCAGCTGGCATGTGATCTCACCAGTGCAACTGGTATCCCCCACACAGGTGTGCAGGTGCATCAGCATTATGATGACCTGAAGGGTTGTAAGGGATATCTCTTGGCCACCTGAGTACAAGACGCTAGAGATGAGAATGTCCCACCAGTTTGTAAGTATTGTTAGCATTATTTTACCAAATTGTACTCTGAATGCATGATAGGCAGGCATAATGGTGTGTTTCTCTCCCCACAGCTGCAGAGGAGAGACTTCGCAACCTGGAGGCCCATGCAGGACACCTGTCCAGGTTGCGCCATGAATGTGGTGAGTACATATGTATGTTGCAATCTATAGTCATATAAATAAGAAAGAGTAAATTAGTAACTGCCAGTAGGTATATTCAGTTTTGATTGTATTGCAATGAATGTGGTCACAGACCTGGACTGATATAAGTGAGTAATGTCATGTACAGTTCAATAAAGATTAAAGCATGAAACATGATAATGTTAAGGAAATAAAGTTTGTATTGCAATAATAATGTTAAGAAAATAAAGTGTCTACTGCATTACTTCTGGAATTACAGCTGTATTGCAACACCTACATTATATGAACTGTTTATCAATAACTGTTGATATATACCAATCACTGCATGAAGTCACCCCTAATAAAGGTGTGCTGTGCAATATGTGTGCATTTTGGGCATAAAATCGAGTATTACATCTGCTGTGACGTATAAACAGGAATAATACCACTAAGTGACTGAAGGTTAACTAATAAAGAGTGTTCTGCTAAAGTGTAGATGTGGAGCTGTACTACAACATATAAATGCATTCTGATATTTGTTCTGCACTTAGATCTGAAGCAATAATATGAATGCCTAGGGTATTTTGTGTATGCCAGGAGTGTCTTGGGTTAACCATTGCATTTCAGTTATATGCAGTTCTGCTCTTATGTATGCTGCTGCAGGCAAGTATGAATCTGTAATAGCTGTAGACTGCAAATATACCATCTGCAACTGTATATGGATCAGGTAGCCAACCCAGCACTCTGATATGGTTTGTACACATCACAGATATTTCCACCCACTAACAGTGTATTGTGTACACCTACATTCTATATATTAATGTACAGTTTACCTAGGATCTCTGTTATGCATGAACCTCATGCATGTGTGTTCAATTGTCACTGCAGTCTTATATAAAACTGTACTGCTATTACCAGGTCATATTTTTTTCAGGTGATCTCAAGGCAAATATCAGTCCATCAGTAGTCAGCAGTGGCTCAATAGCTCAGTTTGTTAAATTATGTGTCTGATGTACATTTTGTCACACACAGACCAGGGTTCAAATCCAGTGACAAGTACTAATAAATATTACTGAATCCATTATGTATTGTTAACAGATGCTTTCTCCACAGGAATTACAGGTAAATGGGTGCAGTAGCCCTTATTATGGGTTAATATTTGTGTATTCAGATATTTGTCCTGTTCACATTATCTAACGTAATCCTGCCTTCCTGTAAAATGGCATGACATTGCTTACAACTTCCGCATGTTTTGGTAAACATGTTGTTAGGAACGTTGAGCAAATATCCTCTCTCGAGGATTATCATTAGATAATGTGAACAGGACAAATATTAGATTTCAACAAGGTAACTATAATACTAAAATGGTTATATATTTAGCCAAATGTATGGTCTGTCCAGGATTTTATATTGGAAAGACAGAAAGAAAATTTAATAAGCGTATTTATTCACATTTGTACAGTATTAGAACTAAGGATGACAAAAATGCTTTATACAGGCATGTTAACAAGTGTGGGGATAGACATAATTTCAAATTTGCCATTTTGGAAAGTGTACAAATGGACCCCAGGGGGGTGACTTTAAAGGAATGCTATCATATAAAGAAATTTGGTGGCAACTCTACACTGATGCCTCCACAACACCAGGCTTAAATGATGTTATAACTATCAAGCCTCTTCTGAACATGGCTTGACTTTTTTAACTAGTTTGACTAGCATTTAGTTGATGTGCTTCATTTTATGTTACAATTCAGTTACTTTATTGAGCATTTTGCACAGCAAAGCACTTAGATATTTTATTAAGTAATTTTATACAGTTATTTTATACACTGAATTAGTATGTCACATATATAGTGTTTATATGTATTCAATATACTATGATTATTAGAGTTATTATGTATGCTATTTGGTTTATAAGGGTATTTTTAGCAAGGTTTTTTTAGTAGGGTTAAGTGTATGTTCTTTTAAATGTAGCACTTTTGGCACCAATAAGGTTATTTAAACGCCAACAGTTCTCTGCATTTTGTTCTGATGAAGCTTGCTTTGATGCGAGTGAAAGCGCTTAACCAGTTAGATTTTTTGTTACAATAAATTAGTGAATTTTACAAACATTTGAGGAGATTTCATTCATCTTTGCTGTGGCTCACTTTCTGGAGTTTGGCATCTCATGACACTGAGGACCAAAGCGTTCTGATTTTGTTGTTTTTTCACTAACCTATACTTTGAAAAACCTCAACACCATAACTCAACTGAGTAGGCTGGTCCCTGTCGATCCACCTATCCTACCTCAGTCAGCCATGGCAGTGGGTCCCAGCATGTCTGGGACCCAACCTGAAGCTGCCTCCTATGCTGCTCCTGCACAACCTATGGGTGGAACCACCTCAGGGGACGAGGCCAATCTTCCCTGAGAGCTGACGTGGAGAAGGAGTTGTCACCCAGTGACAGCTACCAGGGATGGTGCACAGGATCATGCACTGTAGCCATGAAGATTGCCTGAACCAGATTGAGGGCAGACTGGGCAACCTGGAGGGGGAAAGGTGGCTCCGGCACCCAGCCCCCAGCACAGCCACCTTTGGGACAGTGAAAGAGCAGTGTTGACTGCCCTTGGGTGGGGACCTCAGTCTCACTACTGCTGTCTGGTGGCATATGGCTCTCCTATTCCACAACATCCTCCCTGCCCAAGGTGTTTACCTCCCTTATGTGTTATACACTCCCCCTGTATACTGCCTTGTCTGTTTGCAAATGCAACCTCTCCTTCCCAACTAACCTCCCCACATATACCTATATTCCTTCCCCTTCATCCTACTCTCTCCTAAAAAAAAAGTGCATCTGTCCCACAAAAAAAATCACCCCATACATAGCTCTCCACTTCACACCTGCATCCACAGTACACACTTTAATTATTACCTGAATCAATCAACACATTTATGTTGCCCTCAGAGGCTCCAAAGTGTCTACAACCTGCACTGCTGTTGCTGTACAAGAAAAGGAGAGCTATGGTCCTTCTCTACACCCATACTGCAAATCCCTACCTGCCTTTCACAGTGCTTTTACCCCTGCTTGCTCCCATTTCACCACTTTCCTATCACCCCTTTTTTCTTTCCTGTTTTGTAATTAATGCAGGTTTAAGCAGGGCTAAGTGGCACGGCGCAGCTCGCAAACCCACTTAAAACTGCCTTAATCTCCTTCTGTGTTTCTGACACGGTTATTCAGATCTGCAATATAATCACCCCTGCTAAGTCTCAAACCCAGGATCCTGTCAACTACAGCATAGTGCATTAGCCTGCTAGGCCACTCAGCTCTGAAACCAAACAGGTGTTTCCATAAACATATCCTGATTTCCAATGACAAATTGCTAGTACATATAATGGGAAAATTGACAGTGTACTTCGGACTGCGATGTAGACACCACACCAGTACACAACCAAATAAATAATGATAGATGTACGTGAAGCCTAGGATATAAGGTATAGCTGACAACTGCACAGACTGTTGCAGAATGTCCATAATTGTGCCACCTATTGTTGGCACTGTCACAAAACCTATTCTGTGTGTTGATGTACTGACAAGTCTGTACAGATTGAGGTTACAAACTCATGACAGACAGTTCAGTGTTACACGTCATACCCATCCAAACACACATGCTAATGCCACTTCTGTGTAACAGACTGTATGCATGCAAATATATCTTGCAAATACAGGTGCAATAGTATTTACTCAGTAGTTCAATCTGCTACATTCCTAGCATGTTCTACATTTTGCCACCCACAGTCCTGGGTTTGATCCCAGTCTGTTGCACTTCAAGTATATGCTTGTGAATACAACAAATAAATGACTGAGTCTTGCAATTTTAAGAAGAACCAGCTGCTACTACTGCATTCACTGCTACCAATGTTAGCACATCAAAGGCCTGTAGGTTGAGACACACTGCACAGATATGTGTTGGCTTCCTAAATGTTGCCTACCACTCTCTGGATGGCACTACTATGTAACATATGTACCTGAAGCACATGCCTCACCATGACTGTTATGGGTACCCTCACCCTTGCTATGCTGTAACAACAGAGCTGACACTGCTCCCTCATTGATGTATACAGCTTGCTGTCCTCCAGTGTGTCCACACTCCCCAGTATGACTCCTGGGCAAAATGCAGCAGCTGTAGCTGGCAACATATACAGCAGTATGTTCAGCTACCTGCTATAGCTCTACCATACCTCCCAACCACCTAGAAAAAGGGATCCACATAACACCCATACATAAAGGGAGGCATAAAGGTCAAGCAGCAGGGACATGTGTCACAGTCTTCCCCTACAAACATATGCAGCTGATAGACCAGCACCTACTGCAGCAGCATGCATATTCTGATGCGTATTATATATGACAGTCACATCTGTCTTTCTTCTTACTGATGTCAACCCACATTGTTTAACACTAAATTGCCACATAATCAGAAAGTCTTTTCACAATGGTCAAACATAGCATGCAAACCTATGGACATACCACATAAATCTCAAAACTGGACAGTATTTTTACCTACCTTCTGCGATGCTGTAGACTCCACACCCCCATAATGTCCATCTCACAGACTAGGAATGGGGCCAAGGGCTACATGAAGGCCTGATGTATAGCAGTGCTGCGCCATGCCATTGGCTAATGAAAGCACAGCCCAGCTGTTCTGGATGCAATTAGCACATTTGAGTCACTGATTGGTGCACAGGCAATTACCTGTTCATGGCCATTACCTACAAAAGGCAAGCTGCTGCCTATGGTAAACAGGTCTGTGACTTGCTTTACAAAGACAGATTGTGATATCACAATAATTACTTTGGGTTTCTGCACAAAAAGGAATACAGCACTCTACCAGGTATGTAATAGAAGTCCCCATGTAATGGCATGCAGATGGGAGGATGCAGTTTTGGGGAATAAGGATTACAACCGTATGCCTGTAGTACATATCTTGGAATGACATGTTGCTGATAGTCATCTGTCCAGCACCTACAGGCTTCCCTTTTAACTCTGCCTGCTGTGATGTAGATCATAGCTCTGGCCCTCTGAGTCCCTCCTGCAATGGTTGGCTCCTGTACGAATGCTACTGGATTGTGTGTTAGACAATAGTGACAGTACGTAATGGTGGACACAGCTGGATGTACTGTCATTCAGCTCCTCTCAGTCTGTCGATGTCACACAGGAATAATTCAAACATTGTACAGGTGTCCCTGCCTGTCCCTGATGTAATGTGGCTAGGTCACTGTGTACTCAACATCCATATGGTTGAGACCTATGGCTAGCATAGCTGGTGACCCCCTACAGCAGGACTTCAGGTCATAGCTAGTAATAGTGGTGGGCACAGGCCCAACCTCAGCAACAGAGTGTACATATTATGCATGCAAAGTAAGGGAATGAATATAGTACCAAATATTACTTTACCATGACTGTGTTCTGAGGGTTCTAGAGTGTGACAGACAGATTCCCCACAGTCTGAGAACAACCATTGCGTACAGTCCAACCATTTGCTAGACGTCCACATTTTTCTGGCAGAGGAACCACATACATCAGGCACATGCATACATTCTGCAAACATCTGTGTACTGCATACATTGGACACCTACAGGGAAGATTCCCTACAGCATGTTTGCATTGCTGTATGTCATTGCAACACATGAATGTTGCTGGACTGTCCCCATATACTTGCAGTAACACTCACCTATTTGTCAGACTGTGGATACATGACATGGTACTGGGACATCCCCCATAGGGGACAAACCACAGTAGACATAATTGATGGGAGTGGAGACATAACAACACACTCCATCATAGCACACAGGGCCATAACCGGTATTCATCGGATCATAGTAGGTTACTAGGCTATTGGCCCTGAGGCCCTTATAAGTCAACAGTTTAGCCCATGTTTATACAAGTCAGCACCCAATGCCCTAGTCCATCAGAGACATGGGTGGAATCCCAAGGGTGTGTTTTCTGTTTCTCACACAGTTATCCAGGTTTTGCTTAAAAAGGGGTAAAGAGGTACTCTGCTTGATGTGGCGAGGGAATCTATTCCACAGATGCAGGAGTCTCTGGAACACAAATCTGTCCCACCTACAGGTCCTGTTGATGTCACAGACCAGGTTGAGGGCATGCATGTGGGTTACTTGAGTGGAGCTTGACTTGCAGATATGCAGCAGTCCCATCAGGGTGAGGTCCATGATCACCTTGTATGCCAGACAGAGGTCACCTCTGAGGAGCCTGTCTGAAACTGAGTAGAGGGATAGGGCTTTTAGCCTATTTGTATATGGTAGATGCTTGAGGCCCTGGATTCCCCTAGTGAGGAACCTCTGTGGTCTATCCAGCTGCTGCATGTGCTTTGCAAGGTTCATGCCGAAAGGGGCATTGTACTCAATAATGGGCCTTATTAGGGAAGAATACAGAGATGTTATGACCATCTTGTACCTGTCTGAAATACCCTTACTTATGAGGTGGACCATATAGAAGGCTTTCCATACAACGAAAGCAACATAGTGGTCAAAACTCAGGTTATTATCAACCTGTGTGCCCAAATCTCTCATGACTACATCCTTAGGATGTTGTTATTAATGGGATAATTTGTAGGGACATCACTCTCCCCAAAGAGAATGATGCTGCATTTTGTGGTAGTCAGCTTGAGGCCATGGTTCTGGCACCAGTCATTTGTCTGAGTGACACCCTCTTGGAGGATGTCCACTTCACTAGGGGATTTGGTGGCAGCACCCAGCATGCAGTCATCTGCTAACTTGGTCAGCATAGCCCACTGTCTTTGCCCTGCATCTCAAAAAGTATATCCCAAATAACAGAGGCCCCAGGACAGAACCCTGGGGTACTATGCTTGTTATGGGTCTACTGTTTGAGGTGACTTCCCCTATATTGACTCAGTGGGTTCTATCAGTGCGCCAGCTTGCTACCCATCTGGTAACATCAGGATTGATGTTACCTAGTTAAGAAAATGTATCTATTATGGCCGAGTGGGGAATAGTGTTGAAGGCTTTGGCCAGGTCAAGATAGGCAGTGCGCACTGTGTTCCCCTTGTCCATGGCTATGGTGACTGTCTAAGACAAGTTAACCAAATTTAACAGACATGATCTCCCCTTGACAAAGCCAAGCTGTGTGTAACTGAGTGTTTGGAGGTTGCCAATGTCCTTGTTAATGAGACCCATGATAATCTGTCCCATGGCCTTGCAGGTCAGGCTAGTTAGGCTGATGACCCTATGATGTCCTGGATTGATAGACGCTCCACCTTAGTGTAAAGGGATGACAGTGGCTGACTTCCACTCAGCTGGGACATAGCTAGTACTCATGGTTTGGTTGAATAGAGTGTCTAATGGTGCAGTGAGTTCATGCAGGATGCAGCCTGGGATGTTATCGGGTCCCATGGAGGCTGTATTTTTTGCCTTTGCAGACCAGTTCCCTACATATAATGGGAAGGGGGCAGTTACTTGGGATGTCCTGATCTACTGATGGAGAATACAGAGGGGTGAAGTCATCACTGAATCTGTCAGCCAGCAAGTTTGCTATATTTACAGCATTTGTATAATGGTATCCTTGACCACCAGTTCTGAACAGATCTGGGTGCTTCCTTTCAGGTTGTGGACAAATGTGAGAAAAAACGTATGATTGTCTTTAGTGGATGTCACCAATTTGTACTCAAAGTTTGCTTTGGAGGATGTCAGTAGTGCTCTTATTTGCTTGGGCAGGCTAAGGAGACATTGCTTCTAATTGGGAACCTGCTCCTTCTAGGTCATGGACAGCAATTTGCTCCTCTTGTTATGCAGTTTATTTATTACAGCTGCCCACCAGACAGGTTTACTCATCCTTGCAGAAGATGATTTAGTCCTGTTGGGTATTCCTGATACCTTGCATCGATACCAATGCTTGTATAGTGCTTTGGTGTAATTTTGGATTTTAGTGCCAGTTCCTACTGAGGGGGATGAGGCTGTGAAGCTGTGTATACCATACCTCTGGAGGCTGTCATCACCTTTGGAGAAATTTTTATGTCTAACCCTAGCTAGATGGGTATTGTGAGAGATGGTGACTTCCAAAGTGACTACTTTATGGTCAGATATTACCAGGGAGGATGATAGTGTAGTGATGCTGCAGTGGTTACTCATGTTGTTTAATACCATGTCCAAGATATCTTCACCTCTTGTGGGGGTATCAATTAGCTGTTTCACGGTGTTTGCATTGACAAAATCAATGAATCTCTGGCCATTTGTGTTCTAGCATGAGTAGCCCTTTCAATCTATGTTTGGGTAGTGAAAGTCATCCAGTATCAAGGTAAAGGACTGATAGAGTTGAACAGGTCCTTATAGGTGGAATCGGCACCTTGACTCAGATTTGTGGGCTGGTAGCTAGCTATGAGTTGAATAGGGGTCTTGTCAATGGTTAACTGCACCTGGAGTGTCTCCTGTGTGTCATACTGTTTGATCAGCCTGGGGGGTGTGTATGCTTTTGATGTGTATTGAAACTCCTCTCCTTTGACTTTACTGGCCACAGTTTGGGGTCTAAATGTATGATAGGATGGGTAATCAGGTAAAGCTGGGGTGCTCTCCAAAGCTTTGAACCATGTTTCTGTGACTGCACAGATGTCAGCATTTTCCAGGGTTAAGACTGCTTGCAATGAGTGTAGATGCATGTTTACACTCCTAGCATTTAGCAGCATGACCTTTAATTTGTGTTTTGTTGACATTTTTTATGTTGGTAGTCTTAACCTCATCACTTTGCCTAAAAAGACACTATGGGGGAGGCAAGAACCTTTGCCAGAAGCCTGAAACCCAGGTGAGACAGATGCAGGCCATCTCAGGCAAAGCATTATGGTCTGTCAATCATATCCTCCCAGGTTGTCAGGTACTGGATCCCCCTGGAATGGCACCAGAAGCTAAGCCAATTGTTAAAGTCAATTATTTCCTGTATGTAGTCAGGCATCATTCTAGGTGACATTATAATGCTGCTTAAGGCTGCGGACATACTTGCCTAGGACATATAATCAGTGAGCTCAATAATGTCTCCCTTCAAATAGTCCAGGGAGGTACATCTGAAGTCATTCACACCAACATGGACTATGACAGAGTCATAACGGTACCTGTTGTTGAGAGACTTCAATGCATATGTGATATGGCAGATTCTGGCACCTGACAGGCAAGTAACTGTGATTTTCTCCTTATCCAGCCTGGTGAGAGACACATCTGTGTGTCTCACACTGGAGTCTCCTATGACTAATATGTTGAGTTTATGGTGAAGCCTTAGTGACTGTGAGATGCAGGTGTGTGGACTATGCATGGTATGTGATGTGGAGGGCTGTGGAGATTGCGTGTGTTTTTGCCTTGGAGGTCTCCTTTGTTTGGGTATGTTTATGTTGAGGACCTCTGCATATGTGGATGTGTGTTGGGTAGGTATGTGTTTGAGGTGTAGTGATTGTGTTGACAACCTTTTCAGTACCAGATATGCTGGCATGAGAGGGTAATGTAATTGCATCTCTCACAAGTTGTGTTTCTAGGTGGTGGTAGTAGATGATTGTCCGTGTACATGAGGCAGTTGCTACACTGTGTCAAGATGCCCATATCAACCAGACAGGCAGGGGAAACTGTAGGACATTGTCCATCCATATTTGTCAGAATCTGAGGGAGAAAGGCCAGGTAGACCTAATGGGTGGGCCTGAAGCCCAAGTGCATAAAACAAAAGTAAGAGGCTGAGAATAACACATAATTTAGACAGGCTATAAATAGGCAGTAATACATGCAACACAAAAGATACAGTTGAACACTTTAGAGAACAAGCAGCAAGTAGCAGGAAAATGCATGATGAGGAGGAACACACAATATGTATTTCCACTATGTTGCTGATAGCCATATACATACTGTGTTGATAGATCGCAGGGTAAGATGTGGGAGTTAGCAGAGGATAGTGCTGGCCAATTGGATGTGCAGGGTGTGTACTAGTGGAGAGCAAGGTATGTGGCCCTGTGATGTGTTCTACTCTTCTTGTCTTTCAGACACAATGTACAGAAGGAGGCATGTGCCATTTTCTGCTGCCGAAAACAGCATGATCCTGGATGGCCTGAGACTCTATCACAACCTATTGCTGTCCAGGAGTCACCAGAATTGGGAGCAATATGCTGCACTGTGGGCTGACCTTGTCACATCAGTAAACCAAGTAGGGCTACAGGAAAGGAGCTATGAGCAGGTCCACCACCTGGCTACTGATATGATAAATGCTGCATGCCAAAGGGCTGTGACTGTGGTCAGGGACTGTGCTGCCACCAGTGGAGGGCCTGCAGCAGAAGAACTACTCTCAGCCACAGAGGAGTTCCTCACAAACCTGGGATCAACCACCAGGTCCCAATTATCCATCAGCCCATACGTCATGGAAGTGGGTGGCACAGCTTCCACAGCAGAAGAGTATCCATGTAAGCCTCCTATGTTCATCACTGTAATACTGTAGCAGTCATTGTGGCAGTGTCTGCATACCAGTACATGGATGTCAGGTCAATCTGCATGGGGGGGGGGTTCCATTGTAATGCACACTTGTGCACAGATACTCAAAATGTCAGCAATGTGGGCAGTATCACAGTTCCTACTGTACATGTTGATATATGCACATATTATCCTGTAACAAATTTGTGTTTGCTGACAATTCCTCTCCCTTACGTTTCCATAGGTACATCTGGTGTGGCTGTAGTCCAACATTCTGTAGCCAGTGAGTGTGAAACTGTTTTGGTATGGCTCAAATATACCCTAAGAATATTAAGGGCCGCCAGTTTGTCATAAACACAACTGTTATGCATAGCCAGAGTATGATACTTGTATGTCCAGTTTTGGAGGGGTTCACTGCAGTGCACTGAATGGGTAATCATTGTACTGTATTTACAGGAGATGAAATGTATGGTAAAGATGGGTGCAATGTGTTTTAGGTGTAGGTCCATCATATACAGTGACATATCACTTTTCTCACAGGTGTATAGTACTGGCAACATAAACTGGACATAGCTGTAGTGCATGCTATTCAGGGCCTGATGTATCTGTGTATGTTGTAGTCTGTGTGTGTGTGTGTTGTAAATAAGATGTGGTATGTATAATGCAGTTGTGGCACCTCACCTGTATGTGTGTGTTTGTGTGTGGATCAGCAGACATAATCATGCAGGTATTAATATAGTAATGTTGTCTTCCTCCTCACAGGTGACCATGGGGGTTGGAGTGTGTCCCCTTCACAACCTGATGTCAGTGTCTCATTGGACTTTGATGGTGGCCATAGTGAGTCACAGGTGGGGTTGCTGGTGGCTGAATCTGTCCCATGGGTTGACATTCCACTTCCTCCCCACTTTTTCCACACACAGTCAGTGTGCCCACACTTACCAAGTCCCCAGCGGCCACAGATATTGGACAGCCGGTATTTGGTGGCATTGAACCGGAGAGTGTGGTGACTATGGTAGACATTAGCCATAACCAGACAGCTGGCAAGGTCTCACACAGGCAAATTGACAGGGGTGCTCAAAGGAGGACTGCTGCACATCCACCACCTGTCACAGGTGTCACAGCATGAGTCACTCGGCACATGTTTTAGTCCATCAGGGAGGCACGTTGTGAATGCAGCCCCAGATGGATGCTCAGGATCATGGATGCATCACTGTCTGGCATCCGTGACTCTATCCACAACATTGGTGATGCCACACATTGTTTCACTGTAGTGGACAGACAGTGGGGTGAGACATTGTCAGTCTGTGCTAGAACATGTGGTGGGAGAAGGGCATCAGATATGTGGCCATAGGTCAGCAACATCTGCTAAGAGTCCACGTGGTCATGCACACTCATGCTGCCATAGTGGTAGTACCTCCAGCATTACAGGATGGAGGGTATTGCCCACAACATGATGTGGTAGTCCATGGGCATGTTGTCCTGGGCAGTCCCATGAGGGACACAGGCACAGCAGACACCAGTTGCCATCAGCAACTAGTACCGCATATGACACTGGGCATGGTGGTGCCAGTGCCACTCCTGGCCCCACACCCACATGTAGGGCTAGTAGATGGCTTGACTGAGTACACTCACACAGTCATACATCAGTGTCACATGCAGGTCACCAATAGACACACATGGCACCTCTCCATGGCTCAGCTGACTACCACCCCTTCATGACTCCCATACACTATGTCAACTGTTTGGCACAGCCTAGGTCTCTTGCACCCACCCATCATAGCCTGTGTATGTGATGGTACCTGTACCACATCCCTGCCATCCATACAATCAATACAGAGACATGCAAATATGTGTCTGATGCACAGAGTGACTATAGTACAGTATGTGACAGTTTGCAGTGTGGTAGTGTAATGCCATGAAAGGTGCTGTATGCTGGCATGTGTCATGAGTACACATCATAGTATTTGTATCTTTGTGCAATGATGTAAGATTGGCAGTAGTGTAGCAGACTGACAGGTGTCTCTCAGAAGTGCGTATGTTTCTGTTCCAGGGGTCTGAGTGGCTATGCTGTGGAGACCTGGTGCCAATAGAATGGCTCAGGATAGTATGAAAGCAGAGCAGACATGTGACATCAGCAAGGTATGGCTGTATATGTGCATGGTTACCTAGGTGCATATGTATAGAACAGTGGTTCAGGGAAAATGGGTGTGTACAGCATAATCCTGCATGCATACCCCATGACAAAGCATGCTACCCTTGCTACATGTCACCTTGGTATTTGGTACCTAAGAATATAGGTGGTAGTGGTGCAGAGCATTTATGCCTAGGTAGATGTGGGTTATTTAGGGCCTGCAGCTACACAAGGCCTCAAAATTTATAAGCATTGCACATACATTGCTGCAAGGGGATATGTTTACACAAACACACACTCACTGAGTTGCTATTGTTGTGATTAGAACCCCTACCTATCTAGTTATACATACTATACTGCTATGTATTTATCGCATGCAGCACAGAGCGTGCGCATTTTGAGAGTGTCTGGCAGTGCTTCTAAGGAGGATGACATCATCAAGTCCTGTAAAGGAAGCTCATGGGGGTGTGACAGGTAGCCACAGGGCCTGAAAAATTATAAGTATTGCACACACATAGGCAAGACCGACACACTGCTGCCACAGGGCCTGAAAATGTATAAGCATTGCACACATATAGGCAAGACAGACACACTGCTGCCACACAGCCTGAAAATGTATAAATATTGCACACATATAGGCAAGATAGGCACACTGCTTCAAGGAGATATGCTTACAAACACACACACTCACTGAGTTCCCATTGTTTGGATTAGAACCTCTACCTATCCAGTTATACATACTAGAGTGCTATGTATTTATAGCATGTACCACAGAGCTTATGTGGTTTGAGAGTATCTGCCAGTGCTTCTAAGGTAGATGATATCAACAGGCCCTGTAAAGGAGGCCCATGAGTGGTTGATAGGTAGCCGCAGGGCCTCAAAATGTATAAACATTACACACACATAGGCAAGACAGATACACTGCTGCAAGGGGATATGCTTGCGCATACACACACACACACACACACACACACACACACACACACACTGAGTTGCTGTTGTTGAGATTAGAACCCCTACATATCTAGTTGTACATACAATATTACTATTCCCTGGAATTCCCAAATATGCTCAGAATTAGTCCAAAATGACAAAAAATACACCAAGCCCACAGACATTGCCAACATCCTAGCTGACAGGTTCAGTGCAAACTTCTCCCCCCTCTCCCCACCAAAAGGGCAAATATCTATCCCAACAGAGTGCTGCCCCCCTGACATCTCAGATGCTCAGGTAAGAGCCGCCCTCTCCAAAGCAAAAAACACAGCATCAATGGGACCAGATGGTGTCCTGGGCTGCATCCTACATGAACTCCAAAAAGAGCTAAACCCAAACATAAACCTACTGTTCAATCTTAGCCTTACTACAGGATATGTACCCAAAGAGTGGCGTACAGCAACAGTGGTCCCTCTCCACAAAGGTGGTGCCTCAACGGATCCTGGAAACTATCGCCCCATAAGCCTGACTAGCTTGGTCTGCAAAGCTATGGAAAGGATCATCATGGACCTCATAAATAAAGATATTGGGGATCTACAGACACTGGATCCTACCCAGTTTGGCTTTGTTAAGGGCAGATCCTGCCTCTTAAACCTGGTCGATTTCTTTGAAACAGTAACCAAGGCCATTGACAAGGGGAAGGTGGTCCACACAGCCTACCTGGACCTCGGAAAATGCCTTCGATACAATACCCCACTCGGACATTATAGATAAGCTCACCAGCTTAAATATAAACCCCTATCTCACTAGATGGGTTGCAAACTGGCTCAAGGACAGAACCCACATGGTTAGAATTGCTGGAGCCATGTCAGACTCCAAACCAGTTACAAGTGGCGTCCCACAAGGCTCAGTCCTGGGACCTCTCTTGTTCGGTATATATTTCTCGGTGGTACAGGCCAACACGGAAGGACTGTGGCTGACCAAGTTCGCAGATGACTGCAAACTGGGCGCCATAATCAACTCTCCAGCCAACACAAGCATCCTCCAAAAGGGCCTCATAGAAACAGACAACTGGTGCCAGAGCCATGGCCTCAAGCTAAGCCAAAAATGTATAGTCATCCCGTTGGCAAAACAAAGTGCCCACAAATTACCACATAGGTGGTAATCCATTAAGTACAGAAGAAGTCATTAGGGACCTGGGGACCCAAGTTGATAACAATCTCTCATTTGACAACCACGTGGCCAAAGTGGTTAGAAAAACATTTTATATAGCCCACCTAATCATGAAGGGATTCACATCTAGATCAGGGGAGGTCATTGTACCTCTTTACTCATCCCTCATCAGGCCCATAATTGAGTACAATGCCCCTTTTGGGATGTACCTTATCAGACACCTGCAGCAACTGGAAAGACCCCAAAAGTACCTCACCAAGAGGATCAAAGGGCTCAAACAGATGCCATATGCTGCCCGGTTAAAGAAACTCCAGCTCTACTCAGTGGCATACCGTCTGCTCAGAGGCGATCTGTGCCTGACATATAAAGCCATGTCCAACCCGGAATTAATGGACATGCTGCACCTCAGAAAATCCAAATCCCATCGAGCTACGTGCTCGGGAGACTTGAACCTCAGCACTGAAATAAATAGGACATGCTGGAAGGACAGATTCATAACCCAGAGGCTCCCTTCACTCTGGAATAAAATCCCAGTCCAGGTTAGGCAGAGTCCCACATTGACTCTCTTCAAGAGGAATCTTGATGAGTGGATGGGAGATAGTAGGTTTACCCCGGCTATCACTTCTGTGTCACTGTTAGACAGAGGCACAGTATACTAACCTCATAAAAAGGCATAGCAAAATTAATTTAAAATGGGTGGCGAAAGCCAAACACACTCTGGCTAGACTTATAAATGCCCTAGGGCAGATAACCTAATATGAACCTATGAACCTATGAACTATGTATTTACCACATAAGCCACAGAGCTTATGTGTTTTGAAAGTGTCTGCCAGTGCTTCTAAGGTGGATGACATCAGCAGGCCCTGTAAAGGAGGCCCATGGGAGAGTTAACTGGTAGCCACAGGGCCAGAAAATGTATAAGCATTGCACACACATAGGCAAGACAGACACGCGGCTGTAAGGGATTTGCTTACACATGCACACACTGACTAAGTTGCCATCATTGAAATTAGAGGCCCTACCTATCTAGTTGAACAAACTATAGTAGTACATATTTATCACATGCACCACGGAGCTATTGTGTTTAGAGAGTGTCTGCCACTGCTGTTAAGGTGGCTGACATCAGCAGCTGTTGACCTACTCACAGGGCCATGAAATAATTGATCATTGCACATACATAGGCCTACTGTGCTTGTCTATACTGCTGTATGTGAAATATCTACACACACACACACACACACACACACACACACACACACACACACACACACACACACACACACACACACACACACACACGCAGCAGGTGGCTGATGTCAGATTAGAATCCCTACCTACCTACTATTACACAGTACAGTTCACAGTGCTATTTGCACATGCCACCAGTTACAATTGGTGTCTGTGTGTGTGCGTGTGTGGGCAAATACCACTGTGAGCTGTATTGTGTAATAGTAGTTAGGTAGGGATTTTAATCTGACAGTGCTATTTGCACACACCACCAGTTATAATTGGTGTACAAGTGATTGCAGCACATCACTCTACAACTTTATGTCCCATTCTCTCGGTCTCTCTCTCTATATATATATATATATATATATATATATATATTTTTTTTTTTTCAAATCCCATTTCACTCACATTCATTTCACTGACAGCTTACAATGCTACATTTCATAACACTAAATAGGAAACCATAGACAAACTCACAAAACTAAAGCCTACCTCTTTCCACAACTTAAAAACTACTTATTTATCCTCTTAACAGAAACCAGACAATATAAAACCAAACTAAGTGGGGAGCTATGCCCCCATACCCCCCAATGTGGTGGGCTGTGCCCCCCACACACCCCCATATCTATATATACTAACTCCAGGTCGCACTACAGTGAGGATAATGGCATATACCCTTTACTTGTCTCACTGTACTCTACACACAGCCACATCAAGTCTGTAGCTTACAATTCAGTGAAATGAGATTCAGTGAAATACATTTTCAGAAATTTGAACTTTAGGTGATTTGGTCTCAGTGAAATGAATGTCAGTGAAATGGGATTTCAGTGAAGTAAAGTAGACCCATGTGTGTGTGTATATATATATATATATATATATATATATATATATATATATATATATATATATATATATATGTGTGTGTGTGTGTGTGTGTGTGTGTGTGTGTTTGCCACATACTAATAGATAAGAGTAATCATGTGTGATGGGGATAGGGAGACACAGATAGGTATACATCACTGTCTGTATGCACAGAGGTATATTCATATCTCAGTTCTTTAGGCAGATGAGGCATCAGACATTGGCTGAAATTGGCTAAGTGTAGGAACATGCCTAGTGTGACTGTCAGTACATACCAAGTGACTCCAGGCCACATGTACCTGTACTCCAGTCCAGGATGTGTGCTACAGTCATTTGGCTGGTGCACCTGATTCAGCAGTCAAGAACCTCCCTGATGTAATGCCCAACGGATACCCTGGCTTTGTGCTGACTGTAATATATGACTCATACCTAGGGTGTGTACAGATTGTAATAGACTGTAGAGGGTTTTTCATCATATGTATGGTACATTTTACATAGCATTGTGATTTTGTGGTACATCAGTGGGTAATCTTTATAGATTGCCATTAGGAATTGCTGACAGGCACTTGAGTTACTGACTCCATAAACAGCAGTCAACCCATGCTATTACATGACCTGTTATTCTCTGCATTGTCTACATTTGTCTGGCCACTATTTCATCCTTCTCCTGATATGTGGGCCTTTGTCCTGCTCCTGTTCCTGGCTTTGTCTATAGTTTCTGCTCTACGTAGTTGTAGGGTTGCTGTGACTGGGATAGATGATGTAACACCACACACAGGGTTACAGACTTCACACCTCTGACTGTACATGTTTTGCAGGATCTCTACCATTCCACCCCATATATCTGCTCTGTCCTCAGACAGTTTTTTTTTTTTTGGTAATATACTACTACATGGTGCCCACTATCTTGTTGTAAGCACTGACATAGTTATGTGATGGACTTTCCATCCTGCAGCTATTCTGACTTGTTACAACCTGCTGTTATACTAGGTGCCTTGTAGGTTACTCAGAGCTCTGTAATGTCCATAGCTGTAGTACCCTATCCCTCCATTGTCTCTGGCTTTGTCCAGCTTTCTTGCTTGGACAGTCTGTGGGACCTCTACTATAGGTGTACCCCACATGCAAAATTGTAGGTGCGGCCAGCTTTGAACCATGAACACCATCAACTATGGTAAGTTACTTAGCCCACTAACCACACCACCCATTGTTTGGATTAGAACCTCTACCTATCCAGTTATACATACTAGAGTGCTATGTATTTATAGCATGTGCCACAGAGCTTATGTTGTTTGAGAGTATCTGCCAGTGCTTCTAAGGTAGATGATATCAACAGGCCCTGTAAAGGAGGCCCATGAGTGGTTGATAGGTAGCCACAGGGCCTCAAAATGTATAAACATTACACACACATAGGCAAGACAGATACACTGCTGCAAGGGGATATGCTTGCACATACATACACACACACACACACACACACACACACACACACACACTGAGTTGCTGTTGTTGAGATTAGAACCCCTACATATCTAGTTGTACATACAATATTACTATTCCCTGGAATTCCCAAATATGCTCAGAATTAGTCCAAAATGACAAAAAATACACCAAGCCCACAGACATTGCCAACATCCTAGCTGACAGGTTCAGTGCAAACTTCTCCCCCCTCTCCCCACCAAAAGGGCAAATATCTATCCCAACAGAGTGCTGCCCCCCTGACATCTCAGATGCTCAGGTAAGAGCCGCCCTCTCCAAAGCAAAAAACACAGCATCAATGGGACCAGATGGTGTCCTGGGCTGCGTCCTACATGAACTCCAAAAAGAGCTAAACCCAAACATAAATCTACTGTTCAATCTTAGCCTTACTACAGGATATGTACCCAAAGAGTGGCGTACAGCAACAGTGGTCCCTCTCCACAAAGGTGGTGCCTCAACGGATCCTGGAAACTATCGCCCCATAAGCCTGACTAGCTTGGTCTGCAAAGCTATGGAAAGGATCATCATGGACCTCATAAATAAAGATATTGGGGACCTACAGACACTGGATCCTATCCAGTGTGGCTTTGTTAAGGGCAGATCCTGCCTCTTAAACCTGGTCGATTTCTTTGAAACAGTAACCAAGGCCATTGATGAGGGGAAGGTGGTCCACACAGCCTACCTGGACCTCGCAAAAGCCTTCGATACAATACCCCACTCGGACATTATAGATAAGCTCACCAGCTTAAATATAAACCCCTATGTCACTAGATGGGTTGCAAACTGGCTCAAGGACAGAACCCACATGGTTAGAATTGCTGGAGCCATGTCAGACTCCAAACCAGTTACAAGTGGCGTCCCACAAGGCTCAGTCCTGGGACCTCTCTTGTTCGGTATATATTTCTCGGTGGTACAGGCCAACACGGAAGGACTGTGGCTGACCAAGTTCGCAGATGACTGCAAATGCGCCATAATCAACTCTCCAGCCGACACAAGCATCCTCCAAAAGGGCCTCATAGAAACAGACAACTGGTGCCAGAGCCATGGCCTCAAGCTAAACGCCAAAAATGTATAGTCATCCCCTTTGGCAAAAACAAAGTGCCCACAAATTACCACATAGGTGGTAATCCATTAAGTACAGAAGAAGTCATTAGGGACCTGGGGACCCAAGTTGATAACAATCTCTCATTTGACAACCACGTGGCCAAAGTGGTTAGAAAAACATTTTATATAGCCCACCTAATCATGAAGGGATTCACATCTAGATCAGGGGAGGTCATCGTACCTCTTTACTCATCCCTCATCAGGCCCATAATTGAGTACAATGCCCCTTTTGGGATGTACCTTATCAGACACCTGCAGCAACTGGAAAGACCCCAAAAGTACCTCACCAAGAGGATCTAAGGGCTCAAACAGATGCCATATGCTGCCCGGTTAAAGAAACTCCAGCTCTACTCAGTGGCATACCGTCTGCTCAGAGGCGATCTGTGCCTGACATATAAAGCCATGTCCAACCCGGAATTAATGGACATGCTGCACCTCAGAAAATCCAAATCCCATCGAGCTACGTGCTCGGGAGACTTGAACCTCAGCACTGAAATAAATAGGACATGCTGGAGGGACAGATTCATAACCCAGAGGCTCCCTTCACTCTGGAATAAAATCCCAGTCCAGGTTAGGCAGAGTCCCACATTGACTCTCTTCAAGAGGAATCTTGATGAGGGATGGGAGATAGTAGGTTTACCCCGGCTATCACTTCTGTGTCACTGTTAGACAGAGGCACAGTATACTAACCTCATAAAAAGGCATAGCAAACTTAATTTAAAATGGGTGGCGAAAGCCAAACACACTCTGGCTAGACTTATAAATGCCCTAGGGCAGATAACCTAATATGAACCTATGAACCTATGAACTATGTATTTACCACATAAGCCACAGAGCTTATGTGTTTTGAAAGTGTCTGCCAGTGCTTCTAAGGTGGATGACATCAGCAGGCCCTGTAAAGGAGGCCCATGGGAGAGTTAACTGGTAGCCACAGGGCCAGAAAATGTATAAGCATTGCACACACATAGGCAAGACAGACACGCGGCTGTAAGGGATTTGCTTACACATGCACACACTGACTAAGTTGCCATCATTGAAATTAGAGGCCCTACCTATCTAGTTGAACATACTATAGTAGTACATATTTATCACATGCACCACGGAGCTATTGTGTTTAGAGAGTGTCTGCCACTGCTGTTAAGGTGGCTGACATCAGCAGCTGTTGACCTACTCACAGGGCCATGAAATAATTGATCATTGCACATACATAGGCCTACTGTGCTTGTCTATACTGCTGTATGTGAAATATCTACACACACACACACACACACACACACACACACACACACACACACACACACACACACACACACACACACGCAGCAGGTGGCTGATGTCAGATTAGAATCCCTACCTACCTACCTACTATTATACAGTACAGCTCACAGTGCTATTTGCACATGCCACCAGTTACAATTGATGTCTGTGTGTGTGCGTGTGTGGGCAAATACCACTGTGAGCTGTATTGTGTAATAGTAGTTAGGTAGGGATTTTAATCTGACAGTGCTATTTGCACACACCACCAGTTATAATTGGTGTACAAGTGATTGCAGCACATCACTCTACAACTTTATGTCCCATTCTCTCGGTCTCTCTCTATATATATATATATATATATATATATATATATATATATATAGATATAGATATATACATATATATATATATATATATATATATATATATATATATATATATATATATATATATATATTTTGAAATCCCATTTCACTCACATTCATTTCACTGACAGCTTACAATGCTACATTTCATAACACTAAATAGGAAACCATAGACAAACTCACAAAACTAAAGCCTACCTCTTTCCACAACTTAAAAACTACTTATTTATCCTCTTAACAGAAACCAGACAATATAAAACCAAACTAAGTGGGGAGCTATGCCCCCATACCCCCCAACGTGGTGGGCTGTGCCCCCCACACACCCCCCTAACTATATATACTAACTCCAGGTCACACTACATTGAGGATAATGGCATATACCCTTTACTTGTCTCACTGTACTCTACACACAGCCACATCAAGTCTGTAGCTTACAATTCAGTGAAATGAGATTCAGTGAAATACATTTTCAGAAATTTGAACTTTAGGTGATTTGGTCTCAGTGAAATGAATGTCAGTGAAATGGGATTTCAGTGAAGTAAAGTAGACCCATGTGTGTGTATATATATATATATATATATATATATATATATATATATATATATATATATATGTGTGTGTGTGTGTGTGTGTGTGTGTGTGTGTGTGTGTTTGCCACATACTAATAGATAAGAGTAATCATGTGTGATGGGGATAGGGAGACACAGATAGGTATACATCACTGTTTGAATGCACAGAGGTATATTCATATCTCAGTTCTTTAGGCAGATGAGGCATCAGACATTGGCTGAAATTGGCTAAGTGTAGGAACATGCCTAGTGTGACTGTCAGTACATACCAAGTGACTCCAGGCCACATGTACCTGTACTCCAGTCCAGGATGTGTGCTACAGTCATTTGGCTGGTGCACCTGATTCAGCAGTCAAGAGCCTCCCTGATGTAATGCCCAACGGATACCCTGGCTTTGTGCTGACTGTAATATATGACTCATACCTAGGGTGTGTACAGATTGTAATAGACTGTAGAGGGTTTTTCATCATATGTATGGTACATTTTACATAGCATTGTGATTTTGTGGTACATCAGTGGGTAATCTTTATAGATTGCCATTAGGAATTGCTGACAGGCACTTGAGTTACTGACTCCATAAACAGCAGTCAACCCATGCTATTACATGACCTGTTATTCTCTGCATTGTCTACATTTGTCTGGCCACTATTTCATCCTTCTCCTGATATGTGGGCCTTTGTCCTGCTCCTGTTTCTGGCTTTGTCTATAGTTTCTGCTCTATATAGTTGTAGGGTTGCTGTGACTGGGATAGATGATGTAACACCACACACAGGGTAACAGACTTCACACCTCTGACTGTACATGTTTTGCAGGATCTCTACCATTCCACCCCATATATCTGCTCTGTCCTCAGACAGTTTTTTTTTTGGTAATATACTACTACATGGTGCCCACTATCTTGTTGTAAGCACTGACATAGTTATGTGGTGGACTTTCCATCCTGCAGCTATTCTGACTTGTTACAACCTGCTGTTATACTAGGCGCCTTGTAGGTTACTCAGAGCTCTGTAATGTCCATAGCTGTAGTACCCTATCCCTCCATTGTCTCTGGCTTTGTCCAGCTTTCTTGCTTGGACAGTCTGTGGGACCTCTACCATAGGTGTACCCCACATGCAAAATTGTAGGTGCGGCCAGCTTTGAACCATGAACACCATCAACTATGGTAAGTTACTTAGCCCACTAACCACACCAACCACAGGACAGTGATGTTTAATTCCTGACGCTTCAAACTGCAGACATACATAACACTTTGATGCCTGCACATTGTGGAATTGGAACATGTTGCCAGATTGTTTGGGACAGACAGCCCTGGTATTGTGTGGTCTGCTGCTATAATTCTGTTAATGCAGTTGTATGGGAACACTGCTGTGTTGGGTGTAAGAAACTCTCTCATTGACAGTCATGCATCTGTCCTATGCCCACACTGTTTTGTCATTTCCTTCACATACTGCAAGGGTTTTGCTGCCTTGTGGCCTACTGCATATTATGGGGCAGCCAGTATTGGACTGAGAATTCCTGTTCTCCCACATAGCTGTTAGTTGTCTGCAGTTAGCTCAGTAACCCACTCTATTCCCTTGCATACATGTATCAGGTCCATATATATATATATATATATATATATATATATATATATATATATATATATATATATACTAGCATACTCTAGTAACCCCAGTCATTTGTTGTACAGGTGAATGACTTACCTTGTGAAGGCAGCAGTTGAGATACCAGAGCTTCAGGGCTGACTCTGTCAGGTGCATGCAGTACACAGCCAATACATGGTGAGGTAAAGGTTCTGTGGTGTGACTATCATCCTTTGTACTATGTATAAGAGTCGGAGTGAGGTGTCAGTCCCTAGGATCCTAGTTTGTCAGTGCATGTGCTATGTGTTGACTCTTTGCCAAGGCCAGGGAATAATGGCCATGCCTATATCTGCCTACAGGGATAGGCTCAGGGGGTTCCTCTTCGGAGCCCCCCTGTGGGAGTGGCTGTGGGAACCTTGGTATTGGTGGGGGGCTGTATGTTCCTTCCCTGTGTTGATCCTGTCACAGCTATTTCCACAGAATCATATTGTGTAGTATGGCACATACTGTGAACATTTGTGCACATGTGGTTGGAGAAGACGGCAGGGCTCCAACTGATATACTGAGGCAGCAGAACTGTGACTTGAACAGCCCAAACACATGCATGTGCCTCATTATGGCATTCTTCAGTAGGTGTGTGTGCATTTCTGATGAGTATCATCATCCACGGTTCCATTGCATAGTCAGCATCCCCAAGTAAATGGACATGTGGGGTGTCCTCCCTAGCAAACATCTGATACAGCTATGATGCATGCAGATATGGGAGCTGTGATAACTGCCAGGGCTGCCAGCACACACACTCATGATAATGCCCAGGGCATTGCACATGACCTGGCAGTTGATGGAGTGATACCACTTGCATTTGATGTAGACTCTACCCTCCTCACCAGGTGATGCTTTGATGTGTACATGAGTGCAGTCTATGGCACCCAGTACTTAAGGGTAGTGTGCTACATGGTAGAAGAGACATCTACTACTGGCCCTCTCCTCAAGGGTGCAGGGTAAATAAATGTGCTCACTGGCATTAGTTTGCAAGGTATCCAGGAACTGGTGGAGTATCCTGGATGCAGATGCCTGTGAGATCCCCACCATGTCACCAGTTGGTCTTTGAAATGTACCTCTAGCTAGTATCAAGGACTACACATATCTTTGTTTCCACTGGGATGGGTTCCCCTCTGTTGGCTCTGGGTCAGAGGGTGGAAGAGGTTGGTGAGTTCTTGTAGTATGTCCTTGTCCACCCTGTAGCACTCTACAATCTCCAGCTCATGTAGCTCCTGGCAGGTCACCCTGGGCCTGAACACTCTTCTCCAACTCAATATAGGACTATTCTCAGCATCAGCATCTGCACTGACAGCCTGTAGCACAGACTGATGTAGAAAAGCACCAGCAGCCTCTAGCATTCTGTCAGTTAAAATTACCAAATGTGTACTCCAATGGTGCAGAGTATGTGGAAGAAATCAGATTGAATGGTGTATGCATACTTTATAGTGGTGTGCTGCAGATACAGCCTGTGTGATTGGCTAACTCTGATGCATTCCACCTGCCAGGTATACCATCGAGGGACTTGTATGGTCCAGTGTCAGTGGAGCAGGGTTTATCAGATCAGTCATTTATACACGATTAGCTTTCCCAAGGTATTTCCTTTTTTTTAATCCTTTCCCTACTAAGCCCTGTGGCATGGTGCGCAAACCTGTGGTGCTGGTGTAAACAGTGCTCAGCAGTCTGGACACACCCCCGATGCACAGGCATGCTCAGCATAGTTTAAACCACCTAAAACACATGTCCCACAGCTAAACAAAGCTTAGAGGCTCTAGACACACCTCTCTGCTTAGCGGAGCTGTGTGGCACACAAATGGGTGCTGCTGAACTCCAATCAGCTTATACTTGTAGTAACATACCCCCTTTTTATGTAATTTCCTTTTCTACTGACACCCACACAGTTCTGGCCCTACATGAGTTTTATCTACAGACACAGTGGCCCATTTTTGCTATTCAGTAACCCCAACTCATTTGCATACAGATCATTGCAGATAACCTGGATACGTCACTTTTCCAGGGCCTGCCTCCTTAGCAACCACTGAAATCTGCCATTGTACATAGTGCATGCAGATTACTCTAATGCATTATTTTGACATATGTCTTATTTTTACATTTGAAACATTTTAATATTTTTTTTTTCTTCATAACAGCATGTTTGTCAGTAGCTGCATGGTGGACAAACATGATATGGCTATTAAAAATATATATTTTATTAATTTGCATTATTTTTTGGACATACATGGCACACTTTTGTACATATATGTGCACAATATGCAATCCCTGAACTGCTACATAGGTTTTTACAGCCACTTTCTATTTTTGCTTTCTTGTACACAGTAACTTTCTGTGTACATTTTGCACACCACCATGGGGTCTGCATGATTACCTATATGCTTTCTGGATTACTTCAACACTCTCATTTAACCTTGTTTGCATGAAATTCACCTCCTTATCAGGTGGTTTGTAGTATGCGGACACTTCCATGTCCGCATGCTCATGCATGCACCTCAGCTCTGTTTACTGGATCACACGGCTGCCGGTTTCCGTGTTGGGGCCATGCCACTCTGCCTACATGGAAAATCACTCTATGTAGGCTTTTTTGAATTCCCCTAAAGTTTTACCACAAAAATATGAGGCAGTAAGGGAAAGGAAGGAGAGAAATCAAATGCCATCATGGAACTAGTAAATAGAGAAAACTATAAAGCAATTAAGACAAGAAGTGCTATTGTTAGAAGAATACAGAAGAAGGAACATATCAAAATTTTTCAGAAAGATAGATGTGATAAAAACAATGAGCCAAATCAGACCAGACCGGGATCCATTGTACACTATTGCGAATAATAAACTAAAGATATCAGCACAGTTAGAAAATCTTAGAAGATGTGCAGATAAATATAAATGAAAAATACAAAAAGAAGCAATTTTTTGATGGCCCCAAAAAAAATTTATAGAGAATTTCAAACAAGGCAAAAGGAATATAAACACCATCAAAAAAGAAAAAAGTGGCACATTTTGTTGAAATATCTATGAAGATCCTGTGGAAAATAACAAAGATGCTGAATGGATAGAAGAAGTAAAAGAAAGAATAAGCACTTCAAATGTATAGCATATGAAATGAGATGAAGCAATTGCCAGAGAACCTGAAACAAAATTAAGAAAAGCTCCTAACTGAAAAAAAAACAATCCTTAGATGCAGTACCTACCTTCTGGCTAAAAGTATTAACATCTTTACATAAAGATTTAGCCAAGAGTAAATTGTTTATATGCGCACCCTGAACAGACACTAACCTGGTTAACAACAGGAAAATGATACTCATCCTTAAGAGTAATACTGCAAGATATCCTAAAAACTATTTACCAATAACTTGCCTTCTGCCGATGTACAAACTATACACTAGAATTGATGAAGATAGACCCCAAGATTTAATAAACTCCATATAGGAATTCTGTAATTCCTACACGGGGTGTATGGTGGCCATGTCCTCATCTCCCCATCAGCAGCACGCCTTGCATATTAATGAAGGTGCACTACTGAGGGAGAGCCGTGTACATGGTTAGTGAATCAGTGTTATGGGTGTGTTACAGTGCTTGCAGATGTGTAATACACCCCCTGCACTGTGAAAATGCTGTATGGCACTAAAAAATTAAGGAAGTGTCCTCAGACACTTATAAACAAATTGTATTATTAATTTCATACAGGGGGTGTGTTACAGTGTCAGTAACATACCCCCTGCACTGTGAAAGTGCTGTACAGCATGAAAACATTAATGTGTCCATAACACACCCCCTGTAATGTCCAAGTGCAGTATGGCAGTGCAACTAAATGCAGAAATTTCATTTTATCCCTGTTTTTTTTTTTCCTTAAGCATAGTTGAGCTGGTTTGCGCAGCACATTGCTCAGCAATGCTTAAACATAATGGAAAGCTATATAGAAATGTATAGCTGAAAACTTCACATCTGCATTAGCTGAATGGTTAGTGCCTTGGCTTTGTATTCCATAGGTGCATGGTTTGAATACAAAGACAGGCCCTTCAGTTTTTAAATGTAATACATTATTATTTTCTTTTATTGGTGTATTTATTCACATTTGATAACTGGGTTAGTCCAGCTGATCCATAAATAATAATAAAAGCAGCCCTTATGAAGAATGACTTTCAATGATTTTTTTTTATTTATAAAATTTGTAGTTTGCCCGTAACTAAGCTCCACTAAGCATTGTTAAGTGATGCCAAGCAATGCTTAAGCAGTCCCACTCTAAGCATTCATCAGCTCAGCTAAGCAGGTTTGCACACCACTGAGCAGTGCTAAGCATTTGGCACTTCAAGCACTGCTCAACTAAGCTTAGCAGGTTTGCTCAGTGCTAAGCTTTGCTTAGCATTTTTTAAAATGATCCAGTGGCAGGAAAAGATGGGAAAATAGCCTTATTTAAGCTACACAGGTGGGAATACAGCCAGAAACTGTTGGAATTTGATCAATGCAGGAGTTGTGGCTTGAGTTGGAGAGGGAGCACGCTTTCGGGCACAGCGCTGGGGTATTTTGGAGTCCAGGGTCATGGTTGAACTCCTCGTAAAAGACCATAACACCAGATTGCTTCAGGGTCAGTAGCAGGGCTCTGAGTACAAGTCTGAGGCCTGGGACCATCTGGCACATGACATCACCACTGCCACTGGAATCTCCCCTCTGGAATAGTTATGGCGACCTGAAATGACAGAAGCAGGTGCTCTTGGCCTAATGCTTCCAAAATGCTTGGGCCACCATGCCCCACAAATTTGTAAGTATAGCAACTGGTGATTTATCAAGTCATAGTATGACTATCTGAGAGACAGGTATGCATAATGGTGTTTTTTTCCCCCACAGCTGCAGAGGAGAGGGCTTGCAACCTAGAGGGCAAGTAGGCACCTGGAGAGGCTGCATCAACAGTGTGGTGAGTACAGATCTAGCTTGCAATATATAGTACAATAAATAAGAAAGAGTGCATTGTGTACTGCCAGTAGCTATAGTGTGTTCTGAGTGTACTGCAATAAATGTGTTTTTAGTCTCACAGTGATATAAGCGAGTAATGCTAGGTACTGTGCAATACATGAATCTATTGATGTAAAAAAAGGTTAATACTGTGCAATAGTGTACAGGAATGACAGAAGTATATACTGTATTAATAATAAGGCTCTTATAATAAAGTACACTGTGACTGAAACTATGAAGGTATTAAATGACATTCATTCATCATCTACAGGATAGAGAGTAAAATTACAGTCAGACTGTTGTATGTAATAAACCACTGTGTTATGTCACCCTCAATAAAGTTCTGTCACCCAACTGTTGTGTTTATTCTGGTCTGTTCTTGAATAAATTCAATTGAACAGCTACTCCACAGCAAATATGGCTATGACACCATGAAGTGACTGGAGTTTGTCTGATAAAGAACTGTTATGCTAAAGTGTAGATGTGGAGTGGTGCAACAAGATAGAATGCAATTTGATATATGTTCTACACTAAGATCTGAACCATAA
This sequence comes from Protopterus annectens, assembly GCF_019279795.1. Classification (NCBI taxonomy): domain Eukaryota; kingdom Metazoa; phylum Chordata; order Ceratodontiformes; family Protopteridae; genus Protopterus; species Protopterus annectens. The sequence goes on from NC_056733.1 coordinate 1,520,601,010, forward strand.
TAGTAATGTATAATGTATTATAGTGTGTTTCCCTCAGGATTGTCTTGTGTTAACATTTGCATTTCAGCTATATGTATTGCTGAATGTAGATATGCTGATGCAGGCAAGCATGAGACTGTAATAGCTGTGCACTGAATATACACCATACATATTCCCGTCAACTAGGGTTCAAATGTGTACACCTGCATTCCAGCTATTAATACACACTTCCCCTACTATCTCTGTCATGCATAAATCTCATGCATGTATGTTCAACTGTCACTACAGTTGTGTGTGACACTCCACCTATATTACCAGATCAGACTTTGTAAACAAGTGAGCTTTAGGTAGAAATCAGTCAACCAGACACATCAGTGGCCCAGTAGCTCAGTGTGATAACAAATAGATATGTTGTTAATTTTTGCACCCCCAGACCAGGGTTTGAATCCATGGACCAGTGCTAAGATGTATTTAGAGTAACAAACAAGTACTCTTGACTATTTGTAGAAAGTGTCATGTAGTGTTAACCAATATTTTCTCCACAGGGCTTACAGATAAAGAAATAGTTGCAGTAGCTGTATGAAGGGTATACTAATAAACTTTGTCCAGATATACAAGTGTTTAACAGCAGTGTTCAGCAAGTTGGTAACACACCATTAAATAAAATGTCAGCCAGTATAGTAGTATTCCAAATAAATTAGACAAATCAAATGGTCCACTGTTGGTATGGCTGTACACCTGGTGCGTCGCTGAATGTGTGCTATTAGTGCTACCCCATGCCTACAAATGACAGCAGGTTAGGTATATACACCATGCACTGTGACCAATGCATGACTCTCAAGTGTCATGCTTTCATGGCTAGTAATCACTGTTGCCAGTAACCTTGAACCTTGGGCACAGATATAACTCCATTTGAAGTATGCCAGTAGCACATTCACACATCAGTGCAGGGTACACCTTGTTAGTCATATATGTTACCCTGACATATACAAGTCCCCTGTAGTTCTGTACCTATAGTTCTTACAGCTTGGCCCATACCATTTTATGTTGACAGCTTAAGAGGTTTGTATGTGTTACAGAAGCTTTAGGGCACATGTAGACGTAAAGTAGGGGCAGACCTGTAGAGTACTGAGCAGTACTGTAGTGAAAAATGGCCTATACAGTTGTTAATGGAATGCTTTTCTCTTCCCCATCCCTTATCTGCATCACACAATATTAATGTTATACTATAGGTATGTTTTCAGTTACACATATATTGTTCACAAAACCTAATATTGGCCCTGGTGTTGTATTATTGGTTATATATTTCAGTGGTTACATACTAACATACCTTGTTGAAATTCCACCATTGTTGGCCTTTTGCCTTAACTGTTACTGGCATGCTGTTACAATAATGACTGTTATCCCATTTATGCCTGTGTTCCTTATGCTATGTAAAACTATTGTTCTTGGTTAACTGGAACACCCATGCATGCTGTTATAACTAATGTTAAAATGTTTTGTTCATGACTAACCAATACACCTTGACATACCTCAATACCATAGCATGTTTAGGTAGGCCAATCCCAGCAGATCCACCTTCCTGTCTCATCTGTCCATGGCACTGGGTCACAGCATGTCTGGGACCCAGCCTGGAGCTGCCTCCTCTGCTGGTCCTACAACACCCTCAGGTGGAACCACCTCAGGGAATGGGGCCCATTCCCTCCTGGGCACGTGTGCAAAGAGGACCTTGTCACCCGATACCAGTTCCAGGGATGGTGGGCAGGGTCATCCATAGGGATTTGGCTGACCATCTGCTCCAGATCGAAGGCAGACTGGTGCACCTTGAAAGGCATGCTGGCCTAGGTGCCCAGCCTCCAGCACAGCCACTTTCTGGGCCATGAAGGGGCAGTGGTGATTGCCTATGGGTGAGGACCTCAATCCCACTGTTTCCATCTGAGGGCACATGGTCCTCTGATTCCCAACCACCCTTCCCATCCAAGGTGTTTACTCCCCTCATGTGTCATACACTACCCCTGTCTGTTGTCTTTTCTGTCTGCAAATGCAACCTCTCCTACCCAACTTACCTCCCCAAACATGCCTGCAACCCTTACCCAACATCCACTCTCATCTTAAAAAAAATGGGCGTCTGTCCTCCCAAAAAATTCTGTCCCATACATAGATCTCCATTTTGCCCCCACATACACTGCCATGAATCAATCATTCCATCAATTAATCAAAAAACTTATTTCACTCACACTCCTCCCTGTGGGGTGTGAGGCTCCAAATTCCAAATTGTCCACATCATGCACAGCTGTTGCTGCACAAGAAATGGAGAGCTATGATCCTTTCCTACACCCGTCCTGCACATCCCTAGCTGACTTTCATAATGTTGTCCCCCTGCTTGCCCCCATTTCACCACTTTCCTATCACCCCTTTTTTCTTTTCTTTTTTAGAAAATAGTGTGGATTTAAGCAGGGATAAGCAGAGCTAAGTGAACCTAAGCAGAAGTAAACACTGCTTAGCATTGGGAAAACTATGCAAACCTGCTTAAAACTGCTATAATCACCCTATCTCATTCAGACACTGTTCTGCCCAGCAACAAAATACCCAGCCCTGGTAAGTCTTGAACCCAGGACCTTCTAGACTACAGCCACAGCAATGTATCAATAGGCCAACTGAACTAAGGGGAATTACTGGTGTTTTCTAAATATATTCCGCAGTACAGTCATGTAACATTAGGGAAAAAAGACAACCCTGCCAAGTATTGAACCCAGGATGTTCTGAACTATAGACAAAGCAATGCACCACTAAGCCAACAGAGCTCTGGGCAAGCATTGGTGTTTTCTAAATATATTATGCAGTACAGTCATGTAGCATTAGGAAATAAGACATTCCTGCCAAGTATTGGCTACAGAACCCTCTAAAAGAGAAGTTATGTCTTACCATAACATTCCATCTATGTTGTTTTAGCTTTGTTTATTAATTACGTATGGGATCCGGTACCGACCTTGGAACCGAGCTGGCCTTTTTTCAAGCTCGCATCAGCCATAAACCTCTTGAGCTAAGATTTTACCCATCATGCCCTTCTCCCTGTTACCTCAGATCTAGTTTGCAAGTTGGAAAAGGGAAGCTGAGGCTACCTCTAGTCAGACATGACCTAACAACTGGAAAGAAGGGCAAATGAGATCCACCAGAAACCTTCAGAGGGGGAAAATGGGTGGGCCATAATGAATAAACGAAGATGAAACAGCGCAGATGGAAAGTTATGATAAGACATAACTTATTTATCTGATGTTGTTAATCTTTGTTTATTCCTTACGTATGGGACAGAGTCCCCAGCTACCTTGTTCCCTGGGCGGCATTATGGAAGGACATTCCGGAGCACCATAGAGCCAAAAGAAGCTCTGCCTCTGGAGGTCAAGTCCAATTTGTAATGAGCAATGAAGGTATGAGGCCTAGCCCAGGTTGCGGCTGCACAAATGTCAATCAAAGATGTTCTAGCATGGAAGACTGCCGAAGTTGACACTTATCTTGTGGAGTGGGCCTTTATTCTGCCTGGTAAAGGGATAGCATTCTTGCCATAAATTAAAGTAATACAATTTCTCAACCAAGTGGCTAAAGTAACTTTAGAAACTGGGCAACCCAATCTGGAATCAGAAAAGGCTAAAAACAGCTTGTCAGATTTTCTATTAGATTTAGTCCTGCCTAGGTAAAAATAAATTTGTCTATGTACATCCAAGGTATGCAGGCAATATTCCCCTCTGTTAGAATAATTAGGGAAGAACACTGGCAAATCATTATTCTGATTGATAGATAAAGATGAGGTAGGGCGGCTTGATAGACAAGGCTTGTAATTCAGAAATACGTCTGGCAGAGGTAATAGCAACTAAGAATAACATTTTCCATGATAAATACTTTCGGTCACAGGTAGATGCAGGCTCAAAATGAGAATTTGTCAACTCTTGAAGGACTAAGGCCAGGTCCCAAGGTTGAACAGGTTCTCTGAATGGAGGTTTTAGTTGAGCTAAGCCCTTCAGGAAGGTCTTACAAAGTCTGTGTGACATTAAGGAAGAGCCCTGGAAGCCATTATGTAAATTAGAAATTGCAGCCAAATGAACATGAACTGTGGAGGCTGCTACCCCGATTTAAAAAGGTCTGAAAGATATTCTAGTACAATAGGAACAGGGGCTGAAAAAGGGTCCATTTGTTTATCTTGTAGCCAGAAAACCTCTTCCATTTGCTGCGGTAGAGTAGTCTGGTGGATGATCTATGAGGGACAATTAGAATGTCACACACAGGGGAAGATAGGTCATGCTGCCTGACTATCATTGGAAGTGGAGAAACCAAGCTGTCAGTTTCAGGCTGGATAGGTTTGGATGAACCAGGTTCTGTGGGTGAGAGACTAACTCTGGAGCTGGATTGAGAATCCATGGTCAATCTAACAAATGAGGCCAAAGGAATGGAAACCAAACTTGTCGAGGCCAATATGGGGCAATGAGGATCACTTTAGTCTTCAACCGACATGCTTTCTTGAGGAACAGGGGAATGAGGGGTATTGGAGGATAGACATATAGTAGACTCAAGGGCCAATCATGGACTAGAGCATCTCTCAGTAAGTGTCCCCGAGGGGGGATCAAGGCAAAGTAGTTGCTGCACTTCTAACTAGACAGGGATGCAAATAAATCACAGTAAGGCTGGCTCCAGTGGTTGAAAATCTTCACCGCCACAAGGGTATTGAGAGACCACTCCTGAGGCTGTAGAATGCATCTGCTCAATTTGTCACCTATCACATTGGAGTTTCCAGGAATGTGCATCGCTATCAGAAAATGGTTGGAGGCTATTGCCCATTGCCAAATTCTCATGGCCTCTTGACAGAGTGGGTATGATCTGGTTCCCCCTTGCTTGTTGATGTACCAGACTACTGCCATGTTGTCTGAGTGAATTGCAATAGTCCCTGATAGAAGGAATGACTGGAATGCTTGTAATGCTAGTAGCACCCCCGTCAGTTCTAGGACATTGATATGCAGATGGGCTTCTGTCTATGATCAAGTGCCTTGGACTGTTCTTCCCTGAAACAGTCCCCCCACCCCATCAGGGAGGCATCCATGGTCACTGTGGCATTGGGCTGATGAGGGTTGAAGGGGCGAGACCACTGGTGAGGGTTGTTTGATATCCACCAGAGCAAGTCCTGTTTGCAAATGTTGGTTATTCGAATCGGAAAAGATAAGGGATGCTGGGATGGGTACCACTGAATAAGAAGCAGCCATTGAAGAAGCCACATGTGTAGCCTTGCTAGGGGAACTATGGTGATGGAGGCTGCCATCGATCCCAGCAGCTGAAGAACGGATCAAGCTGAGGCTAGATTTTGTGACAGTATTGCCTAAACCTGTTGATTGATCCTCTGAATTCTGTGATCTGGTAGGGAGGCTGTAAAAGTCATTGTGTCCAGAATCACTCCAATGTACTCTAGCGACTGACTCAGAGTAAGGTGTGACTTCTTCCAGTTTACTGATATTCCAAGCTGCTGAGCAGTACTAAGAGTGTAAGTCAAAGCCTGATCCAGTAGACGTCTTGTTGGGAAAGTAATGAGCCAGTTGTCTAGGTAAGGAAACACCTGGAACCCTTGAAGCCGCAGAAGAGCTGTGACTACTGCCATGCACTTTGTGAACACTCTGGGGGCTGTAGAGAGTCCGAAGGGCAGTACTCAGAACTGGTAATGACTGGCTCCCACCCGGAAGCGAAGATATCTTCTTGAGTGCCTTTCCACCTTTATGTGGTAGTATACGTCTTGAAGATCTATGGAGCACATCCAATCATCTTTTTCCAAAAGTGGAAGAATAGACTGAACCATGACCATTCGGAATTTTTCTGTCTTTAAGAATTTATTTAGGGTGCTGAGATCCAGAATTGGTCTCTAGTCCCCAGTCTTGTTTGGCACCAAAAAGAATCTTGAGTAGAAGCCGGATCCTGTCTTGTCTGGGGGGACCATTTGGATGGCTCTTTTTTGAAACAACTTTGAAATCTCTATAGCTGCGGCCTCCCTTTGACTGGGTGGCATGTCAGGTAAGCTTTTGGGTAAGGTGGGAGGAGATAATAATGGAATATGGTATCCTCTGGTGATGATCCTTTGTACCCAAGCATCTGTGGTTATGGTTTGCCAGGCAGAAGGGTACAAGGAAAAATTACCCCAGACAGCTTCCAGAGGAAAGCAATCAGACTGCTGCTTAGGAGTGCTGATAGGAATGCCCAGAGAATGATACTCTGGAGCCCCAGTTTTGTGAACCTCCCCTGCCCTGAAAGAAGCATCTTCCGTTAGAGTTTCTCCCTCTGCTTCTGAGAGAAAACTCGGCCTGGGTGTCATGGAAAGGACTCTGGGACTTTTTATGCCACATTTTCCCACTCTTCAGATTCCTAGAATAGAACTGCTGAGGAGAAGATAAACGGACACCCACGGCAGATAGGGCCTTACCATCTTGTTTATATCTGGTCAATGTATCTTTTACCTTGGATGCAAACAAAGTAGTGGTCTCAATAGGGAGGTTAAGGAAGGAAGCCTTGAAGGGGTCCACAAAATCACAAATGCACATCCAGGCATGGCGTCTCATGACTATGCCTGCACCCGCAGCTCTTGCCACTCTCTCAGTAGCGTGGGATATCAAACGCATTGAGGAATTGGAAACCGATTCTAGGGTCACTAACTGAGAGACCACTTTGTCACAGATCTCATCGGAAACTGCTCCTGCCAGGGTCTCAGAGAGTTTGTCACTAAGTCTCTCTGTAGCCTTGTAAAATGTGCCAGGTAGTTCAATGACCTAACAGCAAAGGTCAATGATGCAAAGACTCATTTTCCTAATCTATCCACCACCCGGGTGTCCTTATTTGGTGGGTGAGCAGTCTGGCTCTCCTCTGCCAGTTCATTTTTTTGTAGCGGCTGCCACTACCACGGCATCTACAGGGAGACCGTCCGACCAATGGGGGCACTCTTCTGGGGGAGAAAGGATTTTGTCCAGCCTACGAGTTATGGCTTCCACAGAGTCCAGTGCCTTCTACGCATGCTGCATGATGAACTTGATGAGCTCATCAGCAGGTGGGATAACCCAGGAGGTCGGGGGTCAGGAGGGAAAAGCTTGTAGGAACACAGACTCCTCTGAGGAAGGGTTAGAGGATTTCCATTCACCTTTCTGTTTTTAAATTTTGAGGATGTTACCAAAGGAAACCTCATCAGAAGGTGAATGTGGGGACCCCTCCCCATCATCGTAGTCTGTGTCTTCAGTCAATAACTCCTCCATGGAGTCCATGTGTTTCTTTTTACACGTAGTCTTGTGGTGAGCTTCCTCAGTGAGAGACTCTGGGGAAGACTGTAAAGACGGAGTTTCCCAGGGGGGAAAGGCCTGAAAATCTTGCACCTGATGTGCAGGGGTTGTGATTTGAGACAGCTGAGGCTCAGAGGAAGTAGTAGTTCCCAACAGAGGCAGCAGAGGAGCAATGGCCAATGTCCTTCCCAGGGACTGTAGGGTCAGTCTGCCCAAGGCCTGTGATGCAGACACTGAACCAGTACACAGCCAAAGACATGTTGATGGATTGAGGGGAGGCCTACCATGTCAGATATAGCTGACAGCTGCACACTCTGTTGCAGAATGTCCACTGTTGTGTCACCTACATATGCCACGGTTGTCATCAAAGCTATTCTGTGCGCTGACGTAGTGGTAAGGTAGTGCAGATTGGTTCACAAAAGTATAACAGACAGGTCAGTGTCACACGCCATAGCCATCCAAACACACATTTTCATGCCAATCCTGTGTAACACATTATATGCATGCACATATGTCTTGCAACTACACCTCCCATAATAATTACTCTGTAGCTCTATCTCTGAGATTCCCAGCATGTCTGAAATATGTACACCCACAGTTCAGGCCCACAGTCCAGTCTGTTGTACAACAACTACATGCTTGCCAATACAACCTACAAATGACTGAGCCCTGCAATGTCTAGCAGACCTGCTTGCTGCTACCACAGTCACTGCCACCCACAGTAGCATGTCAAAAGCCTGGAGGGTGGGACACATTTCACAAATATCAATACTTGTCCTAAACCTCCACTAACACCCCCTGGATGGTACTACTTAACATATTTACCAGAGGCACATGCCTCACCTACACTGTAATGGGTATCCTCACACTGGCCATGCTGTGACACAACAGCTGACACTGCTCCCTCACTGACATATACAGCATGCTGTCCCCCAATGTATTCACAATTCCCAGTATGACTTCTGTCCAGAATGCAGCAGCTGCCACCTGCCATACATGCAGCTGAATGTTCAGCTACCTGCTACAGACCTACCATACCTCCCAAACACCTAGAACAGGGCATACACACAACACCCATACATAAAGGGTTGGGGGTGTTCAAGTGACAGGGACATGTATCATAGTCTCCCCTACAAACATAGACAGCTGATACACCAGTATCAACTGCAGCAGCATGCATAGTCAGGAAAAAGGGTGTATGACACTCACATCTGCCTGCCTCCATACTGAGCCCAACACAAATTGTTAAACAGTGACCTGCCACAGAATCACAAACTCTGTTAACAATGGCAAACTTAGCATGCAAAACTGTGGACATAACGCAACAATCCAAACAGTCAACAGTATTTCTACATACCCTCTGTGATGCTGTAGCCCACACACTTCAATAATGTCCTCTTCAAAGGCCAGGAAAAGGGACAAGGCCTGCATGAAGGCCTTCATTATAGGACTGTGTTCCCATGCCATTTGCTAATGGCAATGCAACACAGCTGTTCTGGATGCAATTAGCAAGTGGGAGTCACAGACTGGTGCACAGGCAATCACCTGTTCATGAGCATTACTTACAAAAGGCAAGCTGCTGCCTATGGTAAACAGGTCTGACACTTTCTTTATGATGACAGACTGCAGTTCTGTAGGACACTACAACTGGATTGTTTCTCACAAAGGAGTACAGCACTATATCATGTATGTCATAGAATTAAGTGTGCAATGGAATGCAGATGGGGGGATGCAGACATGGGAAATAGGAATTTAAACAGTAGGTCTCAACAACATTTCCTGGACTGACATGTTGCTGTTAGTCTGCTTACAGCACCTATGGCCATTCGTGATGGTTCTGTCTGCAGTGACATAGATCACAGCTCTGGCCCTTGAGTCATCTCAGCAATGGTCAGCTCACATATGACTGCTACTGGATTGTCTGTTGTATAATACTGACAGCAAGTACTGGTGGATACAGCTGGAATATCACATCATGTACTCTCAGTGAGCCCCTCTCAGTGTTTGAATGTCATACAGGATTAGTTCAAAGATTGTCCAGGTCTCCATGACCATTCTTGACATACTCTGGCTAAGTCACTGTGTACTCCACACCTATATGTCATTGCCTGACACCTATGACTAGCATACCTGGTGACCCCCTGCAGCAGGACAGCACGTTATAGTACTAGTAGTGGGGGACAATGGCTCTGGCTCGGCAGCAGTGCCTACATATTGAGCATACAATGTAAGGGAATGGCTACAGTACCAGATATTCACATACCATTACTGTGTTTCCAGGGGCCTGACATGTCACAGACACATTCCCCAAATTCTAGGGACAACCATCACGTATTGTCCAACTGTCCAGAAATACACATTTGTCTGGCAGAGGGTCTACATATATCAGGCACATGTACACATTCCGCAAACATCTGGGTACTGCAGATGTCAGACACATATGAGGAGGACATCTTACACCAGATATGCACTGCTCTCAGTTATTGTGTACTTCAGATGTTCGTGAAATGTCCACATGCACTTGTAGTGCCACTCACCTATTTGTCAGATGTAGGCTGGATGCCATGGTACTGTACTGTTGCCCATAGGGGATACCCAACAGTCAATGTCAGTGATGGGTGTGGACACATAACAACACAGTCTGTCACAGCACTCAGCCCTTATCTGGTAGTCCTGGTGCCATATGAGGTTACTATGCTATGTGTCCTGAGCAGCCATATGCCTAGGCCACATGTTAGCCCATGTGTATGCAATGCAGCACCTGATGTCCCTGTCCAGCAGGGACACAGCTGATATTCCAAAGGTGTATGTGCAGTTAACCATCCAGTTATCCAGGTTATGCCTGCAAAGTTGTAAATAGTTATCCTGCTTGATTTGGACAAAGTTCCCATTCCACTGCAGGGTGACTGTGTGGGACACACATCTGAACTGGCAACAAGCCCATTTCATGTCACACACCAGGTTGTGTGTGTGTGTGTGTGTGTGTGTGTGTGTGTGTGTGTATTAGAGTGGAGCATGACTTGCACTTGTGCAGCAGTCCCAGCAGTGTGGAGTCTGTGATTGCCTTGCATGCCACACTCTGAGGTCACCCCTGAGGAGTATGTGTGAAACTAGGTAGGTAGAGGGTTAGCCTTATAGCCTATTGGTGTACAGTAAATGTTTGATGCCCTGGTATTCCCTGGTGGGGAACCTCTGTGATGTCCCCAGCTGCTCCATGCACTGTGTGATGTGAATGACCAACAGTGAATTATACACATTAATGGTTCTCATTGGGGGCAATATGGGGATGTTTATACCCCATGTCCTGTGATGACCTACCCTTATGTATGACATGGGCCATGTAGAAGGTTTACCTTACAATGGATGCAACATTGTGTTGAAATGTCATGTTGCCAATGACCTGTGTCCAAAGCACGCTCACAACTGATTGTGTGCCTAGGATATTGTTAGTACTGTGATGATATGTGGGAATGTCATTCTCCCCATACGGGTTCACACTGCATGTCCTGGTATACGGCCTGAGGCCATGTGTCTGGCAATAGTCATGCATGTATGTGACACCCCCCTAGGCAGGTGTAGACATAACTAGGGAATCCGGATACAGCACACAGCACGCAGTCATCTGCAGATATGGTTGGACATAGGCAAATGGCTGCTATATGCACCTCAGATGTGTACATCACACATAATAGAGGCCCAAACATGGAACAACAGGTTACACTCCTAGTTATTGGTCAACCACTTCAGGTGGATGTCACTATGTAGAATATGTGGGTTGTGTCAGCACACCACTGTGTTACACCTATGGTAACATATGGTGTGATGCATACTTGGGAGTGTTCTATCTGTAATGGCCATGTGGGTTATACTGTCACAGAGTTTTTCCAGGTCAAGGTAGGCAATTTGCACTGTCACCCCCCCCCCCGTCCATGGCTATGGTGACTGTGTCATAGAGGTCAACCGAGTGTAACAGACATGAATCCTTCCTTGACAAAGCTTAGGCATGAATACTGGAGTGTGGGCAGGTCACCAATGTCCTTGTTAATGGGGTTCACCAAAAAGTGTGCTATGGCCTTGCAGAACAGCCTAGTAAGGCTGCTGGGTCTATCATGTGACTGAGTGGGGGTGGCAGTGGTCATCTATCAAATGGATGGGACAAAGGCAGTAGTCAATCCTCCTTTGAATACTGTTCCTCATGGTGTTTCAAGGTTAAGTCATGTAGGATGCATCCTGTGATGTTATAGGCTCCCATGACAGATGTATACCATGACTATGACATGGCAGTGGTGATCTTTTCCCCACATATAGGAGATGTGGGGCATACTGCTGATATTTTGAGGTAGTGATGGGGAACACAGGGGGTACAGTCTACACTGACTCTGTCAGGCAGCCAGTATGCTATACCAACAGCATTGGTATAGCTGGTGTCCTTGAGCAGCACAAGTGAGCAGCTGCAGGTGGTTTCTGTGATGTTGCAGACATATGTGCAGTGGGGGAGATGATTGTCTGCAGTGGATGTAGACAATGTAAGCCCTGTGTTTGCTGTGCAAATTTGTAGGACGGATCCCATTTTCATGTGCATGCTAAAGAGATATTGCTCCAAAATGGGCACCTACCCCTACTTTGCCTCGGACAGTTGTATGTCATCCCTGTTATGGACTGTATGTATTGCACATGTCCACCAGACAGGGGTACCTATCCTAGCACAGGATGATGTAGGCTTGTCAGGTATATCTGACTACATGCATCTATACAAATGCACATATAGTGTTTGTGTGTATGTGTGGATATTGCTGCCACTCCTTAATGAGAGGTTGAGAGCTGTAAGGCTGTGTATACCCCCCAGGAGGATGTATTCTATGTTGCAGGTGTATGTATGTCTGCCCTAGCTAGATGGGTAATGTGAGAGATGGTGACTGCAAATGTGACTGCATGATGGTTGCTTTGCCATAGAGGATGATACTATAGGGAAGCTGCAGTTGTAACCCATGTTGTGCAGTGTCAACTGCAACACACCTTCACCTCATGTGGTGGTAGCCCCTGGTTGTACCAAGGTGTTTCTACATCTACTGTTGATGGCTTACTGGCCATTGTGCACTGGCATGGGTATGTCTAACAATATATGTTAAGGTTGTTCAACTGATCCAGGATCAGGGTAGAGATCTGACTCCTAATACAGTTGATGAGGTCCATATAGGTAGAATGGCATTCCTGGTCACATGTGGTGGCCAGTAGCTAACTGTGATTTGAATAGGTTTGTGCTGGCAATGGTGAACTGCCCCTGCAGTGTTCTCTATGCATCTTACTGCATGTACAGCATAGAGGTGTGTATGTGTGTCATATATACGGAACCCCCATACCCCATGACATTACTGACTACACTTTCGCATCTGCATGTATGATAGGATGGTTGACCATCTAAGGCTGAGGTGCTTTCTGCACTTTTGAAGCCTGGTTTGTGTGACTGCACAGACGTCTGAAGTTCCTACAGTTAGGACTGCTTGCAATGAGGGCAAAGTCATGTGTACACCTCTAGCATTTAGCAGCATGTCCTTCAATGTGTGCTGCACTGACACTTGTATGTTGGTAGTGATAACGTCACCAATGTTACTAATTGAGTCATTATGGGGCTGGTGAGAGCCACTGCCAGATGCATGAAAACTAGTGAAGATAGATGGAGGCCATCTCTTGCAGAGCATTGTGGCCTGTTTAACATATCATCCCAGACTCACAGGTACTGAAACCCCTGAAATATCACAGGAGAAATGTGGACATGTTAAGGGCAATCATTCCCTGATTGTATTGCAACATCTGTCTGGGTAATAGCATAATGATGCATAAGACCAGGGACATATCTGTCTGGGACTCATAACCAGTGTGCTCACTCATGTCTCAATGGATATAGTCCAGGTACATATATGTTAGGTCAGGTCAGAAATACTGACATGTACTGTGACAGACCCATGGCAGTACCTGTTAGTGAGAGACAGCAGTGCATATGCAATATGGTGGAGTCTGTCACCTGACACAAAAGTAACTGTGATTATCCACATACACAGCCAAGTCAGAAGCACACCAGTATGGTTCCACTGGAGTCCCCTATGTGTAATATGTTTGACATGGGCTGATGCCTGTGTGGCTGTGGGACACAGGTGTGTGGCCATGTGTGTTATGTGTTGTGTATGGCTGTGGTGTTCATGCATGGTGTTGCCTCAGAGATCCCCTTTGTTTGTGGATGTGTATGTTGAGGACCCCTGTATATGTTTGTGTGTGTTGTGTAGGTGTGTGAGGTGTACTGATTGTGTTGACAACTTGTTTGGGGATAAATATGTGGCTGTGACAGGCAGAGAACATGGACTGCAGGTTCCTACAGTCATTGCATCCCTCACACACTGTGTTCCTTGGTGGTATTTGTAGATGGCTGTCCATCTGTGTGCATGAGGCTGGTGCTACACAGTGCCAGGACACCAATATGAACCACACTGGATGGAGAAACTGTAGGACATCATCCAGCCATATAGTCCAGAATCTGAGGAATTAGGCCAGGGAGAGCTGAGGGGTGGGCCTACAGACTAGGTGATTACTAAAACAGTAGGGGGCTGATACCACAGCAGGCCAAGTCGACAGCCTATGACCAAGCAGTAATAGGTGCAACAGCTACATGCAGTGCAGCACCTCATAGCACATGCAGCATGTAGCATGACGCATCAGGATCAGGGGGGCAATACATGCTGTAATGTCAGTATGTTACCGATACCCACAGGCATACTGTGCTGATAGATGGTGTGGGTATGATGTGGTGGTTAGCAGTGGATAGTGCTGGAAAAAGTGGATGTGCAAGGTCTGTACATAATGGTGAGCAATGTATGCAGTCCTGTGATGTGTTCCTCTGTTCATGTCTTTCATGTGGGATGGACAGACAACACAATCCACCCTTCTCCAAATCCGAGACAGCTGCAATTATTGGTGGCCTCAGACTCCATCACTGGATGCTGTTGTCAAGGAGCCAGCAAAACTTGCAACAACATGCTGCTCTGTGGGCAGAACTGGTAGCAATAGTGAATAATGTGGGCTGCCAGGACAGAACCTACGAAAAGGTCCAACACTGTGCCACTGATCTCATACACCATACATGGCAAAGGGCTGCAGCGGTGGTCAGGGACCTTTCTGGCACAGGGGGAAGGCCTGCTACTCAACCACCACTCTCAGCCACAGAGGAGTTCCAGACAAACCTCAGTTCAACCACCACCTCACAAGAAACCATCAGTACATATGTCATGGAGGAGGGTAGCACAGATTCTACAGCCAAGGAGTGTCCAGGTAAGGCCGCAGTGGTCATCATGCTAATACTGTAGCAGTCATAGTGCCAGCCTCTGCATACCTGCATGCGTATGTCAAGTCAATCTGCATTTGTGGGTGGAGTTTTGTAATGCACATATGTGCACACATAATGTGAATGTCAGCAATTTGGGTAGTATCACACCTTGTATTGTACATGTTGATAAATGCACATATTATCCTGTACCAATGCCACATGTGCATGTGCTGACAGTACCTCTCCCTCACAAATCCATTGGTACCTCTGGTGTGACTGAGGAACAGCAACCTGTAGCCAGTGAGTGTGGAACTGTCGCATTATAGCTTACCTATACACTAGGCATGTTAAGGGCTGCCAATTTGCCATGCACACAACTGTTAAGCATACCCATATTGCAATAAGTGCATGTTCACTTGTGGTGGGGTTCACTGCAGTGCAACACATTGGTAATCACAGGAACATATTTGCAGGAGCTGTAACATATTAACACATAGTTTTGTATAGGTGTAGCTACTGTGCTATACAGGGGTGCATTACTATTGTGTACATGTGTGCACTGTGTGTTAGGTAAAGGCCCATCATATACTACAACTTGTCATGTATCTCACAGGTGTGTAGTAGTAGCAACATTAACTGGACATAGCTGCACTGCATGTCGTTGAGGGCCTGTCCACAGTATGCCTGCTGTGATCTGATTGTGTGCTGTGCATGGCATCATTCAAAAGGTGTGGTCTTTATAATGTCTTTGTGGCACCTCACGTGTGTGTGTGTGTGTGTGTGTGTGTGTGTGTGTGTGTGTGTGTGTGTGTGTGTGAGATGGCTGCCTCAATGATGACCTCTCCTGGTCATCCCTTTCCTTAGTGATGGGAGAACATTATAGTGCAGGAATTCATGTAGTCATGTTGTGTTACCCTCACAGGTGACCATGGGAGTTGGAGTGTGTCCCCCTCACAACCTGATGTCATTGTCTCATTGGTCTCTGAAGATGATGGTGGCCATCGTGATGCACAGATGGGGTTGTTGGGGGCTGAATCAGTCCCATTTGTTGACATCCCACTTCCACCCTCAATGTCCCCACACACAGTCAGTATACCCACACATACCCAGTCCACAGTAGCCACAGATATTGGGCAGTCGGAGGGTGGTGGCATCGAACAGGGTAGTGTGGCAACTATGGCATCTGTGACTGTACACAGTAGCCATAGCCAGAGAATTGGTGAGGTCCCACAAAGGTAGACTGACAGGGGTGCTCAAAGGGGGACTGCTGCTCATCCAGCCCCTGTCAAAGGTGTCATAGCATGTGTCAACCGACGCATGTTTTGGTCCATCATGGAGACATAGGCACATTGTGAATGGTACACTAGATGGATGCTCGGGGCCATGGCTGCAACACTGGCTGGCATACATGACTCCCTCCATGATTTGATGATGCCTTATATCATTTTGCTGATGTTGTGGATAAATGGTGGGGTGAGACATTGTCAGTCCTTAACCATGCAATATCTGTTCTTAAACATGTGGCAGGAGTAGGGCATCGAACACATGTACATAGGTCAATAACAACAGCAGCTGAAAGCCCATGTGGCCATGCACATTCACACTCCTATCCAGCTTCTTGTAAAACAAATATGTATGCAGTAAATATATTTGCATATGTGTAAATATAAACATAGCTCATCATGATGAGAAGCTGGATTTTTAAAGAAGCATACAATGGGTTAATTGTTCATTCCTGCTTACCTTGGGGGCGGGTTTGCCTTTTGCTTGGAGGAAGTTGATGTGGTTTGAACTTGTATATACTGTTTGAAACATTCTTGTTGCAACTGTCTGATGAAGTCTCACTAAGGGGTGAGGTAAAAGCTTTTATGGTTACTGTTTTTTATTATTTTTAGCGTTTGTTTGAAGCAAAGTCTGAAGAATAAACTTTGGAAACTACTACTGTGTGCGTGCCTCAAGCCCTCTTGCCTGCATTCCTGTTTTTGCAGTTACCTGTTTCAGTATTCCAATACCCTTGTGTAGGGCTAGCACATGGCTTAACTGGTTGTATGCACACACTCACACATCTCTGTCACATGCAGATCACCGACAGATGCACATAGGTCTTCTCCATTCCCCAGCTGAGCAGCACCCCTCCAGACACACAAACAAGATGTCAACTGTATGGCACACCCTAGGCCTTTGGCAACCACACACCACACCCTGTGCATGTGATGATACCTGTATCACATCCCTGTTATCCATACCATCGATGCAGGGACATGCTAATATGTGTCTGATGCACAGGGTAAATATTGTACAGCTAATGACAGTTTGTAGTATAGTTATTTATGGCCTGTAAGGTGCTGACTGCTGGCATTTATCATGTGTACACATCAAACTGTATGTACCTTTGTGCCATGATGCTTTATTGCTGCTAGTGCTGCTCACTGATTGTTGTCTCACAGACCTTATTCTGTTTTCGTTCCAGGTGTCTGTGTGTCTACATCGTGGTGGGCTGCTGCCATTATGTGAGCTGAGGATGGTGTAGTGGCATCACAATAACTAGGTGCATACACATGAAACAGTGTGTGAGGGACAATGGGGGCAGACAGCGTACCTTGCATGCGTAACCCCTGACACAGCATGCTACTCTTGATACATGTCACCTGTGAGTTCCGTAAGATCACAGCTTCATAGGTAGCTACAGTATTGGCCCTGGGTCCCTTACAAGCATATCCAGTACTCTGTCCCCAACAAAAGCATCTAGCAGCAACTGTTGCCCCTGCCATTGCTTGACAAACTTTGGACCCCTAAGGCAGATGTTTCTGTTTGCCATCCACTCAACCTTGATGCAGTTGATGAGGGTTGGCATAGTACTCTGTTTGACATTTTTGGGGAGTGCATTCCTCAGACATGCCAGCTTGTTGAAGAGAAACCTGTCTCTCCAGCTGTTTTTTTTTTTTTTTTTTTTTTTTTTTTTTTTTGCTATGTCATATGTGATGCAAGCCTGTCATACTGGTAATGTGCACAGAGTCATATTGACATATATGGGCAGCTGTTAAAGGGCTGGGTACAACATTGCCATCTACACATGCCACAGGCCACCTGTGGACAACCTGTCCAATAGCAAGTGTGGCAGTACTGATTTGAGGCTGCCTGCATGGCACAGGTGTTGAAGGCCATGGATAACCTGTGTGGGTGTTAACATAGCCTTTCCATTTGGTGCAGATGTCTGCATAGGTACATACCAGAGCAGCCATGCTGTTAATGTATTGTTGTAATGACTGAGCACTATACAGGGGTAATGTCCACCTTTTGTCTGGATGCAGTCCCTTTATGTATGTGGTGAGCCATGTCCAAGCCTTTTCTGACCACTGCCACTACTTCATGGATGAATGCAACTGTGTTCTCAACCTGAGTAGCCAGATCTTTCAATGCAGTTTGTGCATTTATGGAGTTGTCATTGATGTGGGAAATAGTGGGTCCATGTCCTTGCCATATGGTGCAATGGTACTGTGTTCTGCATTCAGCTGGAGGACAGGACCTGGGCACCATTCCATACCCATGGTATGACTCCATTGCAGTGTGTCAACATCAGTTTGTGGGTCAGTGACAGACAACATACTACTCACAGTTGCCACAGCTTTAGGTGGTACCTACATATGTGGTAGGTGTCAGTTTGCACTCACGCCTTTATATATGTGGGTCATTGTGGGCAGAAGCTACTCATGGGGTGTATCCATGTCTACATATTGCACACACATAGGCAACACAGGGTAGGGTTGCCACCTTATCAAATGGGGAATGTGGGGCACATCTTGCAGTATTGTGACACTTGGCAGGACATACCATAACCCATGGCAAGTGTACCAGACAGGACTTCCCTTTGTTTGCCAATATGACTGCTTCTTTGTGTCACATCGCCATAGGTTATGCTATTTCTCATACCAGTAAGGTGCTTCTGATATGATGTAACTACTTTATGAAGGTAGTAGACAACCTTAGAAGATGTTTGCTGCCCTACACTCTGGGGACCTCTGTATTGTTTGTGTCATTGTCACAGGTCACATCTGGTTAAACATGGACTGCAACCTGCATGGTGGGACAGGTGGAGGCCATAACCCCACCTCTACAGATGTTTTCAGAATATCCTGATGTTTCCCACATACTTTTGTTCTGTTTGCCATAACATTGTGGTTTTCTGGCAAAGTTGTGTGAATCCATTAAATACTGATGTTACACAATACTTATTAGTCATTTATGCTTGATTTGCTTTCCCAGGCTATTTCCCCCTTTTTTCCCCATTTCTTCCCCTGCTAAGCCCAGTAGTGCTCCATGCAAACTTGCAGAGTTAGTGTAAACATTGCTCAAGGCAAGATTTGACCCTCCTCTCTACACAGGCATGCTTAAGTTTCTTTAAATTGGCTTAAACACACTCTTGGTTAGCTGTGTTTAGCTGAGTGCAAACAGGTGTCACTAAGTTCCAATCTACTTATACATGCCATGACACACACACCCTTTTCATGTCAGCTGTCTCTTCTGCCTACACTACCATGGTTCTAGCCCTTACACAGTTAGGTTACTGTGGACACGGTGGCCCAGTTTGCTATTCAATAAACTTGCCTTATTTACATACACCTAATTGCGTATACCCTGGATACTGCACTACACCAATGCCTGTGTCCCTAGCAACCACTGTTACCTGCCATTGTTTGACTCTGCATGCTGGCCACTATAATGCAATAACTTTGCATACCTTTATATTTCCTATTTTACACTTTTTATTTTTTTTTTAAGAACTAGCACATTTGCACGCTGCTGCGCACTGCTTAAACATGGCATATGTATTAAAAAAAATTTATTTTTCATATATTGCATTAATTTTTTTGATCACTGGCCATAGATTTGGTCATTTGCATGGCTACTGTCACATATCCAACCTTTTATTTGAGCTGTCACAGCCCCTGTTACTATTTTATGGTCTGGTACACAGTTAGTAACTGCATACATTTTTCCTGCAGATATGGCACCTACACGGATGCCTGTCTGTTTGCTGGATTGCAAAATCACCTCATTTGCATGTTTTTCACCAGCAAATGAGGTGATTTTCATTCCGCGATTGCATCCTTGTTTGCACAGTGCTGGGAGGCTCATGCATGCCCCCAGCCTTTTCCTGGATTGCTCGGCTGACATGTTCCATGTCCGAGCCTTACCACTATTCCTACATGGAGGTTAGCTCTGTGTAGACTTTACTGTATTAACCTTAGAGTTTATAATCATTTAGAAGAAAACTCAATCATGGCAGTAGACCAAAAGTGTACCATAACAGAAGTCATATGGAACAAAGGATAATTTGTTGCTAATTAAAGTCATAATAGAGAATTGTAGAAAGGGGAATAATCTAAGTATGGCTAGACATTTGACAGCATCCCACATTCATGGATAAAGGCATGCTTACAAATATATAAGATAAACCGTACATTGATTGATTACATTACACTGACCATGAAATAGTGAGAAACCACTCTGCAGCTAAGCCATGATACAGGACATATTATTATCCCTGGGATTAAAATTCAAATTGGGATATTCGAGGGTGACTTTTTGTTACTGCTGCTCTCTTATCTTGCCTTTATCCCATTAAGCTGCCTACTTAGCAGAATAGGTCATGGTTACAATTTGGCTCCCAGAAAACAAAAAAGCCTAAAGACCTATCTTCTTTTTGTGGATGATTTAAAACTGTAATTTATCAGATAAGGAGCTGAAAGCATAACTGGAAGTGGTCAAAGCTATTTCAGATGGTTAAAGCTATTTCAGATGATATAAGAATGTCATTTAGTGAACTGCAGTGGTGGTGCTGTGGTAGCATTGTCTCCTCACTGTAAGACGTTGTTCTGTTCGATTCTCAGCTAAAGCGTCTTCTGTGTGGAGACATGCGTGAATGGGTGTACCTTCATTGAAGGTTGTGTGTCAGGGCTGGCAACTCGGCACATAAAAATCTACTGCCAATCATTAGCGGACTGGCGTTCCGCTGTGGCGACCCCTAACTGGGAAAAGCCGAAAGATACAACAACATAAGAATGTCTTTTGGTCTTGATAAATGTACAAAAGCAACATTTAAAGCAGTAAGGCTGCAGCATAAAAGAATGTGAGAAGGAGAAGTGATGAAGGATCAACAATAAAACATGAAGACATGAGAATAAAGCATACTAAGAAATATTTTAAAAGGCTAAAATTAATACTGAAAACAGCCCTTACATCTAGGAACAAAGTCCAGGCTATATATCAATTTAAAAAAAAAAAAAGCATAAATATGAGTAACTAGTAAGCTAAAAGCCACTCAGCAGGCCGTAAAAACTGGTTTATTGATAAAAATAAAAACGGTGATACTAGTACTCTGATGAAGCCCTTTATGAGGTTGGGTGAAAGCGCTTAGTACGTGGTTATTTCTTGGTTGCTGTATCACCGTTTTTATTTTTATCAATAAACCAGCTTTCACGGCCTGCTGAGTGGCTTTTTATCCATCAATTTACCCTGTTCTAGCTTACCATTTTGGGGTGACTGACTGTCCCCAAAAGGTATTGAATCAGATGCACAGAAAAACAAGAAAAATGCTTCATGCTTATGAAATGATTTATAAAAATCAATGTGTACCAAGATTATATATTCCCTGTTCTGAAGAAGGTATGGGCCTCCTTGAAATTGATTACATGTATAGATCTGCAATCATAGTACTTCATACATATCTTCAGAACTCACAAGGCCCAAATATAGTGAAACTTTTAAAACATGAGGAGAAAAAGTCTAAGATGGCCTCCCTGCTTAGTCTAGCAGACGTTTATCTGTGTCAAGCAGGAATGGAAATCAAACCAGAAGTAAATAAAAATCAGGTAGCAACTGAATGTGCAAAAACAAAGGAATGAATGTAAGGTGAAGGATCAGATGAGAAGGCAAAAAATGTGGAAAATGCATAAATATAGTTGCAAGTACAGAAAACTCTTGGAACAACCTCATGCTGAACAGGAGCTAATGCAGTAATGCAGTAAATCAAAAGACAGAAGGTTAATATTGACATCACAGGATAGTGGACTTCATACACATTGGTTTGCAAAGTCCATTGAAGATGTAAGAGAATCAGAAAAATGCAATTTCTGTAAAACAGAATTGAAAACAGTCATACATCTTGTTGCTTGGATGTGATACACTAATGGCAGAAGGCCTGTATACTGAAAGGCATAAATAATAATGTGGCAAGACTGTTGCATTAGGATTGTACAAACATTATAATATTGAAGCAGCTGAGAAGCATTGGAAAGATGAGCCACAAAGCATTAAAGAAAATGATGAGGTTTATATCACATGGAATCACACATTACCAACAGTTAAAAAAAACAGATGCAAGAAAGCTAGATGTAGTAGTCCATAAAAGAAAACAAAAGTAGCATTGATCATTGAAATTGCTACACCCAGCGATTACAGTGTCTTATATACAGAGAGACACAAAGTCATAAAATACCGAGATTTGCAGTAAGAAATTAGGGCAATGTGGAAGAAGGATACCCAGACTGTTCCAATAGTACTATCAGGAATGGGTGTCATAAAAAAGAATTTACAGTCATATTAAGATATATTACCAGTACATGTAACACTGTATGAATTGCTGAAGAAGTCAATTCTGGGCATATTGTGAGTGCTGCGAAAAGCACTTTTACCTAATATCAAAGATTGAAATTATACTAATTTCATGAGGGCCTCAGTGGTGCAGAGGTAGCATTGTCGCCTCACAGCAAGTGATTCTCTGGTTTGATTCTTGGCTGGAGTGTCTTCTGTGTAGAGTCTGCATGTCCTCTCTGTGTGCATGTTGGTTCCCCCTGGCTGTTCCAGTTTCATCTCATGTTTCAAAGACATGCATCTGGTGCATTTCTCTCCAGGCCTCTGCTGAAAATTGGCTTTGTTCCAAGTCAGACTTTCCTGGTAAACAAATGTTAAATAAAAAAAAATGAGATTTAATCATACTTTGACTTAGGAATGGGGTCCAGCCCATCTTAGTATTAGAAACCCAAAAGACTTGGAGACATTAAAAGAAGTTCAAAGGTATGTAAAACTTTACCATTTTCTTGCATTTCATGTTCTTGGTAATTGCAGAACTTAGTTACTCCCAACAAAGTTTCTTCTGGTCTCATTTCTAACAGATCATCAAAATGAACAACATCCTGACATGGAAGTTGAGGGTCATACTTACTATGTTTTACAGCCACAAGCTGCATTCACTTTATGCACCTCTATTGCAGCAGGGCACTGACTTCCACTTATAAAATAAATGACCTGCACCACTTCCAGCTACTAATGTTATCACGTTCTTACAGGTACTCCCCCCACTAATGTTATCACATTCTTACAGGTACTCTCCCCACTAATGTTATCACATTCTTACAGGTACTCCCCCCTATTAATGTTATCACGTTCTTACAGGTACTCCCCCCACTAATGTTATCACATTCTAACAAGTACTCCCCCCTACTAATGTTATCACATTCTTACAGGTACTCCCCCCTACTAATGCTATCACATTCTTACAAGTATTCCCCCCTACTAATGTTATCACATTCTTACAGGTACTCCCCCCTACTAATGTTATCACATTCTTACAGGTACTCCCCCCTACTAATGTTATCACATTCTTACAGGTACTCCCCCCTACTAATGTTATCACATTCTTACAGGTACTCCCCCCTACTAATGTTATCACATTCTTACAGGTACTCCCCCCTACTAATGTTATCACATTCTTACAGGTACACCCCCCTACTAATGTTATCACATTCTTACAGGTACTCCCCCCTATTAATGTTATCACGTTCTTACAGGTACTCCCCCCACTAATGTTATCACATTCTAACAAGCACTCCCCCCTACTAATGTTATCACATTCTTACAGGTACTCCCCCCTACTAATGCTATCACATTCTTACAGGTACTCCCCCCTACTAATGTTATCACATTCTTACAGGTACTCCCCCCTACTAATGTTATCACATTCTTACAGGTACTCCCTCCTACTAATGTTATCACATTCTTACAGGTACTCCCCCCTACTAATATTATCACATTCTTACAGGTACTCCCCCCTACTAATGTTATCACATTCTTACAGGTACTCCCCCCTACTAATGTTATCACATTCTTACAGGTACTCCCCCCTACTAATTTTATCACATTCTTACAGGTACTCCCCCCTACTAATGCTATCACATTCTTACAGGTACTCCCCCCTACTAATGCTATCACATTCTTACAGGTACTCCCCCCTACTAATGTTATCGCATTCTTACAGGTACTCCCCCCTACTAATTTTATCACATTCTTACAGGTACTCCCCCCTACTAATGCTATCACATTCTTACAGGTACTCCCCCCTACTAATTTTATCACATTCTTACAGGTACTCCCCTACTAATGCTATCACATTCTTACAGGTACTCCCCCCTACTAATGCTATCACATTCTTACAGGTACTCCCCCCTACTGATGTTATCACATTCTTACAGGTACTCCCCCCTACTAATGTTATCACATTCTTACAGGTACTCCCCCCTACTAATGTTATCACATTCTTACAGGTACTCCCCCCTACTAATGTTATCACATTCTTACAGGTACTCCCCCCTACTAATGTTATCACATTCTTACAGGTACTCCCCCCTACTAATGTTATCACATTCTTACAGGTACTCCCCCCTACTAATGTTATCACATTCTTACAGGTACTCCCCCCTACTAATGTTATCACATTCTTACAGGTACTCCCCCCTACTAATGTTATCACATTCTTACTTGCACTCCCAGCTACCTATGTTATCACATGCATACCCTCATAACAAAGGTATAAGCAGTAAGTAAACACTGTTTCAAGAAGCCAAGGGTCAGACTTTCACTTTTTCTTTCTTTTTTTTTTTTAAACCTAGCTAGTTTACCAAAATTAAGGAAATTCTTTATGCAAACGAATAACTTTGACGGACTTTTTTAAAATATTTTCAAAGTATTAAAAAAGCTACTTTTTAGAAATTTGTGTGTGGGAGGAGGAAGTTAACAAAGACATCTTCCAGTAAGCAATATTTCACATTTAGCTAACACAGCTATTGTTTTACTATCCTGGTTTGCTTGTTAGTGCTTGTTTAACAATGGAACACCTGCCCTTTGTCCCGCAATGCCACCAAAGTACTGCTGTATATAAGTAGAAGTCATGGTACATGTGAGTTACAGTTCATTAACCTAATTTCTCTATCACTGTCTCTGTCTCTGTCTCTCTCTCTCTCTCTCTCTCTGTCTCTATCTTTCTTCCTCATGTTTCTGACCACATGAAACAGAAAATGAAACAAGACGTAATCAAGTAGAATGCTGTTAAACTTAAATGAGTTTCAAATCATACCTCTTAACTGTCCTTTTTTTGGAGGAATGTTATTATTTTCAGGCCTTATTTATACCTGCACTTGCTGTTACCTATTTTTGAGGTATGTTCCTCTTTAAGGCATGATTGCTCCTTCATGCAATCTTCTGAATCCCCCCACCACACCACACATGATTTTTGAAGCTGTCTAGTGCCCAGAAAACCACACTTGAACAACATACTAGCATACTAGTGGAACTACTAATTCAAAGGAAGAGGGCACACATCTTATATCTCCCTTTTCCTGAAGCAAAAATGTTTACAAATGACACTGTGTGATAGAATTTTACAATACAGTTCATTAAAGTCTACAGTTTTGCTGAAATCTACACATGCAAGAAAATGGCAATTGTTCTTATTCTCACAAAGAAGTTATAAATTCCATCTGTTCAGTTTCAGAATTCAGTATTGCTAAGCTACCTTTCTGAAGTACACGCTGTAATAAATGCTATGCAAAAGTTCTTTTTGAAGAAACAGATGCTGCAACTGATGTGCAACCACAATTTCTAGCAAACAGGTTTCACAAGTGTCATGTAAAAAAGCCTTGCGGGCTGTAGTCTGAAATCTTCACAAGATCTAGCTACCAAGAAATAATGACTTTTTCAGTCCTGTTCTTTTTAAGCAGCAGAGCTACGCTATTCTGGTCCCTTGTGCTAAACAGAGGATTGGGACATGACCTGCTGAGACAACTACACTATCTACCTTTCTAAATAGATCAGCCTCATTTAAAACATACCTTTCCTCCTAGACTTGTAGGAATTAAGAGGACAGTGTAAAATGATGGCAAGCAAATGCTCCACTCTCCCCAACTAAATTATCTTTAATCTCAAAATCTTACATGTTAAATCTGATAGCCAACATGATTGTGATCTCTCAAAGTCGTACCACTGTTGCTAAACAGATTAAAATAAAAAAAAAATGTACACCAATGTGAATCACTAAGAAAGTCACCAAATGCAGCTTGGCCAAAAGAAGATCCAGGAAATATTCCCTGCTGCTTTGGTTCTGGACCTACACTGCCACATCCAAGAGCAGGCTACACAGTGAACACTGCACTGGAGTTAAACTTCAAGTAGTCAGAAATTGTTGGTTCAGTCTTTCATGATGTCATGGCAGGAGTTTTCAGCTCTGAGAAAAATTTTAGGAGCCACCCTTATCAACAAAATCAAATGCAGAAAATAACATACCTTTTGCATTAAAAACTGTTTAATTTGATATTCTATATGGCAAGAAGAATATATCCAGTTTAAAGGGCTTGATATGTGTACTTGCTTTAGAAAGAACCAATAAATTAGTTAAGCAGTACAAATAGCAGTGAACTATACATAGAGAGATGAAGTTGCACTAGGAAACAGAAAATTGTCCTCATTTCTACCTAGTTCTAAATTACTTCAGAACTGAAGGAATAAGTGAACCCTAGTCTTCAGTAGTCAAAATTTTCATAATACACAAGCAGAGACAAAGTGCAGAGAACAACTCACAAGGTACATGCTATAGGATAGTTCTTTCTTGTCTCTTTTCCTCTTTCCTCTTCTATGACTGTTGAGCTGTATATCTGCCTTTTCCATAAACAAACTACAGAGGCAATTGAGCAGAGTTTCACATTTACATACTAGTGAGACTTTTTACCTCTTCTTGGCTAATTATCTCTTTACAAATTAATTAATCTGTTGCAAGCAAGATAGTTTGTATTACTCTGTTCCTGGCTAAGGAGAGCTTGAGCTTTCCTTTAAGTCAATTTTTTTCCACAAACAACTGTCACTTTACAGACAGCATTGATATGTATAAGTCAGTGATTCTGTCAAGTGACTATGTTTGAAAGTCTGAATTCAGTAAGGCAAAGTTTTGTTTATTGTGGTTCCAATTACTATGGCTATTTAGTGGTAATTAAGTATCCTTTTAGTCAGCAAGATATGTAATGTTTTTCCTGTTCTTCCTGTTCGGCACATGTCAAGCCCCTATCTTCTACACTCAGTTAAGTTAGTACCTCATTGCTCTACAGTTACTAATAACAATTTCATGAAACACTTACCATACATAGCACTTTCATTCCTCTTTTTCCCACTCCCTTCCGCCTATTATATTCTACAGGTAAAGTGTTGTAAAGAAAACCAGTAAATACCTTAATGCCAATAATAATAATAATAATCAGATATATCAGTAAAGACCATGCCCCATGCATTTCTGATTTTGTACATGACCCAGTTAACTAAAGCCAGTTAAAACACATACAATTGTGGACATTCTTTTCAGTTGCACCAGTAACAGTGATCTTCTGGATTGGAGCAGACCTCAGCTGAAGCAGTATAACTTAATACTTTTTAGGAAGTATTAGTATGGGTAATTCGAAGAGGTGACAGAATAGAAAACGTGAGATTAAAACAAAGTAATTTGAAAGTGAAGATGATTACAACCCACATTTTGACATTATTCAGTAAGTCAACCATTCACTTTTCCTCATAGATAAGCAAATCCTGCAGGGTTAGTCAAGTTACCATATTCAATAAATTCTCCCCTTTCTCCTTTACAAACCAGCAGTTTGCTGCCATTCTGTTTATACTGCAATTATGTGGCAACCAGTCATAAGCAAAGGCTTTTGAACCATTCACAGATTCATGGGCACCATTACCTTCAATAACTAGTTAACTCTGTGCATCTCTTGCATTGTGATGGTCTCCAAGCTTTAATACGGATCCTTCTTTTACTCCAGTCAAAATAGATAAATAAAAACTTATACAAACAAATACATAAAACATAAAGAAAAACAAGTACATTAGGTCTCAGTCTTCGGTAGTTCTAGCACTAAGCCCTCTCCCTCCTTTAAAGCCGCAGCACCAAAAAAAAGAAGACATTCACTAATAATAACATACAACACTTAGCACTGCAACTGGTTTAATCACCTTTTAACCTAGTAGCATTCCTTTCTTCCGTCCACCCACTAAGCACAGCAGACAAAATCAGTGATTACAGTATTCTGCACTTATCATTGCTATTTCAGTCAAATAATTTGTCATAAGATGGCCAGTTCACAGTTTATAGTTCATGCCAGTTTATTTAATAGCAGCAGTATGACATTCCAGATCAGGGCATAGTTCTTTCTTTGTTAGAACACTGACTATATATTTAAAAAAAAACAGTAGATAATTATCCACTTAAATATAATTAGGACAGAAGTTTGCTTCAGTTATATTGGCTTGAAGATAAAAAAACATAAAATTATAATTATTGACAGTTATTAATTGTATTTTCTTTTACAGTGAATTAGTCATGGCTCTGATAATGGACCTCAAGCAAAAGTGGAATCATACTGCAGAAGAAGCTAAACAATTTTTTGAAGAAATTTCAACAGAAGACAATGAACAAATTGTAGAATCATTGTCACTGATTGGGAAGAGACCATTAGTTCAGATATCTGAGTCAGATAATGTGGAAGAAGGTCCATCTCCCAAAAAGCCAAGAAGGAACTCAGGAAGGAAGTAATAGTCCAAGACCCCTTGGACAGTTCCCAATATATTTTTACAGGTGCATGGACTTTAGGATGTCCTGTCAATCAAGAGGAGGTTCAAACAGGGCAATAGATGAATATTTTGGTGTTTATATTGAAGTGTATAATGGAGAAAGTAGAGTCAGATTAATTCAATTAGCAATGCAATATTATTCCTTCAATTCGAAGCCTCTCTAATAAAGGGGAGAGATTCGGTACCCAGCATAGTAACTATAAATGCCTCAAATAGCTCTCCATTTCCCCTACTGCTCTCAGTAATCTCAGATAAAGATACAATCCCCTCATCATCAGGCCAAATTAACAGTAACACAAACAGCCAGGTAATAATTAAAATGGTTCTGGTATCACTGCTCAGATATCTCAAGCAGGCAAGGAAATGATTTGGAAAGGAGAATTCATACAGACTTTTGATCTTATAGGTGCTAAATGTATTCAGAGAATTACTGACACTAATTTTAACAGGTACAAAGTTTTAAGAGAGGCCAATGCAGTGCTGGGCAGATGTCAACCCAAAACTGAGTCTTACGATAATTAGGTTATTCGGTTTATACATTTCAAAGTAGAAGTGGTAGAAAAATATCCCTTGATGGCTACCTCTGTCCTAGATTATTTCCTTATTGTAAGGGAGATATATGTTTTAGAAAAGAAGGATGGCTTAGTACCAATATGAACAAAGATTCAGGGCACTAAAAACAAAAGATAGTCAGCTGAAATGGGAAACCAGACATGCCAACACTTCGCTCAGTGTTACGACAGACAATCATAAAAATGATCTTTATCAACAGGATAATCAAATACACATTAAAGTCAAATCTTGTTGGGCCTTTACTTCCAGTAACTGTGGCTGGTTTTCATGTAGATTCCCTTATATTTGAAATGTTTGTGGTGGTATGCATCCTGCAATAAAATGATAGCATGGAGATTTCAAAGGCCTTTTTCATTCATATCAGTTTCAAAACAGAATGCAAATCAATTCAGGACAGACATCAGACTAGGGTAAAAATATTTTTGTGACTCTAGCAGAGCCTGTTACCTCCACATGAACAAATAAACAATTCCCCCATTAAAGCAAAAGTTCTCAAAGAACTTCTAAACATATATCCTATTCAAGCAGTTGTATATTTCCATACTGAGGGCTTTACCAGGGCGTTTTCTGCAAGATCAATTAAACACAGCATGCGTACACACTGCAAAACTTATCATAATTAAAGGGCAAAGAAGCTACAGCTCAGTCCCACATTTCCAAGGAACTTTAACAAAGTCAAATTAAGGGTTAATTTCTGGCTCCCCTTTTGAATCATGCATTATTTTTTTGTTACATTCTGGTTTTTAAGAAAAACCCAGGAGATTGTTTAATACGTGTGTGTGTGTGTGTGTGTGTGTGTGTGTGTTTATACATGTATATATACATACATACATACACACACACACACACACACACACACACACACACACACACACACACACACACACACACACACACACACATACACGTGCGCGTGTGTGTGTGTGTCAATATATATATATATATATATATATATATATATATATATATATATGTACACACACACGCACACAAATCAACACTCCAATTTTTTTATTTAATTATTCATTTTATAGTGATAGTTCCACTACAGTTCAAACTGTTTAACCTTGTTTAAAAAGATATGTGGTAAAAGCAGGGAACGGGCTCTGATGGGTCGCTCTTTTTGGCCTCAGCTCCCCTTTTGCTTACATTTTCCTCTTTTTTCCTTGCTTGCTATTTAATAAATAAAGAAGCCAATTCATAGTACTGCTGGACATGCAATAGCAGTATTTGCTTGGGTTATGGTTTTAATCAAATAAAATTAAA
Organism: Protopterus annectens; assembly: GCF_019279795.1. Taxonomy (NCBI): domain Eukaryota; kingdom Metazoa; phylum Chordata; order Ceratodontiformes; family Protopteridae; genus Protopterus; species Protopterus annectens. The sequence continues at coordinate 1,520,631,385 of NC_056733.1, forward strand.
GACCATCAAGCGGGCTTTATGTCACTTTATATCACCCAATAACAGTCCCATGGTTGTAGTAATGTCATTTTGTGTTATAAAGTTTAATGTTGGCTTACAATGTTGATATTAACAGTCTATACAGACAACATTTAACATGTGTGTTGGGCATCAATAAAATTTATGGTTGCTCTTGCAACACCATGTTTTTGTGTTAGCGTCATTGCCTCACATCAAGAGGTTCTCCCGTTCGACTCGGCTGGAGTGCGGGTAGTGCCTTCTATGTGGAGTCTGCATGTCCTCCCTGTGGTTGGGTGGCGTTCAAAAGACATGCGTAAATGGGTGTGACTTCCTTGAAGGTTGGATGTTGAGCTGGCACCTTGGCGTTTGTGAAAATCTACTGCCAATCATTAGTGGACCGGAGTTCAGCTGTGGCGACCCCTAACCAGAAAAAGCCAAAAGACAACATTGGAGAATGGGGGCAAGAGACAATTGCACTTTTACAGCTTCAGATCCAGGTCTAGGAATTGTCACAGATCTTGTAATCATTGGGCATAACAGTTACAGTTTTCAGTCTCGCAAGTCTGCTATACATTTGGCATCCTATATGTAATTGCTGTATTTCCTAACATAACACAGTTATGAACTTAAGTTGAATTTCATATACTGTTTTTTATACAGTGCATAGAAAACAATTCACACATCTTTTCATCCCATTGAAAACACAAGTACTGCAGATTAAATCACATATTTTCACTTTGCCTGCTGCAAGCTTTGTCAAGCTTCAATGCAGTTCAATATGTTGCATTCAGGAAATACAGGCAGATGTAATTATCAAGACACAACAGACAGCATTGCCCATGGCTATAAAGTGGGGCATGGCATGGAAAAACAGAAGTCCAGTCCTGCAGATGTCAAAAAATGCAATGTCTATAGGGAACTCAAAGTATCCACAAGAATGGCAGTAAATGCTTCTCAGACACCCTACATCAGAAGGTAACAAACAGACCAGTATAATATTCCTAAACTTGTTTGGAAGTATTTCTCTCTCTAATAAGAAAGAGATATACAAATCAAGCAACTGCAACATCCCTTTTCCTCAGCAAACCCTTGATGACATTCTTAACTCATCTACAGTGGTCCTGCTATTCCAGTTTCTACCATCCCCAGTACTTACAGTACTTATGTACTCAGCACAGTATCACCTGTACCCCCTGCCGCCATTGTCCTGCATTCTGTTTCCAGCCTTATATAAGGACGTTAAAAAGTTGCTAAAGAAAATGAATGCCAAAAAAATATTCCCAATCTCCCACACTGCATATGATATTCCTAAAACTATCAAGTCTCATAAATAAATAGTGCAAACAATTCAATGACATATCCAGTCACAACAGAAATCGTTTAAGTATACACATTCATACCAACGACAAAAAATAAAGTCACTTTCCTTGCCTACCATTTTTTGACTACTGCAAATGTTGGTAGTCTTAGAAAAAAATCTGTTGCAAACAATTTGCAATCACATAAACATATATTTGTTGTTCTTGGATAAACAGACTCTCAGATCATCCCCATATGCATCAATATTTTTGTGGCTCCTAATTTCTAATTAAAAAACAAATGTTTGATATAAAGCAAAATTTTTTGCCTCACGGTATGCCTCGACTACAGCTTTCAGTGTTGCCTAACTGCTTTACTCTTGATCACTTAGTACAAAAGTGTTAAATACCTTCATTGTTTTTTCAATGTGCTATGAAGCACAAAATCAAAAAACTGCAATAAACTTCCAAAAACAAAAATAACGAAAACAAGCTGGAGCAGGAAACTGGCAAACAATTTAATATGAGCGCTTTCAGAAAAAACAATGCTTCTCCTTCTTCAGATGAACGAGATGTGAACTAAAGTGTGGTTTTATAACAATTCTCGTCATGATTAATTAATTAAACTGTCATGTGATTCTAAAAATTCCATATATAATCAAATAACAAAATAATGACATATAAAACCTAACAATGACTATTTTTCTTATAAACACATGAACCCTGCAATACAACATAAACATTAAAGACAATAAAAACATTAGAATTATTAAAACATTGGATGCAGCTATTAAAGGGACTTACTGAGAATCATGAAACCCGTAATATATATCTTAAAGTTGTTAAAACTCAAAAAATATATATATTAAAAAATATATTAACATTGATTTACAAACTATGTCTTCAAGGCTAAGAGTTTAAGGAGACACTTGACAGAAATATATTCGTTAAGACCTGCGGAACTTGCTGGAGTATAGTAAATTTAAAATAATGTTCAGGAGTTTTATTTTTCTTTCTGTCTTGCCAATGTAGAATGCAGAACAAACCTGGCAACAAGCAGAATAAACTACTGCTTTAGTGTTGCAAGTATATCTATTTTGAACTTTATAAATTTTGTCCCTAATTTTAAGTTGGTGAGATGTATTTAAATATCTACATTGATGGCAAGCACCACATCTGAACATACCCACTTTATTATTAACTGTGGGTTTAGTTGATGAATACAATAATGGGCGGCGCAGTGGTGCAGCGGTTAACATTGTCGCCTCACAGCAAGAGGTTCTCCGGTTCAATTCTCGGCTGGGGTGCTTTCTGTGTGGAGTTTGCATGTTCTCCCTGTGCTCGCGTGGGTTTTCTCCGGGTACTCCGGTTTCCTCCCACATTCCAAAGTCATGCATCTGGAGCATTTCTCCCCGGGCCTCCGCTGAAAACAGGCTCTGTGGAACCTAGTCGGACTTTCCCGGTCAACAAATGTTAAATAAATAAAAAATAAAATTCTTTTAAATTAGGACCCCATCTATAAGTGATTTTTGGTTGGTTACCTAGCGGTTTATTTAAGATACTATCTTCCTTAAGTAAAGCCCAATTTTTATTAAGCATCTCTCTAATACCGATATGGTCTAAAGTATATGTACACAAGAAACTAACTGTATAACTAGTAGGACCAATATCGGAAAAATTATCATTTTCATTTCTAAAAGAAGAATGGTGAACTAAATTATCACCATCTAATAAAGGCTTAAAATGTCCTATTTGTCTTTTAGTAGTGACTTCTGCTGAAATATTTAAGAGCAAAGACATGGGATATCCCCTATTAAAAAACATTTTAACTAAAAGTTCATTTTCCTCCATATAATCTAGTTAATCAGAAATCATTCTAGCTGCCCTGACCATTTGTCCCTTTACCACCGCTCTCTTCTCCTGAACATTATTTTAAATTTACTATACTCCAGCAAGTTCCGCAGAACGAATTAGGTGGCCCATGGCAGATTAATTTAGAAATAAATGAATTATGCTGGCAAATTAGAACTGCAGCATATATCTTCCCAGGTCTTAATGAATATATTTCTGTTAAGTGTGTCCTTAAACTCTTAGCCTTGAAGAGATAGTTTGTAAATCAATGTTAATATATTTTTTGATATATATATTTTTTGAGTTTTAACAACTTTAAGATATATATTACGGGTTTCATGATTCTTAGTAAGTCCCTTTAATAGCTGCATCCAATGTTTTAATAATTCTAATGTTTTTATTGTCTTTAATGTTTATGTTGTATTGCAGGGTTCATGTGTTTATAAGAAAAATAGTCATTGTTAGGTTTTATATGTAATTATTTTGTTATTTGATTATATATGGAATTTTTAGATTCACACGACAGTTTAATTAATTAATCATGACGAGAATTGTTATAAAACCACACTTTAGTTCACATCTCGTTCATCTGAAGAAGGAAAAGCATTGTTTTTTTCCGAAAGCGCTCATATTAAATTGTTTGTCAGTTTCCTGCTCCAGCTTGTTTTCGTTATTTTTGTTTTTGAATGTGCTATGAAGCAACATGGTACATGTAACTTTTTGTAGCTTGTCACTGAGATCACTTGCAGAGAAATACAGCTCAAATCTTTAGATCCAGGATTTCCAATTTTCAGGCAGGCTTCCCTGCAGCTTCAAATTTCAGATTGAATTGTTAACATCTAGAGCCAGAAAAACAAGAAAATCTTCCCAAAACTGAATGCAATAATTATTTGCACAAAACAATAATGAAAATTTGTATTTTCTTGTATTTTGAAAGCTAGGGGCTTGTTGTGGACTGAAACAAACTTTGTGAGTCAGAGTGTAGGTAAAAATGGGCCTTTTCTCAGCTTATTTCTGTTCAAACTGAGAGTTATAAGTAAAAAATAAAGGGCATGCAAACTGATGTGGCAATGACAGAAGAAGGCAAATCATAAGTGAGTTTGGTATGTGCATCAGTCAGTCCTTTCATTTCTTTCAGACAGTGAAAACTCATGCCACCATATTAGAACATCCAGACACCAACCTTTGAAACTCTGGATGAAATAGTTTATCTGTGGACATGATGCCTTAGCAATGAAGAGAGAGACCACAGATATGTTGCTAGCACACAGGTTTAGCTGCAAGTGCCCAGAGCCATAGGCCACATGACTGAAATCCCAAGTAACAATACTTCTTGACTGTAGAGTCATGTTTCCAGATACCTTATCCATCCACTAGTTCTCATATCTTGTAAAAATAACAATGTATGCTGCAATACAAGTAACAGGCCTTACAGAATTAAGATTCTTTTCCTCTTTATCATCGTGGCATACTAATTACTGCAAAAAAAGCTAAATTGTATGCTAATCAACCAATCCAAGATGGAGGAACTATTCAACAAGCTATAAAACAACTATGTGCACTTAATGCAGCTTTCTGCCTAGTATTCCAAAACCTATCGAAATACAGAATTGGAAACTACACCAGGTGGAAAGAATGTTAGGAGCTGCTGCTGCTCTTCTGCATGTGTAAGTGCAACAGGCTCACATCTATGCTGCTGATGCTGATAGACCATGGGTAGGGGGCAAGAAGGAGAGGGGTATTTAGACCCTGATTAACTTTTCATGGTCTGCATGAAGTGGAAATAATACAGTACTACAGGGTGGATAGAGACACACTCCAGGAACTTTGCAACTTCTGTCATCCTCACCTGAAAGCAAGGGCAAACCGAGGTGAAAAAATACCTGTGGACACCAAGGTATGTGTTTCACTTAGAATATTAACAATAGCAACCTTTAAATGACCCACAGGGGACATGCTGGCAGTGTCACAGGCATTAGCATCCAGGATCCTACACCAAATTCAGAATGCTATGCTACAGCATGCCAGTGACTATATATATATATTTCCCCTACCACCGAGAACAGAGCTAGAACTATACAGGAGTTCTACCCCACAGCACACTTTCCTGAAGCCTTAGCTGCCAGAGACTGCACCAACATTAAGATGAAAGGTTGCACTTTTTTATGTTTTCTGCTTTTTTTTTTTTTGGCTTTGCAATTTGAGCAGCACTTGGTTAACTGCCTAAAAATTGAAAATTTAATGTCAGTTTCCTTATGAAGCACAAACACGCATAGCGACATTGTGCAGTGATATGGAACATGAATAGTAATGACTGCAGAAATTCTACCTGTAATCTGTTAGTCTCTGTGGCACAAGATGTAAATATATTGAGGTAAAAAAGGAGGGAGCATAGGTAATGTGGGGTTGGAGTCCCACAGTAGTCATGAGACCCTGAGGAAGGGTTATAATGAAAATTTATACAAGGATTATATGTTAGCTAGCGCCTTTTCAATTTGCACGTTGCCTACCTTTGCGTAAACATGTTTCACTACTCAAGGAAAAAGGTGAAAAATTAAATTTGATTTACCTTCCTTCCCGCAAACTGGCTCAGTGGTGATGTCTGACTGTCAGCACTCTGGATAGTACTGAGTGCGGAAAATGCACCTGCTGCCAAGTTTTCCCTGTGGTACTAGGTGTAAGTCTGATGAGTTCATAAGAACATAGGTGAGCTGTGGTTCTAATCCAGCACACTCCAGTTTTTAGTAAGGTACCCCACTGTAATTTTTCACAAAACTTTGATTACAAAGATTAATACCATATACCAATAGCAATATATGGCATGTTGATTAACAGAAATGTATCATTACTGCTTGCATACACATACTTCTGCAGGCATCATATATATTATGCATGTAACTGGTTTATTATGACAATGATGATTATGCAATAAAAAATGCAGTTGTTTATCTCTGATGCTCATAGTAGTTAACTGACAATCATCTACAGTCTTCTCATAAGCCAAGTATAACTGTAAAACAGTATGTATTATGAGATATGTAGCACAAATCACAAATGTATTAATTAAGTCATGCAAGTCTATCCATTTCCAGTATATTGTCATACATTAGTCCTGCATCACAGCTGCAAATGCATACGCTAGGGCCCTGTAATGTCACACACATACAGGCTTATTTGAACTATAGCACCAGTCACTCTTTAAACTGTATATCTGTGATTACCATGATTGGCAAATGCTTCTTCTTTGGCAATGAGGAACGATCATTTCTGTAGAAATGTATGCATTCTCTTTTGTACATGAGTTTGAATCTAACATTGTACAAATTACTTTTAACGGTGTGTAAGTCTCCACAAAATATGTGTCAAGTCATCTCATTGATCCCCTGAAAGTCATGGCTTAAAAGCCAAATCAGTTAGCATTTCAGTGTTGACCACTGGACAAAGTGTGACCAGGTATAGCAGCACAAATGCATTAAATCAATTCCAAATGTCACATCATCATTGCTGTTTCATAAACTCCCTTTCTCTTTGCTTGCCAATGTTTCTCTTCACTTACCTTAATACAAATGCGGTTTTCATAGTTGCTCATGTTTGTGCACTGTCCATAAAACACAATATCACAAATTGTCAGGCAAACAGTTATACTGTTGTTGGAAGACCTTTTCAGACAAGGCAGGAGATGGGAAAGATGGTGCCAAATTCAGGGCACAGAGGTAGGATGTGGAGGATTCAAAAACATTTGTTGCACTCCTTGTGAAGCGCTATAGTCTCAGACTGCTGCAGGAGGACTATACTGGGTCTTAGTATAAGCCTGAGGCTTGGAACAGCCTAGCCAAGACTGTCTCTAGAGCAACTGGCATACCACTGGGGAGCAGTGCAGGCACCATTACAGTGACCTGAAATGGCGCAAGCAGGTACAACTTGACTAGTGGCTGGATGAGTTTAGAACTGCTGACATCCCACAGTTGTGTAAGTATACAAATAAAGCAATTTAAAATAATATGGAGTGGTGTAGGTAGACAACACTGGTATGCATAATGCTTTCATGTCTTTTTTTTCTCTCATTCTTTATTTTATAGCTGGACAGGAAACCTCAGCAAACATGAAGGCACATGCTGAGAGGTTGGAATAACTCAGAGAGGCAAGGGGTATGTATGCAGCACAACTGACCCTGATTTTAATAAATATATTGTGATTCCATACATCAGTATTAAGCTCAGCATGAATATCTTAACTGTAACATCAAGCATGCATGCTGTCTGCTGTAGCTCTTTGTAATGGTAGTAGGCAAGTGTAATAGTGTATTTAGATTATATGGGTTCAATTCCCACAAGTAACCTCGAGATTCACATCCAACAAGTGTCATTTCTACATTTGACTTGTAGCAATATTGGCTTTAATGACATGCTGTTAAGTTAATCCGCAGTATCTTTTAAAACATATATGGAATATCTTCATATTCCAAGGATCACTTGTAACAATTCATAGTAATTGTTTGGATTTTGAAAGCTCTATATTTAGTATAATAATAAAAGAATATTTTTTGTAATAAAGCATAGTAAAAAAGCTCCAGATACATAGTAAAAAAAATATATAAACATAGCTATCTTGTACAAAGAGCATAGAACATATAAAAGAAGTATAATCAGAGTTTTACAAATGATGCAGCATACAGTGGTTAGAATATTGAGAAACAATTAAACAAGATATTATACAACAAATATACAATTGCTTGAACATAAATTCAAAAAGAAGTTTCCATAGACAAACAGGATCAAAAACTAGAAATCATAACTATAAAGGTTGCCTAAACATCTAGTTCACAGTACTATGCATTAAGTGAAACTACACAGTATACCTGTGATCTAGGGATGATGAAAGTCGGGAAAAGGGGGAAACTAGTCTGGTTCTGTACAGGAACCTATCCAAGTTTTGAATAGGAGTTTTTTTATTAGGGATTTGAAAGCATGTTTACTATTTAGACTTCTAATGCCAGGGGGGTAGAGAGTTCCAGGCCTTAGCAACAGCATGGGAATAAAGAGATTGGCCTGAGCTACTTAAGTAATTGGTAACAGTCAGTAGGTCGGTATTGGACGATCTTAGTTGACGTTCAGTATTATGGAAGGTGAGCAGACCAGAGAGGGCAGGTATTTTATTTGGTTGGTGTAGCAGTTGATGGGGCAGGAGAAGTTCGTTGTATTTTAGTAGGTTAGGGAGTTCTAGCCATCCTAGTTGTCTTAGGAAGAGGCAATGGTGATAACAAAACTTAGCACTGGTTACAAATTTTGAGATTTTATTGTAGCAGGTAGATAGTTTCAGAAGGTCAGATTTGTTTAGGTTAGTTAGCACTGTGGAAGTGTATAGTAAGGTGGAGATAGATGGGTATGAGAGATAGTGATTCGGGATTCCTGTGTGAGGAAGCTCTTGCAGCGGTAGAGTGCACCTAGTTTTTTATGAACTTTGGCAATTGTTAGTGTTATATGTTTATCAAATTTTAGGTTTTGGTCAATAGCTACACCTAGTAGCTTGGCGTGAGTTACTGTTGTGATAAGGGTATTGTCAGAGGATGTTACTGAGAATGGTGAGGTAGGGGTGAAAGTTTTGGATGGGTGGAAGATTATGAGTTGGGTCTCAATTGGGTTTAGTATGAGTTGGGAGGAATTTAGCCATTTTTCTATAGTAGTGAAGGCTTCCTGAGTTCTATCATGGAGTAATCGTAGAGAGGAGGCTGAGCAAATAAGGGTGGTATCATCAGCATACTGTACTATATTAGTTTGTTGGGTAGCCGAGGGGAGGTTATTGGTAAAGATGGAAAATAGTAAGGGACCAAGAATGGATCCTTGCAGAAAACCTTGTCCCACTGGGGGAGGGGTTATGCCATTTTATCAGCTTGTTGCCAGAGGGACAAATAATTTTTAAACCACAGTAGAGAGGATTTATCCAGATTGAGCTCAGAGAGTCGATAGTAATTTGCAGTGGGATAACATGTCAAGTGCCTTTGACAGGTCTAGGAAGACAACAGATACTAAGTTATCGAGATTTCTTTGTTGGCTAATGTTGTCAGTAAAGGATATAAGGGCAGAGGTGGTACTATGGTTTGGCCGAAATCGATGTTGGGAATCTGCTAGCAGGTTATATTGAAGAAGTTAATTCAGTAGTTGGGTGTGTACAGATTTTTCTAAGATTTTTGATAGGGGATATAGTATAGCTATGGGGTGATAATTACTAAGTTCTGTCGAGGAAGCACCTTTGTGTAGGGGGACAACATAAGAAATTTTCCAGACAGGGGTACAGTGTGTTCAGCTATGGATCTATTGATGAGTATGGAAATAGCATAGGCAATGGCAGAGGTGGCAATCCTGAGGTAATCAGTGGGGAGTTTATCAGCAGCGCAAGTGGTGGGTTTCAATTTGGCAAGGTGTTTATGAATTAGTTCAGTTGGAACTGATTTAAGAGATAATTGGGCATTGGTCTTATCATGACAGCTTTGTATTTTGGGAGTATTTGTAGTAGTAGTGGGGAAATTGCTGAATAACTTTTGGATGGATGAGGTGAAATAGTCATTAAACTGGGAGGCAATATCATTGTTATTACCTTCAATGTTAGGGTTTGGGGAGGTGATTTTGCCTGGCTAGAGAATGTGGTCGTCTGTGGACCAGAATTTTTGTGGATTGTTTTATAGAGTTTTTTTGTAGCTGGATATAATAACTTTTTTTGTGATTACATATTTGTTTTTAATTTTTGTTTGTTTTGTTTCTGACCTCTAGGAAGTATTGTCAGTTTGTACTTGTTTTGTTGGTATGCAAGTCTGCCCAAGCTATGTCTCATTGTTTAAGTGGGAATCTTGTGTCCTTTGAGATCCAGAGGGCTGGGTTGGTTTTAGTACAAATTATACGCTGTGGGGCCATAAGATTAAGGATACCTAAGAAAATAGTATTAAAGTACTCCACGGCTTCATCTAATAGTAGAGTTTTAAGGGGTGACCAATTTATTTTTGTAAGATGTTGATAAATTGGTCTGGTGGGAAATTTTTGGAACTATGGATAGAAAGTAGGATGGGGGGGTTTATGGGTTTTGTGTGCTGTCTTTGGGTAGATGATCACTGAGGGAGTGGGGTAATGTACCAGATATATTGGCAGATGAAGGCTTGTTGGTTAGGATCCAATCTAATATGGATTCCTTTTTGATGAATTTGTCTATACAGGTGGGGGTTTGGATAAGCTGTGTGACATTAAATAGGTTTAAGTGGTACTTTGAGGGGGGTTGCCATGATAGAGGCCCAATCAATGTTGAAGTCCCCCAGGACAAGTGTCTCCTGAGAGAGGGTGGTGGAAGTCCAATGTAAAATGGACTCTAGAGTGGCAATATTGTCACCTGGTGATAAGTAGACACCTATAATGTTGAGTTCTTTCTGCTGGTTTAATTTTATATTTGCAAACAGGGTGTCTGCATAGCTGAAAGTGGGGATATCGTTACGTATTTGTTGGAGAGTATGGTTGTGCCTGTAAAGTAGGTCAATGCCCCCACCTCTTTTAGCTATTCAATCACATCTAGGGATGTTGTAGCCAGGAGGGGCTATGATGGTATCTATGATGTGGGACTTGAGCCAGATCTCGGTTAGGAATACAATGTCAGGATTATAGAAGGATATAGAAGCACGTAGCTCTTCAGTTTTATTCATGATGCTCCAGATGTTTATACTGAGTAATAAGAGGTCAGAGGGTTTTTACTTGTAAGGGATATTAGGCCCATGTAGGTTTGTGGTGGTGGGTATAGTAGTGGAAGGGCATGCGTTAGGGTGGATGTCGCCACTGAGTGCAAGTTGGTTAGTAGCAGTGGTCAGTGTGTGTAGGTAACTGGCAATCATATTATGTATGAGTATACTGGGTAGTGTTTTATAATTAGTTTCTTTGTAGGTAAGCTTGATGAGCTCAAAGTGGGTGTGGTTAAAGATCAAGCAGTCTCAAAGGGAACTGAGGAAGGGGACAGTGATGACAATTCTGAGGCTGAGGACTAGATTCTCACTGTTCCCATGCTTTACAGGCATGTGTCTCCGATATCCCCTACCTATTCTCAATCATGGTGTTCCCCAACCATTTGTGTCCATCACTATCCCTGTATCTGTCTGGTTTGTCCTGTTTGTCTGCATCTGCTTCCTCACCTACCCTACCTACCTAACCTTCACATCCCTACATCCATTGCCTAACATTCTTCTCTTTTTGAAATTAAAAAAAAATGTGCACCTGTCCACACAAAAAGAAATGGTCTCATACATAGCTCTCTACTTCACATATATGTCTTCTTGACACAACATGATTGTATTGTTGTTACCCCATGTGTGTTGTGACAGTCCAAATTCATCAAATTTTCTCTACATGTCCACATTACTGTGTTGATGAAGTGGACATCTATGGTTCTTTCCCAATTCTCTCTTGCAAATTCCTTTACTGTTTCCCCATTGTTCTTCCCCCCTGCTCCTGCTCCATTTACCACTATCCTACATGTCTCAATTTCACACCTTTAATCTGGTCAAGAAATAGAATCACACACCAAAAACATGTCCATAAATACCATAAAAAAGCCTTCACTTTTTGTCCTCTGCATTGGCGTGGACTTTGGCATCATGTATTAATTCTGAGTAGTGGTAAATAGCTATTTATGTGCTATGGCAAAACCTGGTGAGTTTTTTCCATCAGCTGAACTAGGCCAGTTATCTCCACAGAATGGTGCTTCAACATACTGCACTATAGGAACACAGAGTTAAACCAGAGTAATGCCACTACTTTGAAACAGTTATTCTGACAGATCTTTATACTGCTGGATGTAATACAGTGTCACTTCCTATAAGGACTTTTGAAATAGATCATTTGGCTGAAAATGTTTTTTGCCCGTGGCATCAGGAGTTCAATTCCAGATGTCTTTCACATAATTTTTTAATGTGATGTTATATGTCGATGATGTGTTTAATCACCCACATCTTAACATTTGCCCCACTTATAAATTATCATGGATAAACATTGACTAATTGGCCAAAATAAATTATTTGCATTGATGTGCATTCCCACAAACATTACATATTTATTCAACCTTGCTCTGCTTTTCATAAGCCTGTTCTCTCTCTCCTAACCCTTCTTTACTCCTGCGTCAGTTACTTCATGCTACACAACATGATAGCTTAATAATGAGAACAGGCCAAAAACATGTCCATGAATGTTCCATTAAACAAACATTGTTATGTGTATGTCCATCTCTCCTTGCATTAACCCCTTTACTCCTACTCCTCTTCACGTACCTGTATCAATTAGGCTGATGGATGTACAGGTATCTCATGGTTTCTGCATACTGACATGATTGTGTTGACGGATAATACAAACATGTTACGTTGATTCAATAGGTTATCAGTGCTCATGTAGTGTGCAAAGTTTCAAAATCTGCTGTAGGATTCCCTTTCTGTCATGTTCAGGTGATGGTGGATGAAATGTTCATCTAATGTAATGTGGAAACTGTCCTTTCAGTGAAGAATAATGATGCACAGACTTTTCAGGATACCTGGCCCTACAGAAATAGTTAGCATATCTGCTGAGTCATAATAATCATTTCAAAAGGTGTACAACCCCTTTTCACTTCTAGAAAGCTGTACATTCAATTAACATGTATTTTGCAGTGAGGTCTGCAAAACAGCTACTAGTTGTGCTACTGTACTGATGTAGGCATTACTGATAAAATTTGGGGAAGACACATATTTCAATGTAGTCATTGAGTCGCATTTGCAGTCCTGATCACCTTTACTTAGCTAATGCCATCTTGACACTGTGAAGGCTGCCAACACAGCTAGCTGGAATTTTGTGAAATAATCCTATGTCACTTGTGAATAGTAATATGGTCTGTATGCTTGTCTTAAAAATGTAAGTAAACTATGTGTTATGTTAAAGCTGTATGTTGTGTACTGAGCTTCAAGAATGTAACCACAGTGCACCCTGCTGGAAAAGAGCAGAAATTTGTATAAACTACATGCCCATGCAAATGTATGTGTTGATGATAAAGGCTGGAATATACAGAGTTAACTTGCAAAACTCTAAGAAAATAAGTTGATATGTAAAAAGTTTTACAACTGTGTTTTCCACAGCAAAGAGACAGAATGTATGTAGCTAGAGATTCTTTCTATTGTCTGGAAACAGAAATAATTACAGGTTTCCAAGGTAGAAGTGTTCACCATTTTTATGGCTTGCAGTTCTAGGCAAAACTTCTGAGAGATAAGTATTTTTAACGCACAGGTGTTACATTTTAAGTTCCTGATAGCCTGAAAACTGAAGGCAGAGGTTACAAGAATGATGTAATCTGAAATAACCCAGCAGAAATGTTTTATAGTAATTTAAGAACTATCTCTCAGAGAAAGTCAGGGCATTTTGTATTGTGTTTTGGACCTGCATTTGCCTTGCTGTGTAAGTAAGACTTAGATCATAGTATCTCTCTTAGAAATAGATAGGAAAATAGTAAGATAAGTGTGAGACTGTCCTCCACTTTTGTTTTAAATCTCAAAGTGTGTGTGTGTGTCAGTTACTTGGGCAGGGACATGAAGCACTGGTTGGACAGAGAGGGTGCTGGAGGTTTTGGCTTGACCACTCAGCTGACATCTTAACCCTATAGCTGAGGCAGTAGGGAGTCTTATTGGGGATCTGGAGAAAGAGGGAGAAACCAGCCCCAGACTGACTGGGATCTTTGTGTGCTCTTAATGGAAATTGTACTTTACTGCATGTGTACTTGTCATCCTCCCAATGTGCACGTCCCTCACTGGTGTTAGTGGTGAGGATTGAGGCACCTTGATTACTGGGCCAGTGCAGAGGTGTCAGAGACACCATTTTTAAAATGAATAAAATAATCAGGATTTGAACCATGACTCACTTGTGCTCAAACCAGGAACTTTCTGCTCTTATACACTGTGCCACAGAGAAAGATAGGCAGTAGCTGTATTTTCCACACTAGTACTCTCCAGAGTGCTGACAGCAGTGCATTGCCACTAAGTATGTTTGTGCAATGGAAGGTATACTACATTCATTTGTTCAATATTTTCCTTAAGCAAAGAACCACATTTGCTCAGCACTTAAAATCGCACACGCATTGAAGGCAATGCCAACAGTTATTTATGAAATAGAACTTTGGCCCCAACATTTCAAAGACAGATTACAGCATGACCATCATAGTATTTCTCAGCAATTTCTCCGATAACATATCTTGCAAGCTACTTCAGAAGTTCAAGTTGAATTCATGAAATGCAAATCACATGCATGCTAACACTTTGCTGTCATTCGTACAAATCAGTTTCTTGGAGATGAACTTTGTGAAGTGGTGTTTAGCATGTTTTATTGGGGTTACTGGGCTGTTAGCTTCCATTACATGGAAAAGCATTCATAACCACAAGAGAGGGACAGTGACATGTGTGCTTGAATGAACACATACCCTCTGATGTTCATGTGAGCCCTGCAGCAATACACTTGCAAATTATATATCAGTACTTGGACCTTTGTCAAGCAGACTACAGAAATACAGAGCATAACTGCATTGCTACTTTTATATGGGTTTATACTGACACTGGACATTGGTCACCCATGATCATATCACAATGAAATTGTCAGTAAGTTCTGTTGATGTGGAAATCACTTCATGTGAATATGAAGACACACTTTCATCCTTAGTACTTTAGTTTCCAAAGTCTGTGTGTGCGTGTGTGTGTGTGTGTGTGTGTGTGTGTGTGTGTGTGTGTGTGTGTGTGTGTGTGTGTGTGTGTGTGTGTGTGTGTGTGTACATGAGTGAGTATGCTACCTAAGCTACATCCTGAGAAACAGGTAACAGGTACATCTATAGCTCAGTTCTTTAATATGTATTTGTGACAGTTTCTTTTACCTAGGTTACCTGGACATATTTAAATGCATTTTTGCAAATTGCAGTTACACAATCATATCACAAGCCCTTGGTGTGCACACAAGTCTTATAACAGCATGTGTTATCTTTGACACTGTGCTGTTGTTATCCTCAATAAAGAGCACTGTGATAATGATAAAATCAGATGTCTGTGATGCCTTGAGTGTTAAATACTGTGTTCTCTAGCTTGTGTAACTAACTATGTAGTGGATCAGATCTTACACCAGTTAACTTATGTGTGTGTGTCTTTATGTCTGAATATGTTAGCAGATAGTCAGAAAAGCTTGATTCCAGGTCCTACTGCCTTGACTCAATTATCATTCAAAAAATGCAATCAATGTGCATATGTGTGTGTGTGTGTGTGTGTGTGTGTGTGTGTGTGTGTGTGTGTGTGTGTGTGTGTGTGTGTGTGTGTGTAAGTGTGTTCACGTAGTCGAAAAGCTTGACTCTAGGCCCTGCTGCCCTCACTCAAGTGTTTGTCATTCATAAAATACTTTTATACTAGTACATGGCTCCACAGCAGTTTCATACAGCCCTCTGAAACTACACTGATGATGTCATATTTTATACAGTGCACCCTGACAGTGTTAAAATCAGACTTGTCCTGTGGTGCTAGTTTTAAGTACTGTGTTCTCTAGCTTGTGTAACTAGATAGTTAGGGGTTCTAATCTCACAGCAGTCAACTTGAGTGTGTGTGTGTGTGTGTGTGTGTGTGTGTGTGTGTGTGTGTGTGTGTGTGTGTGTGTGTGTGTGTGTGTGTGTGTGTGTGTGTGTGTGCGTGTGTGCGTGTGTGTGTGTTCATTCAACTATTAGTCTGGAGACAATTTTACACCAGGATGTGAGTCCACATCTATGTCACATAATCCTTCCAACATCATATTTTCAGCATACGCTGATTTTGCCATCCCCTATAAAGTGCACTCTGATAGGGTTAAACTCAGATGTCTGCACTGACATAAATGTTAAGTTCTGTGCTCTCTAGCCTGTGTAATTAGATAGGTGGGGGGTTTTATTTCACAGCAGTCAACTGGACTGTGTGTGCATTCATTTGACTATTAGTCTGGAGACAATTTTACACCAAGATGTGAGGACACATCTGTGTTACACAATCCTCCCAGCATTGTCTTCTCAGCATAAGCTGATGATATAATCCCCTATAAAGTGCACTCTGACACAGATAAAGTCAGACATCTGTGGTGGTGCTAGTCTTATGTCATGTGGAATCCAGCTTGTATATCTACACAGGTATTGTGTTTGTATCTGACCTCAATCAACTTGTGTGTCTGGCTGGTGGTATATTATAGTTATTGTGTGATGTTTAGAATCCCTTCATTTGACTCCCACTTAGGAGAACATTTAACATAGCCCTATGAATCCAGTGTCTCCTGTTCCTTCTGTACACATAACATCTTTTTCTGTGGAACACTGAGGATTTCATCATCTGAAAGATGCATGCATACACCTTGAAGTGGAGCCCCCTACATTACCTTGTGCAAGCCATCTGAAAACCACTGGATGTGTGATTGTTAATTCTATCAACAAGGTGGTGCACATCAGATATGGACAGAGGCAGTCTGTCATAAAATCAAACACATACACCTACTATCTTCCATCACATAGATATGGTGATTTTGGTTTAAATGGTATAATAACGGCTCGGATTTTATGTGATTTTGACCATTAGCCTAGTAAAGCCTTATGACTCTCAGAAGATTTCACATATCAATGTTGTCATCCACAAGTGCTATGTTTAGGTGTGGATGCACTGTAGTCCTACAACAGTGTATTCAAATCTGTGATTTGAGCTACTGTATAGATGCCCACTGCTGCCATTTGGTTACACGTTCCTTTTATAACAGCTGTGTTAATCTGCCTCCTGAGGACCGTTGACATGGGTCAATGCTATGTATATTGTTGCTGTACTAAGGCATGTGTATGTAGAGGAGTATATCAACATTCTACACAGTTCTCATTAAACCATCACAGTAACAGCTGCAATATGGCACAGCTTTGCATGTGTATATCTAGCATGTTATCCAACATATAGCAATATTATGTCATACTGATTACATGCCTGGGTTCATCTACATGTCGTAATGATGTTATATACACAAATATATGACCTGTTCAGATTCACTTGCAACCTTGGGGAATTCATTGTATGCCCAATTGTGCAACTATTCACAAAGATTATTTAGGTGTTCCACAACAGCACTGTATGACTGTCAGCATTTAGTCATTGACTGTTCTGCATTAACCTGCTGTTCTGCATCCTCCTCAGTTGTAATGTGTCCATATATGGTGTCAGGGCCATCACCTACCCATTTCCACTGATAAACATAGGCATATGATGTACAATTGATGTAATGACATGAAACATATTGAGTTGTACGACTATGTTAACAGTTCTACTGAGCTGCATGTGATTCATACTCAGTGTTGTATTTGGAGCTAATATCACAAAGCATTTTGTAACTATGTCTGAAATCTTAAGGGAATACCCAGCTATGTGCAGAGCTGGTTGCAGATGGCACCACCCATATTCAACCACAGGAAATAGACTACCTGCTATCTGACAGATTTGAATCAAACTTCACCCCCATGTCCCCACTGGTCATCACACAAAGTATACCTGACACCATTCTTTAGCCTATTATCTCAAGAGAGCAGGTAATCTCTGCCCTCTCCCAGACTAAAAATGTGGCATAAATGGGCCCTGACAACATTCCAGGTTGCCTTTTAAGTAACTTTAGACCTAACTTAGCAGGCCCACTTGCATCCCTACTTAACTACAGTCTCTGGGCAAGCTATATTCTGGCAGAATGGTGGACAGCAACAGTTATCCCCTCTGCACAGGGGAACCATCAATATAGCCAGAGGGTTATCGACATATAATCCTGAATAGCCTCATCAGTAAGGCCATGAAAATAATCATTGTGGACCTTATCAATAAGGACATAGGTAATTTCTCGACTGTAGAACCAACCCATTTTGAATTTGTTAAGCGCTGATCAAGTCTGTTAAATCTGATTGACTTCTTTGAGAAGGTCAACAAGGCCATGGATGAGGGAAAGATTGTGCATACCACCTAACTTGACTTGGCCAAGGCATCTGAAACAATTCCCCACTCAGGTATTATAGAGAAACTCTCTCAACTGGGCATAAACCCCTATAACACCAGGTGGCTCAGTGATAGGCCACATAATATCAAAGTGGATGATTTCACCTCTAGCAAGAAGGCAGTCACCAGGGGCATACCACAGGTTTCTGTACTAGCTCCTTTCCTGTTTAGTGTTTATTTCTCAAAAGTCAGTGCAAATATTTGCAGTATCTGTCTGACCAAGTTTGCAGCTGACTGCAAATTGGGGACAATCATAGAATCCACAAATTATACTGATATACTGCAGAAAGGACTAATGCACACAAATGCTTGCTGCCAGAGACATAGAAAGAAACTAAATGCAAAATAAAATCATAATTATTCCCTTTTGGAAAGCAAATACCCCACCTAATTACAATATAGACAGCGCCCCCTTATAAGCAGACCCAGTGGTACTTGATCTGGGTACTCAGGTTGATACTAATCTGAACTTCAATTGCCCTGTGTCCACAATGTTGAGAAAGTCCTTCTATATGGTACAAATCATAAGTAAGGTCACGGCACTTGGATCAAAGGATGTTATAATGTCATTGTACTTGGCCCTCATCACACCAATAACTGAGTACAATGCACCCTTTTGCATGTACCTCACCAGACATCTGCAACACCTGGAGTGAACCCAAAGTTTTCTCACCAAGAAGATACAGGTTACAAAAGAACAAGTCCTACAAGTAAAAATTGAAAGCTCTATCACTGTATTCTGTCTCCAACAGACTACTAAGGGGTGATCTGTGTCTGGCCTATAGTGCAGTGCCTGATCAGGCCCGGATGGAAATGTTACACATTCATAAATCAAACTGCATGAGGGTCACACATTCCAAGGATCTTAATTTAGCCTCTGACATAAATAAATCATGTCGGAAAGACAGCTATATCTCTCACAGACTACTCCTTCGCTGAAACAAGCTTCGCATTTATGTAAAAAAAAAACCTTCCTGACTCTCTTCAAGTGCAAAATAGATCAATAGTTGTGTAACTCCTGGGGTAGTGCCTGTGTCCCTCATGAATAGAGGCAGTTGGTATCCCATACTATAGCATAGGCTCATACTTCTCTCAGCTTTGTTCACCTAGATATGGAAAATTGTTAAACTCAGGTTAAATCTGGCTAGGCTTGTATTGGCTGTTGGGCCATTAGCCTAGTACACTCTTATGAACCTATGAAGTGCAATTGTTGTGATGGTACAGCTATAGTATGACTGTACAGTGCCACGGATGTACCAATACATCACATCAGCATTACCAGTTGATAGAAAACATCCTGAGTACCTAGACCCTGTCGGCAGCATCCTTTATCAAATTGATAGTTCCCCTGGATTCAGTCCCTCTAAGCTCCCGACTCAGGAAAAGACTACCATACCCTGCTGGAAACTCATAATCACCAAGCAGCTTCACACAAAGAAACAAGGTAGTTCCCCTGGATTCAGTCCCTCTAAGCTCCCGAGTCAGGAAAAGACTACCATACCCTGCTGGGAACTCATAATCACCAAGCAGCTTCACACAAAGAAACAAGGTGCTTACACAGTATGATACTGTAATTTGTGGAAGCTGCTGTCTAGGGTCTAAGGTACTTTTAGTTCTTCCCTCCCAAACTAGGTTTCTCCCTACCCTGTTCACGGAATTACATTCCAGCCTAGCAACATTTGGAATAAGTAGTATAATCCCCTATATTTGCTCAAGCTGCAGCATACTGCCGCTGAAAATCACAGTATAAACAGATTATCTCACAAAAGCTCTGTTAAACCTTTTGGATTGCATAAACCCAAATATTTTACAGAAAATACGTGCATTTCAACTAATACTCTTATCCAACTGTATTATAGCTGATTGAGTTTGTTTCAGCCCAGCTCCTCTAAGGACAGTAATATTCTTCTAAACCAGCCCCCAACCAGAAAAGCGAGGTATCAGGTGCACCTACTGAAAACCCACCATTTTCAAACATCCTGAGTACCTAGACCCTGTCGGCAGCGTCCTTTATCAAATTGGTACATCTAAATCCACTATTGTCTTCAACTATTATTCTTTCTAAAGTGATTTTGCTGTAATGTTAGAAAGTACTGTTTAAACTAATGTGGAAATGTCCGATAAATTGCAAGGGGCTAGATACACTCTGCTTCCTGTATAAGTGGTTGCTTCATTGAATTAGCATAGTAGTCATGCTAAACACTGCGTGCAACATATTTAGACTGTTTTGTTGCTTTTTGCTTAATAATTCAGCTGTAAATGCTGTTGTTTTACTGATTAAAGGGAAGATATCAATCGTACATGTTGGGTTAAATACCTCAGCTCATGTTAAATGTTAGCGGCTGCTGATAGTGCAAGTCACTGTTTGCCTCTGACTGCTTACGATCTCTTGGTCTAAAGTGCTGTACGAAAATAAAGTGTATACATATTCTTATTGTTTTCTACTGTCAACTTACATGCTGAAATAAGTAGTTAAGTAAATTAGTTACCTATTGCTTGTAATGATGTAGATTTGCCAAGGCTGAACTGTTCCATTATTTAGAAACAAGAGGTGTTGTGAACATCGTTTAAGCAGACTAACCTGCCTCTAGGTGTAGGTATAATAAGCCAGAAAGAGCATACTAAACTGAAGCTCATAGCATGCTGAATCACTAAGAGACCGTAACTACAATAGTTCGCTGTTAAAGGCATTCTGTATTTGAAATATACTATGTGTGTTTTAATCCCTCTCCTAACTTCCACCTGGCTATACTTGATCTCTTCTAGGTAGTTCCCCTGGATTCAGTCCCTCTAAGCTCCCGAGTCAGGAAAAGACTACCATACCCTGCTGGAAACTCATAATCACCAAGCAGCTTCATACAAAGAAACAAGGTGCTACACAGAATGATACTGTAATTTGAGGAAGCTGCTGCCTAGAGTCTAAGGTACTTTTAGTTCTTCCCTCCCGAACTAGGTTTCTCCCTACCCTGTTCACGGAATTACATTCCAGCCTAGCAACATTTGGAATAAGTAGTATAATCCCCCATGTTTGCTCAAACTGCAGCATACTGCTGCTGAAAATCACAGTATAAACAGATTATCTCACAAAAGCTCTCTTAAACCTTTTGGATTGCACAAACCCAAATATTTTACAGAAAATACGTACATTTCAATTAATATTCTTATCCAACTGTATTATAGCTGATTGAGTTTGTTTCAGCCCCGCTACATTCCCCTCCCTGCCCCCAAATGTCACCCGCCCCCACTACATCTACATTTATAGCCACTAAACCACGCTCACCCCTCTTTGCTCCTATCACCTTCTTGCAAACTTAACCAATCACATCCCTCTTCCACCATTGCAATTACACTCTTTAGATCCCAATTCCCTCCCTCTTTCCTCCCCTACAAAAGAACTCATTCTACACTATTAAATAATATTGCACTTCTATACTTACAGCCCCTACCTCTTTAGATATGTGGTACTCCATTCTGTTGCCTATCCTATTAGCCCCTTACCTCCTAACTATATATGAAACCCAACCTCTCCTAGGATTCCATGCTTCAAGGGCTCATACTAGCTCCACAGAAACTAGACACACCAACTATTATCACATTAGTAGTACTACACCATCCTTGACATCATGTTCATATTACCTGTACACGAACGCCAATAAAATTAGCCCTAAACACAAACACTACTATAAAATAGTGGACAAATTCCTGAAACTAATCTCTAAGCTAAGACTTAGACTATTACTTGATGGGGACATACACCCCAACCCTGGCCCTACCAACAATAGGCAAAACTCTTCCTCTACCAATACCTTCAGCCTCAGCCCCAAAATCTCCCGACCACCCAACTCTCTCCTAACATGCCATCTCAACATCAGAAGTATTAATAACAAATTGCATGAACTTCATGCACTCCTTGCTGTAATCTCCCCTGATATTATGTGTCTCTCTGAGACGTGGTTAAAACCCACCACTTCTGATAATGAATTACTTCTCCCTGGATATAACATTCACAGGCAGGACCGTGCTTCCAGAAAAGGGGGTGGGGTAGTGGTACTCTATAAATCTGAATTGATTGTAACAACAGAAGTCCTACAACCCCCTCAGATAAATAACTCAGAAATCCTAGCCACAAAACTTCAGCTCAACAACAGTAAAAGCCTTTATGTAATTTGTATGTATATTCCCCCAAGAAACAACATAGCCACTCTAGAAGACACTCTTCACTGGATATCTTGTCACTACCCTCAAGAAACCTTACTTCTCGGTGACTTCAATATCGATTGGAGCACATGTTCCGAAGTATCTCCTACCACCCATATTAACTTGCATACATTCAAGCAAGTTATTAACACCTCAACTAGAACAGGTAAACATAACCAAAAAGACAGTATACTTGATTGGGTACTCATTAATAGTCTACCCAACCTGTATACAGTTGGTACCCTCCCTGATAGCCTACGTGACCATCACCTCACATATATAATCAAACACAAAGCAGGCAAACCTAAGCAACCCATACTAAGACTAGTCAGAAATAAAAAAGATTTCGACTTAGACAAATTTCATCAAGAACTAAACTCTTGTAATTGGTCTATACTAAACCACCTCCCCCTAGATGATGCAGTAATGTACTTTAACAAAAAATTCCTTGAGATCCTTGACTTTCATGCACCCATCCGCTCCAAGAAAAATAAGGCAAAAACTGAACCCTGACTCTCAACAGAGACCAGGCTCAAAATTAAACTCAGAAACAAAGCATGGGCCTTATGGCGAACTACTAAACTCCTACAAGATCAGACTAAATATAGGCAACTTAGGAATGAAAACTAAAAAACACATATTACTTGATAAAAAACAATACTACTGCAAATTGCAAATTTCCAACCAACACAGCCCTCAAAAGTTCTGGGCAGGGCTAAACAACCTAATACACCCTGGTAAAACTACTACCCCTATCCCAGCTTCCCTCATTGATAAATCCCCAGAAACAGTCTCGGACAGTTTTAATTGTTTCTTTACAGAGACTATCCAAGCCCTAGCCAGCAAACTGCCTCACAGTCCTCACAGCCCAGACAGTTTAACCCCTAAAAACCTACCTCTATTTAGCTTGCAACCAATTGCCACATCACTCGTCCGCTCCCTAATTAAAAAACTAAAACCCACCACACTCTCAGATGACCAACTTCCAGCTGAATACTTACAAAAATCAGCAGATGCCACTGCCTACCCAGTCTCACAACTTATCAATCACACCTTAAAAGAAGGAAAAATTCCAAATATCTGGAAGCTATCCTATGTCATCCCTCTCCATAAAGGGGGTAGCTCTACTGAACTCTCCAACTACAGGCCTATAGCCATACTCTCCCCTCTGGCCAAAATAATGGAAAAATGTGTTCAAAAACAATTTATGTACCACCTAATAAATAACCATCTCTTGGCAAACACCCAACATGGCTTTAGACCCCACCACAGTACCACAACTGCCCTATCAGTCTTTACTAACACCATACATACTCATTGTAACAATAACCATATCTCTTCAGCTTTATTCTTGGACCTGTCCAAAGCTTTTGATATGATGGATCACAAACTATTAATCCACACCCTACAGTCATTCTGTCTAGATCCCAAATCACTGCAATGGTTTGATTCTTACCTAAGTGGCAGACAAAAGCTGTACGATGGCAGTCTAAACTCTCCACCCTATTACCTAACACCCTGGGAGTTCCACAAGGCTCTATATTAGGCCCTCTGTTATTCTCCATCTTCATCAATGATTTGTACACTGTCATACCTAAAGTCAACTGTATCCAATCTGCAGATGACTCTATACTAATTTGCTCAGCTACATCCCTCACAGAGCTGCAGCTAACTACCCAGACTTCCTTTAACACAATAGAAAACTGGCTATCTAACTGCTGTCTGATATTAAATCCCAAAAAAACTAAAATGTTAATATTCCTCCCAACACAAAGGTCCTGCGCCGTAAACATCACAATTAAATCAAAGGATGGCACAGTTATCTCTACTGACCTATCTACTAAACTCCTAGGTGTTACCATCGACAACCACTTAAAGTTTGACCTACACGTAAACCAAATGATCAAAACCATCAACAAAAAACTAGGATCACTATATAGAATAAAAAGGTTCCTGACTCCCCAAGCCAAAGTAGCCATTGCTCGATCTCACCTTCTCTCTACTCTCCTGTATGCATCCCCTCTTCTTCTTAATATTAGTAAGACAACCCTAAATAAGATTGCTACCTGTTACAATCACCTCACCAGATTTGCTACAGGGCTCTCCTACAGGACACATCATTGCATCAACCTATCCCAACTCGGCTGGCTCCAATTACCTAGTCTATTGCTATATAATCAGCTGATCATGGCCCATAAAATCATATATCACCCTGAAAATACCCCTGCACTCACAAACCTAATCACCCTGCATAACAACCCAAGACCTCCGCTCTCTTCCAACAGAGTCCTTATTCAGATCCACAAAACTAATAACCAAGCCGGTGACTCTCTCCTTGCCAACTCCGTAGCCAGAACATGGAATCTTTTACCTTCTGAGATTACCTCACTTCCTTCTATAAGTCATTTCAAAACCAAGCTCAAACAATATCTGGGGTCAAATTGGACCTGTTATTGTATCAAGCCTGGTTAATCCTCTCTCTTCGCAATTAAATTTGTAAATGCCTCCTTCTAGTTAATACAACATCCACACTCCTTGATTCTCCTTATACGAAATTTGACACTCTTAGAATTGACAACTTCTAACCCTAAAAAAAATGATGCCCTGTTGTAACCTCTCTATCTTACTGTAAATATTATATCACAAAATCATACTATGTATTGTTTCTAATTGATACCTTGCTCGCTTTGTATTGTTATGTTTCTATTGTAAGGAGCTTTTCTCCCCAGGCCTCCGCTGAAAATGGACATATATCCAGTTGGATTATCCTGGTTAACAAATGTAAAATAAAATAAAAATAAATAAAAAATAGTTTGCATAAACATTTATTGATGCATGACAGCAATGTCATGGGGGCAGTAATCATGTAGCACATGTCTTGAGGTCTGACATGTGCTTACAAAGGGTGATCTGTGTATTGTTTGGTATTTGTACAATATTACAGTGACAGCTTCCACAGTCAGTGGCACAACTTTGCTTTCTTGTACTTTCTGTGCACATGGGCATACTTGATGCATTGCCATCATTCTCATGTACTGCTGTACCATTCATTATCACGGATCCCTTCTTAATTCACACATCAATTGCAGATGCTTCAGAAAATATATGCTGTTATTACATGTGTCAGATGCATGCAATACCCAACTGTGTATATGGAATTCACTCAGAATAGTCTGGTGTTTGTATGTGTTATTATCCATATGGCCAATATCTATATCAGCCAGGGATGCTTTAGTCAAGTGTATCACATTTGGCACACACAGCGCCCACACATCTGGTAGGCCATACAAAACAATTCTTTGATGTGTACCAATTAGAATTTGACAGCGCAGACTTCCCTTTAAGGTATTCTACTAGATGCTTGTCTGATACATCCTTCTGTGTTGCACCCAGTAAATACATAGCTCCATGATGACATTGATGGCATGGCTTTGATTCTAGCAGGTGGTGATTGTGGCTTATGTGGAGTGCAAACCTATCGATTGCTCCTGATTTCAACTCCAGTTTTAACAATGGCCCACTTAAAATCTCCAAAAACTAGTCATTTTTGGGGAAAGGGTATTGAATTCCACTTATAGAATCCTGACAATTATTACAATTGTAGATGTCTATTTCTGAAGAACATGTATAATAATGCTGCAAATTAACGGTCATAATATTGTAAAAGTGTCCATGATTGTGCCTGTTTCGATCTACATTTGTCCAGGTGTCTGTTGCTATGTGTCCCTGACTGGTTGAGAGTTACGGTGACGTGTCAGTCACATTCAAACAAATCATTCTGCAGATCTTCAGAATATGCACATACTGCTAATTTATATAATGCCCTTGCTAAATGCCCTCTCCAGTGAGCTTGTAAGTGATGCTTATGTCACAAGCATTCACTTTCACTAATAAGTAACTACTGTGACCATCAAATATATACTATAATGTGTGTTTATATCATAATATACTTGCTCAGGAAGTGTAAATAGCAGTACATACTGTGCTATCTACATATGTACGTAATGTTATGCTACTGACTTATGCTGAAAGTGTACTACATTGACATATCCTATTTTGAGGACATTGCCATATTTACTGTATATCTGACTGTGTGTGTTGTACCTTTAAAGTCACTGTAATCCATGGGCACGTACTGAGCATGTGCAAGCAGAGTGCCATTTTGTGTGAGCAGCCTGAGTGTAAGCATGCAAGAGTGTAGCAGTCAGTCAGTTAGTTTGTTTAAGTTTTATGTTCCAGTCATCCAACCTGATGTGTTTGTGTGTAACAAACAGCTTAAGGAACACCCAAGCCTCATTGTCTTATTTGAATACACAAGACAACTGACATGGTGTCAGAAGTGAGATCTGAACTAAAACTTCTTCAAAACCATGAGGCACACAGTTATAATTGGAGGAATTCACAGAAGTGGATCAAACGACACTCAAACAACTCACAAACAGGTCAGAAAAATATTTCCAGGTGCTTAAACTTATTTAAATGGTTTTCACTCAACGAATATAAAAAGAAAAATTCAAAATGTTCAAAACAAATTTCTGAATAAAGGAAAAGTTCAAAACTATGACATATTGATAAAAGTACTTGAAATAGTTATGAAAATTCTTAAAATAACTTCTGAATTGCATAAAATGTTTGAAAAAGAAAAACGACTATTTTTTTGCTATGTGCTTCTTTTTCACATTAACTAAAGCTATTCAAAGTGTCCAAAGTGCACAAAGTGTTGGCAGTGTGTGTGTGCAGTATTACAGTACAGTCGTTTCTCAGAGTACAGTCATGTCAAAGAGATTGCAAATGAATATTATTACACTTACCTGGTACGTGTTTGAAACATATTTGGCATGGCAGAGGGATTTTGCAGACCTGGTTCACTTGTGTTTGATAACAATATTGCTGAAAATTGGAGAGGTTTTGAGCAAGAATATGCATCCAGGCTGCTTTTGTGATAAATATGCATGTACAAAAGCATTTATACTCCTCAGTTTAGCTGGGACAAAAGCCATTGTGAGAGAGCTTTCATTTGTGTATGCCCCTGTTGTGTTTTGCAACAACACATGATGTTAAAACTGCAAAAGTACAATTTCAGCTTGGTCTACATAAAAGGCAAACTTTTTTATCGTGCTGATACTTTGTCGAGATCACCCAGAAAAACCACTGAACAGCATGGAAATGAGAAACCTGATTCTGAAGACATGGAAGTGAGAAATATTTCTTCCACATGTCTTGATGAGCTTAGAACTCATGCAGCTTCAGATCCAATTCCCCAGAAGATCAACCACTTTATCAGTTAAGGATGGCCTGCAAAGCAATCTTGTTTACCACTAGACTTACAGCTATTTTTTCTTATAGAGCTGAGATTTTGATGGAAGATGAAAGGTATACAAGTGATAGTTCCAAAATCCTTGCAATGAGAGTATATTAAGATTTTGTGATGTGGCTACCCAGGAATTGATTCTACCAAAAGAAGGGCAATAGGAGGAAATCTCAACTTGTTCAAATTGTAACAGTACTAAAGCGCTTCAAAAAGAACCACTTCAGCTAAACCAGATTCCTGAACTACCTTGGTCGACAGTAGCTACAGATATTTTCAAATGGAATGGTCAACATTACTTGGCATTCATAGACTCTTATTTAAATTGGTTCAAGAATGGCTTACTTTCTAATCTAATTTCCAGTACTATCATTACAAAGTTGAAGAGACATTTTTCTGTCCATGGTAGTCCGCACATAGTCATTTCTGACAGTGGTGCACAGTTTACAAGTCAGCAGTTCAAAAGATTTGCTGAAAAGTGTGACTTTGTTCATTGCAGTAGTAGTCCTGAATATCCACAGTCTAACGGCTTGGCTGAATGTGCAGTTCAAAGTGCAGAACAGTTGTTGGAGAAATCCAAGAGAGACCATACTGATGTTTTTCTCAATTTGCTTAATCTCAGAAACATTCCTCGAGAAAATTTACTTGGTTCACCTGCTCAGAGACTGCTATTAAGGCAAACTAGAACTACATTACCAATCAGTAAGAATTTGTTGAATAGGACTTGTGAAACATCTGTGTGAGGAACCGAGATTATACATTGAGTCACAAGGAATGGAATTTAGGGAGAATCAGAAACATTTATTGCCAGGGTTACAGCATCTTACCTATAAAGGAAACTCTTAATTCTCAGAGTAATCTGTCGAATGCTCCTGTTCCAGAGAGCATTTCATCTTCTGTTCCTGAAAGTATCCTTGAAGTTCCTAAAGAACAACATTCCCCAATGATTGTCCCTGTTGCTAAACCCAGCTCTGATTATTATATCACGAGGTCAGGTCGTATCTCAAGTCCTAGTCCTAGATACATGGCAACCTGGACATGATGGTTGTTATTGTTCATATGTTTGTATAATTTGCATGTACATCTGATTGTCATTTTTCATTTGCATGACAAAATAATCAAAGGGCAGGATATAGATCAAAGTGTGTGTGTTGTACCTTTAGAGCCACTGTAGTCCATGTTCACGTGTATATAAGTACTGAGCACATGCAAGCAGAGTGCCATTTTGTGTGAGCATCCGGAGTGTAAACAAGTATGAGTGTAGCAGTCAGTCAGTCAGTTAGATTAAGTTTTATGTTCTAGTCATCCATCCTGATGTGGTTTTATGTAACAAACAGCTTAAACGAACACCCAAGCTTCGTTGTCTTATTTGAAAACACAAAATGAGTGACATCTACTTTGCCCTTTTCCTCTTTATTCATTCCTATCATTCATGTCTGTGCTCATTTTCATCAGCACCCTTTACCTGCCCAGTGTACATTTCCTTGTACTTGCCCTTCCAGTTTAACCCACCTCCATTATTTCATTCTTCAAATAATTTTTTTAGTGAACATTGCATCGACTACACTTTCCTTTACTGAGTTACTACTGCTGGTATTGCAGTAGTTTCTCCCTGGTAGTCATCGCAGTTATCCACGCAATCTTGCCAAGCAAGTTTGCCCCTATGCAAAACTTGAATACATCGTCTTTCTGTGCTCATCCTGCTCTGCACGGTTTCCTAAGCAGTGACACTGTTGCTGGCCACGAAACCGTGATTGTATATGTGTAAGTGCAGGAAGCAGGATGACTTTCTGATGAGTGCTGCTGCTCATCACGCTAGCATGTAAACTCTGCGCAGGCTTCGCACAAAGCCTACATGGAGGTAATTGAATCCCCAGGGATGTTTTTCTGTTTTACTGTATAAAATGATGTTCTGTTGTAACTTGTTGGAACTGTAAAGAATTAAGACATTTAAGTAAAATATTTTTTTCCTAAAACAAATTATAAAATTATAGGCTGCATAAAAACATTTACAAACTCTAGCAAACAGAAATGACAAAATAATTGTGTATCAGGCCCAACATGGACTAGAGAGTAATAACAATAATATGGAAATCTTATAAGAAAACTAGCATGAGTAAAATGGAAAGTACAGCAAAAATATGCCTAGGGCATCCATGGATGGAAGATTTAAGTTATTATACAAGATTAAAATATCTGAACTGTACAGGATTTCATACACATATTTAAGATGAGACCTTATTCAAGTATCTAGTGCATTTAGAGACAATTATATCTGGGAGTGTTTTGGTTATCAAAGAGTAGTAGAGAATCATCAGACAGTTTGTGCAGGAGATTATATAGAAATAAGAGATGTATTAATTGCTTATCCAAGAGAGTAGCTGATGCATGGAATACACTATCAAATTACTCTAAAGCAAGCATTACTTTAGATATTTTTAAGAACATGTAGGCACTTAAATTGGGAATGATTGTTTTGGTATATTGCCAGGCTAGAATGACATTATTGCCAGTGTCTGAAATATCTGCATGTATACATATATGTAGACATATGGTCTCCTCCGCATCCCCCATTCAGAGTATCTGTTTTGCAGAACCATAGCACTGATACATTTTTGTAGCTTCCCTCCCCCACTCTAATCCAATTTAATACGTTGCTTTTCTCTGGCAGCTAAAGGTGCTTAATGCTCACCCCCAAATAACAATTATTTGCATAGTAGTGACTGCTGCTTGCAATTAAGGAAGTGTTGGAAAGTCTAACAGTAGTTTACACGGAAGTAATGAATCCATAACTCTCAACCTCTTAGAATCCAAATCAAGGGCAAAAGCAAAAATAATGAAGGCCAAAGTCCAAAATCACACACATAATTTAAATATTCTTCTTATATACTTAGGAAGTTGCTAATTAAACAGGATTTCATTAACATGCATTTTCTGAAGGACATGAAGCCTGTAACATATGCCTGTGACAAACATTTACCAGAAAATTGCACATTTTACAAGGAACAGACCCAAAATAAGAGACAAAACCAGGGACATGTGAGCGCAATGAATGAAATGCTATTTATGCCTGATGACAGAGCTCTGAAATGGACCTATTTTGGAGGTACATACATATTTTTAGTCCTGATTTGCCCCTTCACACAATTCTCTAACCCCACTCCCAGATAACACATATTTCTGAAGATCTTTAGTATACAGGAAACCAGAGTGCATGAATAAATACTGATGTCACTAAAAACCGAAAGAAAGAGGATATATAAATCACAACTCCCTTTTTCAGCGGCAAAAGTAAATTACTAAGATAGATTTTTACAGTCTTTCATTAAAGTATGTAGATTTTACAGTGTGCTAATATGCTTATGTTTTTACATTCGTTTTGTCACACATTCGTTTTGCTACACAGTTTTTTTTCAACTTGTGTTTCTGAGTAGTATCAAACAGTTCTGAAGTGGGATGAATTATGGGCTACTCAGTATGCAAATATTGAGCTAATTAGACACCAACATTTTGGCTGGACACCTGAAGTTTATCTGTAAAGTGCAGTGGCAGACATTAATAGATTTTCCTAGGCCAACTAATCTGGGGGAGAGAAAAAAGAAGAAAAGAAAAAAAAAACTGTGCATGTTTTTCGAAAGAACTTTGTTATCCATGCATTGATACAAGTCTATACACCACTAGTGTACACAGTGTATACCTGTCTATGTTGTTGAGTCACCAGCTGTCAGTGTTATCATGCATACATTCCATCTCTTTAATGTGTTAAGAAAGGAATGTATTCACTATAACTGGTTGCATCCATTTTGCAGTCTAAATGTTTGAACACTTTATATTTCCCTTTCTTGTATTCTCATCTGTCCCAAGTACAGCTCTCGGTATCTTACCTCCAGAATCAGGGACAGATCCAGAAATAATCAGTCAGGAACACCTTTTTAATATAGTAGTACAATTAACTTGAGAAGATGACAGAATAAGGAATGTGAAATAACATGCATTTGTTGAAGTAAAAGAAGGCTATAACCCTACTATTAGTATTTATTACATACAGTATATCACAATTTCTCCCAAAATTTACAGTTTTAGGAGGGATTAGGAGGGATTAGAAGGGACAGAACACATTTTGAGCAAAATCAAGAATGGTTGAGAGGTATAAAGACAAACCATCAGCAAAACAAGGCTATCAGTACTTCAACTGACTTCTGCAGAGAAAAAGCTAACATTCTGGTTTTCTTTTCTGACCTTTTATGTAACTATAACATTATTATTATTATTATTATTTTTTTTTTTTGTAGTTTGCAAAATATTTTCCTGGTTTTCACTAAAGGAAAAGCTAGCACATATATCACATGACTAACCTGCTAGTAAACAAGTTCTAAATTCCACCCATCAACTGAAACTCACCAGTGTTGTATTCCCAAGAGCTGCTTTTCATAAGAGCACAATTTCAAGTATACTGAATGTGTGGTTTTTATGTGCACTAATACAGAGATAACACTGTGTGTGGTCTTTTTTCATTTTCTACATTGCTCTGACCATGTTGTGGGTATATATATGAGTTTCAGGTGGGGTCGGTCTTGCACCTCATCTGGAGAGGTGCACTGGAACAAGCCATATCATACTCTTCCTGCAAAAAGAGAAAACACTCACACAATTAAATTAGATTTTGTTTTTGAAAAACTAGAATCCTTCTAGCAAAGAACTGACTAATCATGAATAGTGCACCAGACAACTTCAGAGGGTCAGAGGGTCATCCCTTGCCATCTGCTTACAGCTACTCTGGCATAACTACATATCTTAAATTTATAGTAAGATTATTCTTATTGCCTTAAATCACTATAAACAGAAATAATTAAAGAGGTTTACAGTATTGTTTTATTACATTTACTTACATATCAGTGCAGAATTGGCGATTATTCTTCAGCGTGTAGCTATGAGCAGTACTTATGAATGAAGCAGTAACAATGAAAGGCCTGAATTCAGCAGTATTTATGCCCTGCAAAGAAATAAACGGCACATGCCTTGCAATTTAAAGGAAAGGTATTTTCTTAAAGTTCTCCAAGCATGGCAGAATATTACTGAACTATATAACGTAAATAATATTTAATGAAAGAAACAACATTTAACAGTGAGAATTTATTTTTATAAACAAGTGAAAATAAGCATTAATATTGGTTGCAGGCATGGCTTTTCTAGCAAAAATTAATGTCTTAGTAATAAATGTCTCACTTTGACCATCAGAAATGATTGCAGTGAGAGTGAGGAGTATCAGTTTTGCATTTTTATGACAGTATTATGTGTTATTATATGAAAACTAAACCTGCAGTGTGCTGCAGGGACTCTTTACAGGACATGTACATTTTAAGGACTGATGCTGTGAGGACAGGCAGCAGTCAAAACTTTTTACTTGGTTTGCATATGCACTCAACAATCTCAAAGACTACTGAGAGTTGCTTTCTTGTCGTCAGTTTGTTAGTTCATTGGAAGAGGCAGCCTGAAGTTTTCTTTGATAATTTTGTTGTGAGGAGACTTCTGTTTGCAAATAACAGTGCTCAGTATGGTGAGCATTATTGTGGACATAACAGACCCCCAGGGGTTTGGCATCAGGCCCCTCCGTCTTTGAAAAGGACCATTATTTCCCTAAAATGCTCATGCTGGAGGGCATTACTGTGCTTAGAAAGTGGGCTATCTGTTAAATTACTTTCTTTTGTTATCAATTTATATATGTTCTCTGTATTTTTAATGTAAAATAGCTCCACTGCCCTGTGTTTCATAGTTATTGTAGGGTATGTACATAGAATGTCCCTGATTTTGCATCAATTTTTGCTGTGTCTCTTTATAAATGTTTGATTTTCGAGTAAATCTCTGAGGACTACAGTTATTCAAAAAAGAAGAAACAGCCATTGTAGTGTCATACTTATTATTCAGAAAAAAACATGTTGATACAAAACATCTGACTACTAACTTTAGAAGTGGATTAGAGTAATATTCAAAGACTGTCCCTGATTTTGGAACTACTTCACCCTGTTATTGTTGACTTTGTCTAAAATTTTTGAACAAAGAAATCAAGAAATACAGGCATGGACACTTACTTATACATATATATATATATATTTACACACACACACACACACACACACACACACACACACACACACACACACACACACACACACACACACTTAGACTTTCCTTTTCTCTCTCATCCATGCACACGCACATCCTTCTAATACAGTTACCTGCATTAGTTTTATTGTATTTATTTTCCCATGTCCACTTAACATGGCATTTTAAATTTTGATTTAACATTTGTTAACTGGGAAAGTCCAACTTGGAACAAAGCCAATATTCAGCAGAGGCCCAGGGAGAAACACTCCAGATGCATATCTTTGTAACATGAGAGGAAACTGGAGCACCCAGAGGAAACCCACACGAATACAGGGAGGGCATGCAGACTCCACACAGAAGGCACCCCAGCCGAGAGGTGGCAACGCTTTCGCTGCACCACTGCGCCATCCTAAATTATGCTGATAGCAAGGGGGAAAGTACGAAAGCAACTCAGCTCCTTGCAGCAGTTGCTGCTACTGTTACTTTGTCATTTTTCCTATTTTATTATTATCTATTTATTTAGCTAATATTTGCTAAATTTCTGCATTTTGTGAGTACAAAGAAAGATAACGATTATTTCTCATACTTCATGATGGCTTATGTTTCTCAACCTCTTACCTCCAGAGTCAGGGATAAATTCAGACATTATGAGGACAATCAGGGTCACTATTTAAAATATTAATGCTGTTAACTTGAGAAGCTGCCAGAATAAGAAAATGTGAATTAATAGCCCTTTTCTGACATAAAAGAAGTCTATAACTCTAACTGATGTCATTATTTATTAAATTTAATTCACTACCTTTTCTCCCAAAAACCTGCCAGTTTTACGAGGGTTTAAGAGGGACATAGCAATATTTTGAGCGAAAATTAGGCGATGAGAGATATGTGTGGGCGAATATGCTGCCATGAAGTCAAAGATGTCTTGCCAATCTTTCCTTGTTTACTAATAACCTGTCATGTGTTCTCCAATAAGGTATCATATTTACCTTCTGCTCGTTTTCTAACAGATAAATAATAACTTACAGCAACACACATAGGCAAACCTACCTGAGATATTTTATTACTCCCTTAAAAAAACATTTCAACATATAAATGGGGCAGCTAACCTCGGACACTGTATCTTACAGCAAAAGCTTTCATTCCGGCCTGAGATATTTTATTACTCCCTAAAAAAACATTTTAACATATAAATGGGGCTGCTGACCCCGGACACTGTATCTTACAGCAAAAGCTATCATTCCTACCTGAGATATTTTTTTACTCCCTTAAAAAAACATTTTAACATATAAGTAGGGCTGTTGACCCTTAATCCCAAAGTCCTTTGTACTTTTTTCCTTTTCTCAGTTGCATAAACATATATATATATATATATATATATATATATACCTAGAGAAAACTCCAGCACTAAAACAGCTGCTAACCCTTTATTCTACCAGTCGCCCTCTTCGCTCATCTAATACACCTCTCCTCAGTATTACAACTGCCAACAATACTACTGGCAAAGCTCTTTAGTCCCATACCATAGCTAAAAAATGGAATAACCTCCCCACTAATATAACCTCTACTACAACAAACACACAATTCAAAAAACTACTCAAACCACATCTCAGGAAAACCTGGATCTGCCCATGTATTACACGACAATCTCTCTTGACTTTCCTTCTCCTTGTCTTTACAACTCAAATTCTAAGTTTTACTATTTTCATACATGTACAAATTGCTCCTTATAATATGACTGTTCAGGTTATATAATTTGCTTCACTGTCTTTAATAACAGCAAAATGTAAAATGTTAAACTGTATGTAACTGCCATTCTAATAATAGCATTTTCTGTCATGTCAGTTGTACTATGCATGTAACTGTTTGTCTAATAATATTTGATTTCACCAATGTCAGTGAACTATAGATAATTAATTTTGTATGTCTCTACTTGTAACCAACCTGTTATTTTTCTTTTCTGTATTATCTTTTTTCATAACTACTTACTATATGTTAATTGTGGAGCTTTTCTCCCCGGGCATCCACTGAAAATGGACCTGGTCCAGTTGGATTTTTCCTAGTTAACAAATGTAAAATAATATATATATATATATATATATATATATATATATATATATATATATATACACACACACACACACACACACACACACACACACACACACACACACACACACACACACAGGGGATTAAGGAGGAGATAGTCTCCCTTTATCCCCCTTTACTCCCCTGACTTTATTACTTTTTCTTCAATTGCAGAGATAGTATATAAGGTGGGTGGTAGCCCACTCTTATGTGTTAAGATGCCTTTTTATAAAGTAGGAATTTCATAAAGTTTTATAATGTCAGTTTGTCAAAACTGGTTTTATTGATTGTATAAGCATTTATTTATTTTAGTTTACATTTCTTAACAAAGGAAGTCTGCCTGCGTAGAAAGGCCCCTTTTCAGTAGAGACCTGTGGAGAAACGCTTCAGTATATGCAGTACAAGGTTCCTTTTTTGTTAACATTAGATGCAGGTATGAATTGCAATTGCTATTGCTTGCTTGCCTGTCATAGTTGATTAAAATATAGCTAATATTAAAACCATCATGTGATTTTCTTCTACTAAAAAACATTTTTGGGTCAATACTACTTTACTTGAATGTTCCTTTAAGTGGGCATTGATTAGAATCCTGCTTAGCTGGACTGTGACCTTGAAGGGGTGAGGTGTGTGTGTGTGTGTGTGTGTGTGTGTGTGTGTGTGTGTGTGTGTGTGTGTGTGTGTGTATGTGTGTGTGTGTGTATGTGTGTAAAAGTAAATGACACTGTAGACAGCACAGAAGTCTCAGTCTTTGCACCACCTAATGTCTCACCTGTTTCAATAAGTAAATGTACATTTCTTTTCTTTCAAAGTTAATAATCATGCTAGCAACAGTTTTGAAGAAATATTAAATGATACCCTAAATACAACTTATCAGGAAATACATAAATAGGCTTCACATTTTAAAAGCTATTTGTCATATTGTTTTGGCAACCCATATCAGTGGCATATTAAGTGTACCTTGGGTCCTGCGTGGTCTTCAGGTCAGGGGCCCTAGACGGTTTTTAAACTATAGTCCTACCAACACCCCACTCAGACTTTTTAGGATGACACATAAATGCTCTCTTGGATTCATCTGCCTGATGTATGACCATATGAACTGTTGCCATTATAATCCACCAGTGACCACAACCATCAGTTACAGCCATTTGACTGTCAACCTCAGATTTCCAACTGTGATAAAAATGGCCACAGTACAAAGTATTCCAGCCAGCTTTACACAAGTTCACACAAGTCTAGTACAGCTAGAATAATAAGTGTTTAACTTGATCATGATAGCAGGAAAAAACATTTTTATCCACATACAAATTCATACCCAGCATTTATAGCCCCACTGTTGTCTGTATGGATACAATAACATATTTCAAGTTGTTTTACACAACACAAAGTAACTCAAGTATTCTAATATAGTTAGTATAAATGCACATTATCCCTGCAAATCCAGACTGTTTAAACTTAAATAAAAAGAAGGTAAATTACTTTAATCCACAGACAACCCCACACCTATTCAACAGTTATAGCCACTTTTCTGAGTACACCTCTTCTGAATGAAGTAAAAATAGTACCCCTCAGCTACTTGGAGCAAGAGACAACACAAAGCCAAAGAATAATGAGAAGGAAAAAGGTCCAGAATCAGGAACAAAATTTAAATCCATCTGTCCATCTACAACTCCTTTTTTCCCATTTTACTACATGGGGTTAGGGTGTCACTTTAACAGTGACAATCATCTACAGACAAGATTTACACCACCAGGTGGCTATCCTTGATGCAATGGTTCTTCCACACTCCACAGGCACACCTATATCTAATTTAGAGTGTCTAACCACCTACTGCATGTCTTTGGAATGTGTGAGAAACTGAAGCACCCAGAGCAAACCCACACAAACTCAGGGAGGACATGCAGATTCCACACAAATGGCACCCCAGCCAATAATCAAACCAATGAACCTCTTGTTGTGAGGTAACAGCTCTATCTACTGTGCCACTATGAAGCCCTTGTTGCTATATACAACCATTTGCTTTAGCATGCATTTTCTGTAGACAATGAAGTATAGAACTCAAATGATTTTTATTATTTAGAGACTGCCATCCTTAATGATTTGCCAGAAAAAAAAGACATTTTATGAGGATCATACCAAACATATAAGGCAAAATCAGGGGCATTTGTTCATTTTAGAGACATTTAAGAGCTTTGTAATTTCAACTTTGTTTCATATAAACAGCAGCCACACATATTCCAATTTATTTCACACAAATGCACATTGGTATGTTTAAGACAAATGGTTAACTAAGCACACAACAAGAGGGTAAGTCACTTTCATCTACATAGAGTACCCAGTACCCCCAGTAGTAATAGTTATTCTGTTGCATACACCTTCTCTGGTTGTGATAAAAAATAAGACCTCTCAACCTTTTAGTGCATCAGGGAAAAAAAAAACAAATAATGAGGGACAAAGCCCAAAATTCAGGGACAGATTTCAAATATTGTCTTATATACTTAGAAAGTTGCTATAATAACAATTTTTACAATGAACTATTTTGCTGAGATTATGGCGTTTGAAACCTCCATATGTGAAATTATTTAATTCATAGGTTCACAGGTGTTTACTAGGCTAACGACTACAAGGTCCTTTTTAAGCGTAGCCATGCATCTCAAATTTCTGACAAGTTCTGATATCCTTGATAAGTGTAAGTAGGGGCTTGGGAGATGAAGTATTTACAGGTTGGATGTTTTCATTAGAGACATAGGTGCCAAACCAGGGATGAATTTCCTGTTCCTCATCCAATTGTCCAAGTTACACTTGAATTGGGTCAGGGAGGAACTCTGCTTCACATGGATGGGGAGCCTGTTCTAGAGATGCGGTAATCTCTGGGATACATACCTGTCTCTTCAGCAGGTAACTGCAATGCTTAGCAATGTGCCAGAAAATGACAATTTGATGCAGAACATACTAAAATGAGGCAACGCAATGGGCACTCTGCAAATCCAAGAACAGTTTCAACTTGATTTCATAAAACAGTACCCAGAGAGTAACTATTCCAAATTATTTCATACAAATGCACACTAGTCCTGTAAAGCTAGACTTTAAATTGGCTTAACAAACAACAAGAGGGTGAGCTGCTTTCATCTACATCCGCTCCCTTATTTACTGACTTCAATCCTTAATGATTTGTCAGAAAACTACATACTTTATGAGGCACAGATCAAAATATGAAGAAAGGTCGGGAACTTTCTGTGAACTCAAAGAGAGTTTCAATCTTGCCTCACACAAACAGCAACCAGAGAGAAACTATTTCTATTTACTTCATGCAAAGGCATGCTAGTTATATAAAAACAAGCTGCAAGATGGGCAAACAGTAAGTTGCAGTTGAAATATATTGGTTGGAAACTAGGACATTCTACAAATTCAGGGACATTGCATATTTGTTTCATATAAAATGCAACAGAGAGTAATTAATTATCCAATTTCTTTCACACAAACTCATACTATCTTATAATGCCAGACTTCAAATGAAGAAAATTAAGAATATAGGTTGCTTCCTTCTGCAGCACTTCAACCCCCTAGCCCCATTTGATTGTCTGTGAGCATATGAAAAGAATGCTTACCTCACACTAGCACAACATGTTGCAATTTTGAATGTGCACTCTACAACCACTACTATCCACATACACGATTTAATATTTATGGGCAGTTTTTTCATTGCCATTTCAATCCATCATGGGAAGGCAACAAAAATAAAGCTGCTGCCATACATCTCAACCTGCAGATATTGAAAATGTGGACAAAAACTCTTGCAAAAGTAGGTACATCTGGCCAAAAATCTGGACAGCTAATCAGTATGAAATTTGCATTTCTAACAGCACAACTCCTGCCACTTCCAAAAGGTGTGTGAGATATAAAAACTCAGAAACACAAGTTTAAAAAACAGAGATGTAAATTAATCAAACTACTGGTGTAATAATCATGTTTTATTAAGGCTAAGATTAGACTATGACTCACTACTAAGAAATAAGTTTATTCATACATCACTTATGTACACTTGCAAAGAGAAACTAAATCAAAGAAAGGAAAACTACTATAATAGTTGAACTAAACCAGGGCACTGCTATAACCCAAAACGTTAATGGAGACTGTGTTAGTGAGTATTAAATAAATAAGTTGTAACTGTTGCTTGAGTAACCTTCACATAGCAGCTCGGCAAGAATTACTCTCTCCAGTAGTTTCTCACCTAATTATGGATCCATTTTATTTATTTATTTATTTATTTATTTATTTATTTATTTTACATTTGTTAACCGGGAGAGTCCAACTGGATACATGTCCATTTTCAGCGGAGGCCCGGGGAGAAAAGCTCCAGGTACATAACAGATATATGAACATTGTTAATGCAAAAAAAAAGGAAGATAGTTGAGTTCTAAATACAATATAAAGATACATTACATCTTGGGAAAAAAAATAACAGCAGCATATAAAAAAAAAAAAACATAGGTCAGTTACAAAGGTGAGGCGCCTTGTTAAAAAGCGGTTAAGGATAGTGAGGTAAGAGAAGGGTAAATGATAGTGGATAATCAGGTTTGGAACAGGGACATTGCCAGACAGTATTGAGATGGGGTTTAAGCTTTTTTTTGAATTGTAGGAGTGAAGGTTCTGAAGTGAGCATGGTCGGTAGGGAGTTCCACATTTTACCTACAAAGTTTGAGAATAGAGAATCCCCAGCAGAATTATTGGATTTGGTAGTTTGAGCTAAGATCTTATTGGAGGAGCGTAAAGATTGCAGGTTAATAAAGGGGTGAATGATGTTTTTCAGAGCTGGTGTTTTCTCTGGGTGATACAGTATCTGGTGAGCCATTTTGAGTTGGTTGAAATGGAGTTGGCTGGAAAACTCTAACCACCCTAGTTGCTTCAAGTTAGTGCAGTGGTGCATTCTAAAGGTGGAATTTGTGGCAAATCTAGCTATGTGATTGTAACAAGAAGCAAGTTTGTTAAGGGTTGTCTTGTTTAGGTTTGTAAAAAGGGGGGAGGCATAGAAAAGAGTTGATAGTAGGTGTGTGCTGGCAATTGTAAGTTTAGCGTGAGGAGTGAGAAAGTGTTTTACTTTATAGAGAGAGACAAGCTTTTTGTTGATGGTTTTGATGGTTAGATTGAAATGGGTGTCAAATTTAAGGTAGTTATCAATGGTAACATCTAATAGCTTTGTGTGAGCTTCTGGTGATATAGTGATTCCATTGGAGGATGTAATAGAGAAGGTGGGGGGAAGAGTCTTGTTAGAGGGTGAGAAAGTAAGTAGTTTTGTTTTGTTGGGGTTGAGAACTAGTTGACGACTTGAGAACCATTTTTCTATTAGGTTGAAGGTGTCTTGGGTTGAAGCAGTGAGGTCTGCCAGGTTGGAGGCAGTGCTGATGATGGTCGAATCATCTGCATATTGAATGTATGTGGCATGGGGGGGGTGATTGTGGGCAGGTCATTAACAAAGATGGTGAAGAGAAGAGGGCCAAGAATAGATCCTTGGGGAACTCCAAGTGTAAAAGGTAGGCATGTGGGTAATTTGTCCTGCCATAGAACAGCCTGTTACCTATTGGACAGGTAGGATTGGAACCATTTCAGCGTGGAATTGCTGAGTGATAGTTTTTTTAATGTATGGAGGAGTTGAATGTGGTTCACCATATCAAAGGCCTTGGAGAGGTCTAAGAAAAGAGCAGATGATAGTTTATTATTGTTTCTGAAGTTATTGATGGTATTAGAAAAGGATAGTAGGGCTGATGTGGTACTGTGATTTGGCCTGAAGCCATGTTGGGAGTTGGCTAGAATTTTATTTTTGGTGAGGTGTTCCATCAGTTGTTTGTGGACACACACACTTTTCCATAATTTTGGCCAGGGTGAGAGTGTAGCTATAGGTCTGTAGTTGGTTAGCTCTAGTGAGCTACCACCTTTATGGAGAGGAATAATGTGGGACATTTTCCATATGGAGGGGATGAAGGCTTCTGACAAGGTACGGTTTATGATTATGGAGACGGGATAGGAAATGGCCTCAGCTGCTTTAGAAAGACTAATAAAAGAAGATTAAAATAATCCACATTTCTGGACTTGAAGACAGTCTGTGCTGCCACCTGGACCACTTTGAGATCAGATTGAGTGAAGAAGCATCTCCAGTATATACTGTGGATATAAAAAGT